>NC_072487.1:59443607-59749516 GCF_027574615.1 Eptesicus fuscus | reverse complement strand
GGCCAATTACACTGTACCCCAGATCACTTCTTGGTTGAGCCTCATCACCTAGGGAATCAGCTGATTAATCCCATGAACTTGCTAGCAAAGGAAGTGCAGACCCAACACTGTAATTGCATCCTGAAGCCAAATCGTGAGCAAACTGCAGCCCAGCGTTGGACTCAGGGAGGATTACTCAAAGGGGTCGGATAGTTGATAAGAAATTTAAACCTTAACTCTGCAGAGAGTAAAGAACAAAGAAAAAGAACAAAAGCACATGCAGATTGAAGCCCCGAGAGCTGGCTCTGATGGTCTTGTCTGGCAGGTCCTGGAAGAGGGGGATGCGTCCTGGGGCCACCTGCTTGGTCCTGGTGGTGGTGGGTGGAAGGTGCCCTTTCCGGCAGTCACCTGTTTTGGAGGTCTCAGCACAGCCTCGCAGTGATTTAGAGTCACTTCTGTCTTTTGACTTGAGGCAAGGGTTTCATTGTTGTGTTAGTTGTTAACGGTACCTGGGGCAAGGTCCTTCTTAATGAGGTGGGGCCAAGTCTTTCTCCCATGTCTGACCTAGCAACTAAAAAATAAGGAAATGTGTCACTCACTATTCAAGAGACTGACAGAAGGAAAAAGAGTTAGCAGAATATTTTGGTGATTCAAAAGAAAACTCTATTATCTAGGCACAAAATAACTTGGTCATTTTATGGAAGGAAACCCCTAATTTTATTCTTTTTGTGTATCACCTCTACACATTACATCTGCAGTAAAAGATTTGTAAGCCTTTTCTGTGAATAAATCCATTAACATGGAATACACTTGTGAATTTGTCTTTCTGTCATTTATAGAATTAAAATAATATACTTTTATTTTTTATGTCTTTGTAAATAAATACATAATACATCTATAATAAAATTTTAGTTTTAAAATATAATTTATATTAGCATACTGAAACAAATGTTTATATTACATATAATAAACAAATCATTAACAGACAAGCCATATTCATTATCTTGCATATATATTCACATTCTTTCGTAATTATTATACAAAGTATCATCCTAATCATTTTTATTAATTACCACACTTACCAATTTTTGTTTTCTCCAAACAGGGAAAACTACAAGGCAAGAAACCAAGAACTGCCTAACTAAATTTTTAGTAGTATGTGTTTTAGATTACCTTTTACCCTTTTAGGAGGCAGAATAAATACATTATCCAAAGGCATTTATACTTTCTATTAATCTATAGTCCTTTGTATAATGTTTATGAATAAGGATATATTAAAAAAATATAATTTTGTTAACTTAGAAACTGTTCAGGTATCCAATTAATATATATCAAGTAACTCAACATTTTCTAAAGTCTTAGCATTTTAATTGTTTGGAAATTATAATTTTAGCTAGAACATTAAATCCTCATGATTTGTACTATTGTAAGAGTTTTACAAGATCAAAACTCTTTAAAAAACATCTGTTTTATGATTTCATTTAAACACAATTTTATATTTTGTTCCAACAATGATCTTTTTATTGTCCCATAAAACCAATGTACAAAATTTAGAAAACTTCAAAAGTTTTAATCTTGGTCTTATATTAACTAGAATATTGTCTTAGTATTCATTTTATTTAAAAAAAGTAGGCAATGTAGACATACAGTTGTCTTTAATAAACATTAACTTATTCCAATTTGTCCAAAATTTATTTATCAGAAATATTACAGGATACTTTAAATATATACTTTATAAATTTTGTATTCATAAAGCAACATTTAAATCATAAATGATATTTAAAAACTCATAGTAAAGCCAAGGGATTTTCTTCTTTCATAACTATAGCATGAAGGCTATTTAAATACATTTGTCTACATTTTATATTGTAAGATACACAGTTTATTGACACTTTTTTAGACATTTTCAACTATTGAGTATGCAAAATAATGACAATGATTTTTTTTCTGAGCAATTAATCTTTAAAATTTCCCAAGTGAGGGAAAAGGGGACAGAATACAATATCAACAGAAATGTGTAAGAGACAGTTTTAGACAAATAGGAAATGACCACTGTAAAAGGTTATCATCTGTTAGGAGAAGGGCGAATGTGTAGATGCAGGAAAATCTTTTTCATATAAACATAGATACAAAAAAGAAAGCCATTATAGCTGGTTTCAACAGTAACTCAAGGCCTGTCACCTAGGGAATCAGCTGATTAATTTTATCAAGCCATGCAATGAAAAACCAATGCTATTAATCCCTAAAGCATGGAAATGGAGGGGAAATCTCCGGCAAAATCACAGGGTTCTCTCTCTTTTAGACAGACCAGTTTCACAATCTCCTCTTGAGAGTTTCTTTTCTTTTTTTGCCCCAGGCATTTCTCAAATGAACATTCTTCTTCGAGTCAAAGTTCTCCAGGTGGCCACTAGAATTCTAATTTATTCTCAGTGAAGTCAAGTCAGGAGGTAGCACAAGCTTATTCACAAAGCCCATGAAAGAGTGCTTGACTGTTGATCAAAGGTAAAATAGTACTTGTGTTTTGAGTTCTCAACCCTAAAGTTAAACTGCCTCTACTTGCTGACTTGAGAAATCAGCAGCCACCTGACTCGGGGAATGTGTGGTGAGCTCTTTCCCAAAGCCAAGTTCTCATACCCTGAGCAGATGGGGGAAGTTCTCAGAGACAAAGGATAGTGGACGCATGGAAGATAGGAGATGGTGTTAAGAGCCAGATTTCACCAGGGGACACCAAAGACTAATTGGAAACCAAAACTTCCAGAAGACAAGTCATCAACTGATGTTGAAGGACCAGAATCTAAATTCAGTACACAACCACACACAGAGAAAGGGACCTTGAATGTCTTGAGACGTAAGAAGTCTAGGTATGCACATTATTACTGAGTCAAAAAGGCCAGTCTCTGGTAGGGAGAGTCTTGACCAAATAGCCAGAGAACCTCTAAATGTCCCAATCAGGACAGCAGGAGCAAAACGATAGTCTGACCAAGTCATTTATTGGTGACAGGGGACATTACACACCAGAGGAACCATGTGGTATGGCACCAAGAAAGGAACAGTTGTAATATAATTTTGGGGAAAGGGTGGCAATAGGTGAAACTGCTTTGAAACAGTATTTTGATAAGCTAAAGCAAACAGGGCTTCATCAGGTCTCAATGCCAAAGTGGACTTTTCTTAGAAACTATAAGGTAAGATTCGCGTGGAATATCCCAAACCCTCTTACCTGATCTGCACCTGGCTTGGGCACTAAGGCAGCTGCTCTGTGACAAACTGAATTAGATCCTGCAGGCAAGAGCGAAAGGTTTTGTTCTTACTGAAATGATTTCAAAAGCAAAGTTCCTGATACACTGTGATTTTAGAAAACAAGATTTTTCAGAAGCAAAGTAATAGTCTTGCTACTGAGTATCATTAGGACACTTTACAGATGGAGTGTTTCCTTGGGAGAAATGTAATTTTCTGCTAACTTTGCAGCTGGCTTTCTGTGTGTTCTGTGGTCTGGTTACCCAGTTTGATGAATGAATACCATGGTGGATTTTCATTTTCTCAGGCCAAACTCATTTTCACTTTCTCAGCATGTAACCCAGTCTCGTTTTACCAGCTTGTGGAAGTTGCTAGAAAGAAGCTGTGGTGGCCTGGGACCTTTTCTGGAAGAGATTAATCTCTTCCCTTCTTTCCTATCTCCTCCTTTCTAGCACGGGCTTTGCAATGTTAGGGCCCCAGTGCAGCCTCGATTGTTCCTGAGGGAGGAACCCATAAGGAACAGAATGAAAGAGCAAGCTTGGGGATGAGGGATAAAAAACATGTATTATGGGACAAAATGCCTCATTACGCAGAGATGGTCAGTAGTGAGCATGTGGACAGTTACTTACCTCCTCCTGAGTTAGTATTGTCTGCGGCAGCTTGTGCTCTTGTAAACACATGGAGCATGAAAGAGATTACAGTTGGAGGAAGTATATCTATTACAACTATTTGTCTTCTAGCAACACTTCCAAACTTATATAACTTGCCTGATGATCCCCTGAAGAAATACATACATAAAGATCGAGGAAAGGATGCACAAGGAGCTCCAGTGAGCTGGGGATCTGAAGATGTTCAGGTAAAGAGTATTGGAATAAGTACCATCGTTAAAACTGCACTCGCTCTCACCTATTATGATGTCCGCAGACCTCAACAGAATTCAATGTCTCAGATCACCGAACGATTTAACGCGCTTCATGCAACATTGTTCCCAGGAACACAAGCGCCGACTACAGACTTAGACCCAGCTCTTGACTTCCACGAGGCTGCAATCTGGATTAGTTCTCAAGGACTGGATGTGCTAATTCTGCAATCATTACAGAAGAGAAGGATTTACCAGGACCAACGGCAAGAGCATGTGTGTCACAACTCAAGCTCTTTGCAGCTTACGCTGGGATGACTCCGTTTATAACCATGAAATCCTTGATCAATGAAGGGTTGTCAGATGCAATGTTACTACCTTATGTAGGATATGAGGCAATTCAGTTAAATGGTGCTGAAGAAGCTCTAAGACAAAAACACTCTCCTACAATGTTTCCTTATATCAAAGTTCTGAAGTTAGATGGTCATGACACTGTCTCACCCGCAAATTTCCCAAATCTCTTCAAAGCTGCTACTTTCAGAAAGAGGCGTCTTGATGGAACATTTAAGGACGATAGGTCCAATAAAGAGTCTATGGCACAGTTGAGTGATAAAGAAATTGATGACGCAGGAGCAGAGCCACCGTTCAAGAAGAGTGCTCTGCGCCAGGCAGATTTCAATGGAGTTCAAAAGTTCTATAGTTTGTCAGCAGAGGAGTTGACGGCAGTCATAGAAAGCAGACGTAAAGTGTCAGCCAATCCTGTAGAAAAGTTCCAATCAATCGTTAATAGAATGGAAAAGGCAATCCGTGAGATGAAAGAGAAAGAGAAAGAGAAATGACAAACTCAACTCAACAGATAAGCTCAGGGAGAGATTTCTACCTCACTTTAAGTTAGCAGGTTCTCCATAGTCTGTTTATTAAAGAAAAAACAAAAACAAACAAACAAACAAAAAAACCCACCATGTATTAGGAAGTCTAAGACGTGGGGGAACGGTAAGGGGACGCATGCTTCAGGTGCCCTTACTCTTGCCAGACCCTCTTGCTCCTGTCCTGTTCCTGGCTGCACCTTGCAGCCCCTTGCAGTTTTGGTAACTGCTGGGTCAGGATCTGTGCAGGGAGCGTTGGGAAAGCGTCGTTGTGGAGGCCGACCTTCTGCTTTTTTTTTTTTTTTTTTTTTTAAATATATTTTATTGATTTTTTACAGAGAGGAAGGGAGAGGGATAGAAAGCCAGAAACATCGATGAGAGAGAAACATCGACCAGCTGCCTCCTGCACATCCCCCACTGGGGATGTGCCCGCAACCAATGTACATGCCCTTGACCGGAATCGAACCTGGGACCTTTCAGTCCACAGACCGACGCTCTATCCACTGAGCCAAACCGGTTTCGGCCGACCTCCTGCTTTTGGGAAGCCTGTGAAAGGTGCTGCTTCCTCTGTGCCCCCTTCAGCTCCCATTGCTTTTCTGCCCGAGCCCTCTTTAACTCTGGCTTCCACCCTTTTACCAGACCTTCTGTCTGAGCTCTTTCCCTTCTGGCCTACTTACCAGGCTCTCTTCTCAGGACCCTACAGTGTCTCGTCTTTCCCTGCTGTGCCCCCTCTTGTGTTTGACACTTGCAGAGTCTGTATTCTTCTTATTGTGCCCTGCCCTTCACAATGGGTCCCCCTCTCTCACCACTCTTTTCACCCCCATTACTGGCCTGTTCTCTGCCACCAAAGGCTCTACCATTGTTCTCCACATCTTTACTCATTGCCTTTTCTATTCCCACAATGGCTTTCTCTCCCCTGCCTGGGAGCCCTCCTTGCCTTGGCCTCTCCTAATCTTTCATTTTTTCTTATTTCACCCCCACCACCTGCTTTCTCATTTTTTTCTACCAAGGTTCTCTCTGCTGATGCCTTCCCCCCTCCAGCCCAGTCCCCTTATTCAGTCTCAACACTGGGAACCAGACCGCTTTTTGCCTCTGAGCTACAATCTTAATGGACCATCTTGGACCCCCATCATTTATCCTTCTTCCTGTCCCCTAGAACACACACTCAGATGCTAGACCCTCTTTTCTAGCCAGATTCTACCTCTTCACATGATCCTACTCTTTTTGTCAGGACCTCAACGTCTGATCTCCCAACATCTCTCATTCACTCCCTGAAGCCTACTGATTCATTTGCCTGTCATCTCACCATTGCCAGACCCTACTTTAACAATGACTCCATTTGGCTTGGTTTCAATCCTACTCAACACTGTCCCAATAAGACCGTGTTCATCCTCAGAAAACCCCTTTTGTCTGGCCTCTTCTATAGCAACAGTAGGCAGTGAGTGCTCCCAAAACTCGCCCATCTCTACCTTCTCCTGGTGGCAGGTGTGTGCTAAGGACTTGGTTCTCCCTACTTCTTCCTACTGTGATTTCCAGCAGGAGCTTTATTCTTTTCATCCACTGAGTTCGGTCTCTGGCGAGATCCTGCAACCAGACCTGTGGAAGCAGGGAGACTCTCTTTCCTCAGTCCAGAAGCTCCTGGAGAGACAAATCGCCAAGAGTGCGGATTTCCAGGTTTGGGAGGAGAAAGTGAAGGGGTCATTTCTAAAATAATGGAGGGCAGCCCTAACTGGTTTGGCTCAGTGGATAGACCGTCGGCCTGTGGACTGAAGGGTCCCAGGTTTGATTCCGGTCAAGGGCATGTACCTTGGTTGCGGCCACATCCCCAGTAGGGGGTGTGCAGGAGGCAGCTGATCAATGTTTCTCTCTCATCAATGTTTCTAACTATCTATGTCCCTTCCTCTCCGAAAAAAATCAATCAAATATATTTAAAAAAATAAAATAATGGAGGGCACACTACCAACTTGATTGTTCTGCGATTCCCTTAGCATCATCTGCTATTGAGCACTGCTCCACAGCCCTCCGAGCCTTCTGGAGATAGGAAGGCCAACCAGAGTAATTGCATAGTCCATATGAGCTTCCAAATCCCCAAACCCTGGGAAACTAGCAGAAATGTAGCCAGCTCTTCAGAGGGCTCCCTTCTCTGTACAGAGAGGGCCCTGCTGGCCCTCTATTTTTTGATAGCCATGCTCCACCAGTCTCCCTTTTTCTTATTCGATTTCTAATGGCCTCCTCCCCCAATCCAAATGCAGATAGTAAATCCCCGGCTGCTTCCTAAGGTCTCGGACCTTGCCTGCATCCTAAAGCCTAACCCCAGCCCTTGGGGGAAGGAGCTCACCCAACAAGAGCAGTATCTTCTCTGCTTTCCACTTTAGGAATTTGATGATGGAGATGAATTTAGGAATTCTTTCCAGTGTTAAACCGTCCAGGGAGATAGTCAAGGCTAAGGAATCCCCAGTCTAGAGCAGCCTGGGTCAGCAGAAGCTCTGTGTTGCTAAACGTCAGACCCCCATGGAAAAGCAAGAAAAAGAATATAGCCCCAAAGGATGAGAGAACCTTGGGAGATCCAAAGCATCAATACATCAGCGAGGGATAAGGAACCTTCCAAGCCAAACAGTCACCCTCACAGACTAGGGACTTGGTTGATACCTTAGTGAGCAAGACTCCTTTCCCCCCCAGATGGAATAGACTTCTACAAAAAGTCACTTGGGGAAAAAGGATGAGATGCTTGCTTGTTTCATTGGCTTTGTCCCAGGAAAACAAGGCAAAAGGCAAAAAGGTCACAGTGTGATCAAAATCTGCATCAACTCTGCATTGCCCACATCCTGTTGAAACCAGAGGGGTCTTTGGTGAAGTATCACGGTCATTGTTCCAAGCGTCTGAGACGCATTAGAAAGAAAAACAAAGCCGCCTGCCCTTGTGGAGCCTACAGCATTGCTCCAGAGTCAGCTCCCTCTCCTGCTATTCAAAACTGTATCAACCCTTCATTGTTCTGAAGCGCTCCTCCCACCCTCTGCTGAAAGGAACCACACGCCTTCAGGTGAGAACTTTTCGTCATCAAATCTTCAAAAAACCGGTGTATCCCACCCTCCTTTCCCCCTTACCTACAGCTGCCTGAGAGAAGGGTCCTTGTGGGAGGCCTTCCGCATGCCTTCCAAGGAGGAGGTTGGTGCCCATCACAGCTCTCCTTACACTGTGCTGTACTCTCGGGCTATTATCTAGCTTCTCTGAGGACTGGGCGCTCCCCCGTCGTCCTCACTGCTGGCCTGGTGTGTTGCACCCAATTAACGGTCATAACCGTTTGTCAATGAACGGGGAGCGCAAGGCAGAATCTTTGGGGGAGAAGCCCCGCCCAGCGCGTTTGGGGGCGGGGCTGCGACTTGGGGGCGGGGCTGCGACTTGGGGGCGGGGCTGCGACTTGGGGGCGGAGCCACACTCGGGCCTGGGCTTAAATTGGGCCAGAGGTTGGGCTGGCGTCCTGCGTTTAGGTAGCGTCGTGCCCCGGTTCCAAGGAGCCTGCCTTCGTTCACACCTCAGTTTGAGACGGGACTTCTGGCACCTCTGGGGCCTTTCCACTTCCCTTGCCTGCGGCGCTCCGCCAGCTCCTTTCGCCTCAGTCTACCGGCATTGCATTGGGGCTGCGAGGACCAGGGCTGCGGCTTCCGGAGGCCCTGGGAGCCCCTGAGCGCGGGGCCGCGGGGCCGGCCCAGAGCCGGTGCTGCAGCTGCCCCTTGGACTGGGCCAGGTCAGCATCTCACGCCCCTGCAGGACCAGTTGCCACACCATGGAGGGTGCCCACTGCCCGCTGGGAACTGTGTTCAGAGGAGCTTCAGGAAGGCCCTGGTGCCTTCAGCAAGGCCTGGGAGACTGGTGCGTGAGAGCCCCCTGGGCAAGGCCCAGCAGGACAGCGTGACCCTGGAGGAGATGCTACTCGGAGGGGCAGAGGCAGAGCCCGTGCACATGCCAGGGCCGCGCCCCGTTGGGCCATGCCGAGGCCTCCAGCAGACACGCGGAGCTGCAGGCGCTCTCAGGTATGGACACCCCCCTGCTTTTATTGCGAGCCTCCTGAGTCAGGTCCTGTGTTAGACGGCACTCTGGCGATTGTGGGACTGTGGCCGTCACTAGAGATGGAAGGAAATACCGTGTTTCTTCAGCTGTTTTTTTTTGGGGGGGGGGGGCGAGGGGGGGAACGGACAGGTTTTCTTGCCTAAGTATTATATCGCAAATTTGCAAGATGTAGAATAGTAGATGGCAGTACCCATAGGCCCTATGTTAGGGTCCTGACCTCAAAACAATATTAACATTTTGGTGTTCAGGATTTCTTTCCAGACTTTGCTGTGCATATTTTACAGTGTTTAAATAATATGTATATTTAAAAGGTAACCACATGAAACATTTTATCATAAGCAATTTCTGCGTATTGAGCACTCTTCCTAAACATTCTAAATGTCTCCCAGATTAATTTAATCTTTCTAGTTTACTTTTATATTTAGGTTCTAAGTTTTGGACATTTTAACACATTACTTAACGTGTTTGTGCATACTTGTACTTGCTTATGAACTGTCTGTGACAAAATCATAAAGCTTTCCCTGAACTTCAGGATATTTTTCTAATCCAGGGTTTTGCCCGAGTCAGTTCTCTCTTTCTCTCTCTCCTGCCCCTCCCCCCCCCCCGCCCCTATAATCTCTTTAGGTGAGATAGCTACCCGTGCAATAAATTATCTTAATGCTGACTTCTTCCCTTTGCTTCAAATTTATACATCTAGAAGCTTGCTAAGCATTCCCCACCCTTGATTTCCCACAGGTGCCCCAAACCTAAAGTCTGTAAATTGAGCCCATCTTTCTTTGCTACTAACCACTCTGGCTCTTTATTCCCAGTCTCAATTAGTAACATCTGGTCTCTAAGCCCGACACTTAAGAGCCTTTCTGTGCTCCTCCTCCTCCTCGCAGATTAATTAGCCAATAATCAAGTTCTGCTGATTCTATGTGCTATCTATTTCTCAAATTTTATTCCCTCAATTCTTACTACCACCCTAGAAGTTCAGGCCCTTATCATCTCTCACCATACTCTGCAGTAGCCTCCTAACTAATCTCTTTGTGCGCCCACCTTTGTCCTTCTTCAGTTCTTTCTCCTCACAACTGTCAGAGCAATCTAGCTAAAAGGGGTGTGACCACAGCTTTAAATCCTTCACTGACTCTGTTCCCTACCGCACGACACCTGAGCTTCCCCACGTGGTGAGCAGAGGCCTCTACTTACCCATCTGTCCTTGAGCTGTTTCTGCTACTCTCTGCTATGCGTTTTCTACTCCAATAATACATGCCTGTTTGGTCAGTGCTTCCACATCTTTGCTCATGACTTATCTAGGATTCCTTAGGTCAGCGTTGGAGTTCTCACAGTCGACTACAGTAGGGCAGGGGCTGTATTGTTCATCAAGGAATTTGTCCATCCAAGTTGTTGAATTTATTACATAATTGTTTATAATGTTTTCTTATTAGTCTTTTAATGTTACTAGATCTGGTGTTGTCCTCCCTTTTGTTCTCGACAATGACAATGGTAATTTGTGTCTTCTCTTTGTTGATCAGTCTGACTAGAGGTTTGTTAATTGTCTTTCAAAAAAACAGCTTTTGGTTTCATTGATTTTCATTATTTTTCTGACTTTTATATCACATATTTCTGCTCCTTTTTAAATTTTTTTCCTTCTGTTTGCTTTAGGTTTATATTGCCGTTTTTCCTAGTTTCTTTTATTCTTTTTTTTTTTGGGGGGGAGGGCCTGGTACAGTGAACTTTAGTGATGGTGCACGACAAAGTAGGGCTCCCTACGCCGCTCCCCTTCCTCAGGGGGTCTGGGATGGAAACGGTGGTCAGGGGATTCTCTGTGTGTCGGGGGGACTGATCTGGGACAGGGACTCCCCAGCAGTGGAGGGCCTCTCTTCCTCTTGCTGGGGCTGCTGGTCCAGGGGGCTCTTACTCCTTGGAGGCCATGTGGACCATGAGGTCTACCACCCTGTTGCTGTAGCCAAATTCATGGTCATTCCAGGAAACGAGCTTGACAAAGTGGTTCATTGAGGGCAATGCCAGTCCCAGCATCAAAGGTGGAGGAGTGGGTATCACTGTTAAAGTCGCAGGAGACAACCTGGTTCTCAGTGTAGCCCAGGATGCCCTCGAGGGGGCCCTCTGGTGCCTGCTTCACTACCTTCTCGATATCATCGTATTTGGCAGCTTTCCTAGTTTAAGTTGAGTACTTATCAGGGCATTGATTTGAGACCATTCTTCTTTTCTCAATATAAACTTTTGTTTTCTTTGTGAACATAACCTCAAGATTTTTTTGCCTTCATGTTAAAACAAAGGTGAAACTCAGAACTGGATCATTAGGCCCTTTCTCTTGTATCCCTTCCCAGTGCACAATGCATGCATCTCTTAATAGCCAGCATTCTTTTAGATGTATATGTAGTTGGATTCAATACAGCCAAGCCACAGCACAGTCTTCTTTGTAGTTTGTAGCCTTTTCCTGGCAAATTGGCTTAATCTGCTCACCACGCCCACTCTTCTTCCTGTAGTAACATTGCTTTCCATGGACATACGGGAATCCTTGCTCTCCTTGTACTGTCTCATTTTGTGGGATTGTGCTTGCCACATTTATTATACAAAGTCTAATGTGTGTTAGGAATATTTACCAGGTTTGCAGGGACATGTACTATTGCTATAAACTCTTAGTGCTATGAATTTTCCCGTAAATGATGATTTATCTGTAACCCGACAAATTTTGATATGTTGTGTTTTCCTTTTCAATTCAGATTATTTTATAATTTCTCATGTGACTTTTTCTTTGCGTTATTTAGAGGTATGTTTTTAAATCCCCAAATATTGAGGAGTGTTCCAAATATATATCTATTCTTGATTTTTAATTTAATTCCATTGTGGTGAGAGAACATACTTTGTACAATTTCAGTGTTTAAACGGTTGAGATTTGTCTTATGACCTAGTATATATTTTATCTTGGTGACTGTTTCATGTGTACCTGAAAAAAATGTGTACTCTGCTGTTTGCTGGTGCTTCTCCAGCGTGCATACCTAGAAGGGGAATTAGAACACTCCAGTAAGAAACAAAGTGGAGAGGAGAGTTGGAAGTTAAACCTAGAAGGTTTTAGGGTTGCACTAGGGTTAGTGGGTGTGGTAGTGGCTGTGGATGTGACAGATGCCTTAAAGCCTTGGACCATCCTTGGTAAAGTTTGACATCACGTTTGACATCACAGTAATGACATCACGTTTGGAACTAAGGGATGTCTGAGGGAACATGGGTTGGTCACTATTTCCATGCCTTGGGTATAAAGAAGTAACTTTTTTCTTCATCAGAGATAGAAAAGAGAAGAACGTGACTCATTTGGATGGTCTTTCAGAGGGGCTAAATGACTTGCCCAAAGTCATTTGGCTAGTAAAGGGCTTGTTTTGTGGTCATCTCCCAGAGGAATGAGTGACAGCCCAGTGACCTTAGGAAAGTAATTGAATTTAGAGATCACCTGGTTATACACCTTCACGGTTCGAATGGGAAACAAGGTCTGCAGAGGGAAAGGCTTGCTCAGGATCCTACATCTAATCTGGTGAAGCTGGAGCTCCAGCCCTCGGTGCTGGCATACTCCAGTCCGGCTGTAGGAGGCAGAAAGCAGAAACAGGATGGAGTTGGCTTGGTGCAGCAGGGGAAGTGGTGTGGGGGTCCAAGGAGACAGACGCAGACAATATTGCCACCTACTCCCCCTGCAGCCCACTCTCTTCCTTTCTCCAGATTCCTGCGGACTTCTTTCTTTAGGGGCATCAAAGAAGTCCAAAAAGGAAATCTAAACAATCCAAATTACAGGGTAGAGAAAAAGCCCATTTCCATGTAAATGTTACCATTCTGCAGCAAAACAAACATAATAGAAATAACGAGACTTTGGTTTGGATCTGCAGTGTAGAAGATGGGCATAAATAGTCTCTAAACCAGCAAGTGGAACCGCAGTAATTCTCTTCTTGACGGTAGAGGGCTGGGGGCTGGGCACACCACCCAAATGCAGCTATTCAAAAAGTGGTCTTGATCCTCTTGCAGTAAGCATTAATTCAGGCAGCAAAACAAAATAAACAAAATCCCAACCAAAGCGTGCAGTGGATGGATCACTAAGACAAAAAAAGCTGGACACACAGAGGACAGCTGGAAAGTTGTGGAGGTTGGATTTGAAACTGCCACCCGGCTCTTGCCCACTTTTACAGCACAGGGTCTCAAATGGACCCGCCCACCAGTCAACTAAGGATGCGCATTGAGAAGTGGGGCATCTTGGGGTGCTGTCTTCTGAGTATTCTGGGCACAGAATATGCAAGAGGGGAGTGTCCCTTAGAGCAGTCTTCCTGCCTTGGGATTCCTGGGATATTTAAAAAAAAGGAAAATTCCTGAACTACCCTACCCCAACTCCTGTAAGGACCAGTATGGGGATGGGCCAGGAATCTGCATATTAATTGATCTCCCAGATGATTCTTGTGCTGATGTTTGGCCCGGATGGGCTTGTCCAATCATTTTGCAGAGAGAAAGGAACTGTCTTTTTGAAGATCTGCATCAGTTGTCTTGAATCCCTTCGGTAATTTCACATGATTCAACCTAGTATCTTTGTTTTCTTTATATTCATCTGAGTTCCAGAAAGTTGAGTTTTCTAGATCTTCGATTGGACACACTCATGATGAGGAGAATTTCCAGGATGCGAACATTAACAAACAAGTGACCTAGGACAGAGGCTTCTAATTTAGAGGGCATTTTATTTATTTATTTATTTTTAAAATATATTTTATTGATTTTTTTACAGAGAGAAAGGGAGAGGGATAGAGAGTTAGAAACATCGATGAGAGAGAAACATCCATCAGCTGCCTCCTGCACACCCCCTACTGGGGATGTGCCCGCAACCAGGGTACATGCCCTTGACTGGAATCGAACCTGGGACCTTTCAGTCCACCGGCTGACGCTCTATCCACTGAGCAAAACTGGCTAGGGCTAGAGGGCATTTTAGAATTCTTGTTTGTATTTGGAGCCATGAAGCTCAAAGACATATCTTATGATGTAGCAGGCTCTCTGGTTTTAAAGTTACATTTAAAAAAATATATATTTTTATTCATTTCAGAGAGGAAGGGAGAGAGAGATGGAAACATCAATGGTGAAAGAGAATCATTGATCAGCTGCCTCCTGCATGCCCTCTAGTGGGGATCAAGGCTGCAACCCCGGGCATGTGCCTTGACAGGGAATCGAACCATGACCTTCTTGTTCATAGGTCGGTGGTCAACTACTGAGCCACACCAGCCAAGCTAAAGTTGCATTGTTATTTATGTTTCAGACCGAATCCCTTTTTAGGATGTCCACAAACACTTTGGGAGAGTTTCTCAAAATAGAGATAAGGATTTAAGGCAGCCTCTTCTGGAATAAGGCAAGTGTGTCAACCCAATAGTCAATCAAAACAAAACTGCCAGTGGTGCATTGACTAGGCCGGCATTGCAGACCTAGGGGTTGGGAGAGTTCGGCTTTGAACTTAAGTCTTTTGGAAGCAACCAGGTGCTGTAAAAAGAGTCTGAATTAAACTAAATTTGACCCTAAATTAGGGTTGTCACTAGTCAGTTACGTGATCTTAATCAAATCAAGTAACCTCCTTGAGCTATCTGCATCTCTGAAACAGGGAGGATGACATGTTGCATAGCTGGTGGGTTGGGGTGCTGTTGTTGGGGAAGGTGTGTGAGTCCCTCAGCGCAATGCACGCCCATAGGAAGTGCTCAGTAACGGTTATGGTTAGGGAATTATAGGCTGATGTTTTTCCACAGATGCACAACAGCCTCTCAGGTGAGAAAAACAAGTCTCAGTGCCTTTTAGACCAGTTGCAACTCTTCCCCTCCTCCTCCACCATCCCCTTCACACATACAACTGCCCTGGGCATTTACCCTCCTGGGAGAAAATTTCCTCATGAAGTTGGCACATCTACCATTGGCACCAGCAGGTGCCAGCATAGGCTAAGCTTTCCAAAGGGCAGCTTCATTTGATTTTATCATTCTGCATCCTTCAGTGTGACTCATGAAAGCCCAGACTTCCTTTCCTTTCAGAGTGATTTCTGTCTCTATTAGGCTTTCTGCGTGCTACGCTGAGCCTGGGAGAAAAGGCCCAGTCTTGCACTATCAAATGTCAACGAAGAAGAAAGACCTCCTGTTTGGGGGATCCTTGTAACAAAACTAATAACACCAGTGGCTGCATTTGGGCAGCACTTGACAGTTTGCAGAGTGGATATAAAATGGTTTTCATAACCTAACCATTCGTTGGTCCTCAACCTAACAGGTCAAGGCCCACTTTCTTTATTTTTACACCCAAATCCTTTCCTTCCAATCCCCTGCCTCCATACCTTCCTCTGCCTCATTACCCCTCACACAGCCTACACTGAACTTTCCTTTTCCTGCCCTGTACAGGTCGTCTCAGGCCTTTGCATATGTTATCCTATCTTCCTGAATCCTGGTAGATATCTACTCATCCTTCCAGTAGCCCGACTTCCTCTTATCCCTATGTCCCCAGTCTTTCTGTACACCTTGGTTACAACAGTTGTGCGGACTGGGCTTGTCCCTTTCCCTATCTATCTTCTCATCAGACTGTGTGCTCCCTGGGTCAGGGACCATATCTCACTTGTAACCCTGTGCCCGATGTCCAGTTGGTACCAAGTAAATGCTGGTTTGAATGAACAATTGTAGAATTCATCATTCCAGGTAAAAGGATCTTAGGTAAGCATCCAAGTCATCGAGTCCAGATGCTGTGGGGCCAGTGAGGGAGCCCACGGTCCAGTTCTCAGTTCCATGCTCTCTGGGTGCTGCTGACAGCGCCTCTCAGAGTGGCCTCCTGACATTGCTGCATAGACTTTTCTGATCAAGTTGGGCACAGAAAGACAGAAATGAATGATATGAAAGCATGGGACTTCAGATTTACAGGCCCAGAAGAGATTTCCAAATGACACCAGGCAGCCAGTGTGCAAAGGCGTGCTTTTAATGTATCAGAAAAGACAAAATTACAGTATGCCTGCCTTTGATGTGCTGTCTGTTTCGTGTTTCTGAATAAAAGGGAAACTCTGGCTCCAGGCTGATTTTCAATTGCAAAAATAGACTAAATTCCAACCCTTAAATTATCAAAAGTGCCACATACTTGACAAGCAGCTTAGCAGAGAGCAGAAACTACCAAGTTAGTAATTAAACAGCTTAAGTCAAATTAACAGAGACAGACATTCTTGTCTGGCGGTCAGAACAGAGGCCTGCAGAGCCCTGGATCTGGCCCTGTTCCTGCGTGTGCCAGAGTCAAGTCCTGATGTGCAGCTACAGCTGCCAAGGAGAGACCCGTGGGCCCCCCACCTCCGGCTGTCTTCCTGTAAAGGCTCCCAGAGTGGGAGGAGGGTGTGTTCCCATTGAGAGATGGGATGGGGAGGGTAGGCCTATACGAAGGAGGAGGGCGAGGGGGGGGGGGGCAGTTCCCCTCCATTTCAGAATTTGTTTCCAAATATTATGAGGCTGTAGAAGATTAAAAAAAATTTTTTTAATCCTCACAGAGGATATGTTTTCAATGATTTATTTTGTTTTTTAGAGAGAGAAGGGAGAGAGAAACATCGATATAAGATAGAAACATCAACTGGCTGCCTCCTGTATGCATATCAACTGGGGATCAAACCTGCAACCAAGGTATTGTGACCTGACCAGGAATTGAACCTGCAACCTTTTGGTGTATGGGACAATGCCCCAACCAACTGAGCGACCCAGCAAGGGCTGGAAGATTGAAAAACACACACACACATATAAAGTGATTATATCTTAGGAGCTCTTATAAATATTTTCATATAAATTATTTTTTCCCTCAGAATATTCTTTCTCTTTGTCCCTGCAGCAATGGACAAAGCAAAGTCCTAGCTTTGGATCACTGACGTGGTAGGGGAAGACCAGTAATGAACAAGCAAATAAATGTCTAGTATTGCAGGTGGCTGTAAGGGACATGAACGTTATAGTGAAAGGAGGAAGATAGGGAGTTCAGGAATAGGGGAGAACAGAGTATGGGAGGAGGGGAGGATGCAGTTGCTCTTTGTATTAGGCACTTAGGGAAGACTTTTCTGATAAGGTGATATTGGATCAGAAACCTAAAAGGGAAGAGAATTTCCAGGCAGAAGGAACAGCAGTAAGTGTAAATGTCCTGAGTTGGGAGAGTGCTTAGCATATTTAAGGACAAGCAAGGAGCCCAGTGTGGCTGGATCAGGGCAAGCCAGGGACTGGAAATGACATTTAAAAGAGATTAGGGGCTAGATCTTGTAGGCATTCTAAAGACAGTGACCTTTCTGTTAAAAGTGGAGTCATTGAAGGATCTGAGCAGATCTTACATGATTGGTAAGGGTCACTTGAGCTGCTGTGTTGAGAGTAGACTATAGAGAGACAAGAGTACAAGGTCTGTTATGAGGCCAGTACAATAATTCAGGGGAGATGCAAGTATAGCTGAGATCAGATGGTGATAAAAAGTAGTTAGATTCAGAATAACTTTTCACAGTAGAGCTTGCAGGATTTACTGATCCTTTGATCTGGGAGGTAAAAGGAAGAAAGGATTAAAAGATGACTCAAGATTTTGGCCCAGGTGGAATGATGGAGTTGCTGTTTAATGATGGAGATTGGTCTGGGGGATCAAAATCAATAACTGATCTCTGGGTATGATGATTCTGAGATGCCAATTATGCCACTATACCAGGTGTAGTGTAGAAGCACAGCCCTGGGGATCAATCAGAAGGCAGTTTTATTTTTGCCTTCTAATGACAACATTTATTTGGTGGAGAAATAGTTTTCCCTGCTACTGGGTGAAAACTCTGTCAGACACCATGATTTTTCTGGTCACTCTTAGTTATCAGAAAGCACCACTATTCTCTTAAAGTAGGAAACCATATTCTAGGTTCAGAAATAAGAATGTCCAACACAGCTCGTTATTAAAAGTTATGTGCCTTTTGCTTCCACCTTCCTTCACTGTCAAACCTCTCAAGCTAGGGCCCGCAGCAGTAGGCCATCCCCTTGGAGAGGAGGTTATGGTTGGCTTTTTTCTCTTTCATGATGGTCTTCTCATCTGCTGTGGTCGAGACCATTTCAGAGTTGGAGACCTTGAGGGTAGAAAGCAAAGAGATCAGAAAGTTCTTGCCAGTCTGGGACTGTCCCAGCATTTCACTTTCTCTCCTTGGTTCTTTTGTGGATTCTGTGGCTGCTTCCGTGCTGTGGCTCCTCTCTCTGTGACATCACTGGTATGGGTGATACATCCTATTCCTCCAGCTGCCACTGGTTTTCCTGCAGCTCCCTCCACACGGGTTTTCTCCTTACAGTCCTGTCACCCCACCTGGCAGGACACTTGAGCAAGAGTGATAAGGCTCCTGCTGGCTCTCCTCTTGTCCACAGGAAGCACACCCTGTGCCTTGGCTGATCCCCAAGGGAATCATCTGTTCTCTGTGGGATACCACCGACGGCTTTAGCAGTCTCTCGCCTTCAGGTTCCCTATGAATTTAAGCAGCTTCCTCCATCCCCTTTCTCCAAACTGCAGGCAACACAATATCAGCGCTCCATTCTATTCTCCAGGGGGAGGAGCTATATACAGCATAGCTTCCTTCAAAGAAAACCTTTCACAAATCCTTCCTCCCTTCAATTTCTAGTAACCTGACCATTTAATGACCTTGATTACAGTGAGTGGTCCAAGTTAAACTGTTGTCAGATATCCCACCTTGAAAATACTGATTTGTATTGGTCCCAAATACTTTAGTATTTGATATCTATTGTGTTGGAGTCTTGGCCTAAATGCCCATTTAAATGTCTTGTTACACTCTGAAAATCTGAGAGGCAACTGCATATGAATCATACTCAGAAAGCCATGAGATTAGAGGAAATCACCTGTGGTGTGAACTGCAAAAAGGTCTAAGGACTGAGCCCTGAGACTTTCATAAGTTGAAGAAATGACACAGAAGGAGCAGTCAGAATTTGCCCAGTTTCTAGATTGGCCAACCCCCCTCCCCCAAAAAACAACCACAACAACACACACACACACACAAAACAAAAACAAAATACAAACAAACAATGAACACTTCAGACTCTTAGAACTCATCCTCTATTCTGAATTATAATCAACTAGAGGCCCAGTGCATGGATTCGTGCACCTGTGGTATCCCTCCACCTGGCCTGTGGGGATTGGGCTGAAACTGGCCCAGTGCATGGATCTGTGCACCTGTGGGGTCCCTTGGCCTGGCCTGTGGGGATTGGGCCGAAATCAGTTCTCCGACATCCCCTGAGGGGTCCCGGATTGCGAGAGGGTGCAGGCCAGGCCGAGGGACCCCACTGATGCATGATGGGGCTGGGATGGGACTGTGGGAGGGCTCCAGGGCATGTCCGGCCTGTCTCGCCCAGTCCCGATTGGCTGGACCCCAGCAGCAAGTTAACCTATCGGTTGGAGTGTCTGCCCCCTGGTGGTCAGTGCATGTTATAGTGATTGATCGAATGGTTGAACACTTCAGACACTTAGCATATTAGGCTTTTATTATATAGGATACTGTACCAGTTGTCTTTCCCAGGAGTGACTTTTCCTTCTTCATGATGCCATCGTCATATGTGTCTTTGACATTTAGATAGTGTCCCTTATCTCATTTCAACAACCCTGAACTCCTGTGAGGAAGGTTCATTATAGATGAGGAAACTGAGGGCCAAAATACTTTAAGAGGCTTTCCCTGGGTCCAAGAGGTAAGAAGTAGAGGGTGGATTTGAATTCAGGTGTTTGGCTCCAGGTTCTGAGCTCTTTTTTTCAGTCACATCAGAGACACTCGAAATAATCATAGTTTTTTAGGTTTTGCTAAAGTAGACTAATAAAACGAAAGCAAAGGTTGCATTTTACATGCCAGCATCCATGCATTAGTCAAGGTTACCTGGAGAGCTGTGTTGAGCAGGATTCTGAGGTATAATGATGATCAGCAGGAAAAGAGTACCTTGATTTATTAGTGATGATTGCCATTTGTGTGGGAGGGTTCTGGTGGCCTATATGCCATGCATTCGGTATCACTGATTTAATTATTTCTGCTGTGTGTGTGTGTGTGTGTGTGTGTGTGTGTGTGTATGTTGTTCCCTGGAACAGTTGTAGTTTCTCAGAACATATTAAAAAAATGGGAAGAGGAAGAAAGAGCAGCCTAAACCCACATGGGGTTACTGAGATGACAACATTGTATACATACATTCTGAGAGCACACATTTTTTAAGATGTGGCATGAGCAAAGGAGACATACTAAATTCAGAGCAGTCTTGCAAATAAATAAAACAAGCCACTATTCTCCAGCATTTTTCTACCAAATTTTTATTTGGAGAGACTTCAAGCCAAGAGAAAAGTTAAAAGACCAGTAGGATAAATGCCCTTATATCATTTTCCTAGTTTCATCCATTGTTGACATTCTCTCACTCGGCTTTTATCCTCAATTATTTAAAAGTAAATAAATAATTCATGACACCAAAGCATTCATCTCTTAAGAACAAGGATATTCTGCATAATCCTAATATCATTATCATACTTGCAAAAATAATATATAAGCCATATTTAATTTCCCTAGTTGCCCCTTACATCGGGATCAGATTGAATGTACTGCTTTTGACCCTTTTATTTTGGTAAATTATATATGTATCCTAAGACTTTTCACTTCATCGATAAAAAGCCCTTCAAAAACGAGCATGCCATTTTATCACCTGGATATAGTGGACTGTGTTTTACCAGCCCTTTACTTTTGGGCATTTACTAGTAAGTCTGTTTTCTCTCTCTCTCTTTTTTTTTATTGCTCTTGTAAATACTGCTGCAGTGAACATTGTGGGGACATGGTGGGTTGGCCTTCATATATATTCCGACCTCTTTCGAGGGGTTTCCTGTATTGACAGACTATGTTTTTCCCAGCCTGCCTTACAGTTTGAGTTCTAGATGTAATTTGGGTTTCACCAGTCGCTTGCACTTAACCTAGGATTTGGAAGGCAAAAGCTTTTGCTGCTCCTGTCTTTCTCCTGGGAAGCATGGTCCTTTGTTATTATTTTTTCTGCACGGTTAGGAGAGGCTATAGAAAGCCGTGGGAGAGTTGAGGGCGGAGGCTCGGCAGGATCTGATTTAGTTTTTAAAATTGCTGGCTTTTGTGTGGAGTAGATTGTAAAAGGGTGGAATTGGAATCAGGAGCCAGTTAGGAGTGAGTCTTTTGCTGTCTGGTTGAAGATGATGGTGGTTAGAATAGGATAGTATCTATTAGTAGAGGAGGTGAGAGATAGCTGGATTAAGAACAGACTTTGATTCATCAGAATTTTCTGCTGGATTGTATATGGGATGTGAGAAAAATGATCATCGACTCGGTTGTAGCTAGAGTTCTGGATGTAATTCAGCTTCCACCTATCAGATGACCTTATAAGATTTGGGAGGCATAGATGAGGTAGAGATTTTGCCTTTGCTATTTCTGACTTAATCCATTGGAAATGGCGGGAAGGCTGTGTCCAGTTGTAGGGAAGACGGTAGATTTGGTGATGGGAGCATTGGCAGGCTGTCTCTTGTTTTCACTTTTCTCATGAACTAAGAAGCAAGGATATCAACTGAGATTAGAGGGGTTCTGGGAGGAGGGGCTGGGATTTATTGTTGATCATGTGATACTGCTTCCTTGCCAGAACTCCGTACAGTGCCTGGCCCCTAGAACAGTGGTTCTCAACCTTTCTAATGCCGCGACCCTTTAATACAGTTCCTCATGCTGTGGTGACCCCCAACCATAAAATTATTTTCATAAATATCTGTGTTTTCCGATGGTCTTAGGCGACCCTGCTAGCGGTTCTCAACCTGTGGGTTACGACCCACAGGTTGAGAACCGCTGCTGTAGAGCCTAAGACCATCGGAAAACACAGATATTTACTTTACGATTCATTAACAGTAGCAAAATTACAGTTATAAAGTAGCAACGAAAATAATTTTATGGTTGGGGGTCACCACAGCATGAGGAACTGTATTAAAGGGTCGCGGCATTAGAAAGGTTGAGAACCACTGCCTAGAAGATGGCCAGCTCACTGTTCACCGAACCATTCTCTACTTTCACAGGAAGATTTACCAGTAAGCATCAGCTTTGACTTCAAGATAAATCCGTGCAGTAAACTAAAGCAAGGAGAATCTCACATCATTAAAAGAAGCAATTTTTTAATATTTAAACCTCGGGTTTCAAATAGTCATTGTCTTTGAAAGGCTGCAGGTTTAGAAATGTTTCCTGATTCTGACTTACCCCAAAGGTCTGTACTTTTTCAAGAAATGCCTGTCTCCTCAGAAGCTGATGTTTCTTGAAGATTCAGTAGCACCTATGTTTGAAAACTTTTAAGAAATCTCTGGTATTTTTCTGACAGTCTTGAGAAATACTTTGGTAAACCTGCCTTTAAAACTTAGTGTGATAAAATTGGTCACTTCTCTTGTGGTCAGTATTTCTCTTTAGAGTATGTTGAGGCTTTAATTTTTTTTCTATCATCTTTGTGATATTAAATCATCATTTATTGATTCAAATTTCTTTACTTATGAGTGTACTCATATAGGAGTTGAGTATTTAGATTTTATATAAGGTAACTGTGGTACCAATGGTGGAAGAAGTATTTAATTTGGAGTTAGAAGATACAGTTTTGGGTCCTTCCTCTACAGTGTCCTGGCTGTGTGCCTTTGGGTTATTAAATTCCTGAGACTGAATTTTCTTATTATAAAACAAGGCTCTATCCACATCCTATAGTTGCAACATTTCTGTAACTTTCAGTCATTTTCCCATGTACTAGTATTGTCTTATTTGATCCTCAGGCCAATCCCATGAGCTCAGTAGGGCATAGACTATCAATCTTTTACATACCAAAAAAAACAACACAAAACAAAAAAACCCCCACCAAAAAACGAACCCCACAAAAAAACAAAATAGAGGCTGGGCAAGGCTAATGTGAAAGGTCAAGTAGAAGATGTCAGAGCTGGGATTTGAGCTGAAATCTTTTTCCTATCAAAGACCATATGCCACCTACTATATTCCATTGGGTTTATCTAGCATTTTATAACTCTCAAAGCATTCTTCAAAAGAAAGGATTATTATTTCTGTTATGCTGCTCTCTGAGTGGGCGTTCAGTAGAGGTTCTGTTGTGAAACTGGTCGGACATGCAGTCTGATGAGCTAAAACTGCGCTGTGCATTGTGGGAGCCGATAGGCACATGTACCTATTGGGTACTTGAAGTGTGGCTGATATCACCGAGGAACTGAATTTTAGAATTGTGGTTAATTTTTATAAATTTAAATTTAGAAACTGGTAGTCATTTCAATTACTGGAAAACTTTTAAGTATATGCAAAACAGTTTGGGTATGTGAATCTGTTTTTTTTTTTTCCAGCTATAAATGTTATGATCTAAATACTGTAAGTATTTCCATTGAAAATTTAGCCTTGATATCGAGATGTGCTATAAGTGTAAAAATACACTGGGTTTTGAAGACTTAGTGTGACAGTTGTAAACTATTTCACTAATAATTTTTATATGGATTACATTTGGAAATGATAATATTTTGGATATATTGGGTTACATAAAATATGTTATTAAAATTAATTTTATCTGTTTTTCTTTATTTTTATGTGGCTACTAGACCATTTAAAAGTAGACATGTGGCTCCTATCATATTTCTCTTGGACAGCCCTGCTCTAGAATTAGCCATGAATGAATATTTGTGTTTTTCTAACTGGGGATTTCCAGATTAGACCAGTGCAAATCATAGTTCAAATTCACATTTTCTCTCCAATAAAGAATTTCTAGAGCAACTTGTTCTGTATATTAGACACTGGCTAATTGCTTCTCCTTTAAAACCTGTTGAGACTCTGTGGGTACTGACTGAGGTGGGTTTAGACCTTCTGTGAGGTGGCTTCCTAGATCCACATCTGTGCTTAGTTCCAGCAGCCAGTCTGGGGGGAGCAGCCTCCCAATTCCTTCCCTCCTTCCCTCCCCCAAGGCTTCCTGGGTTTGTGGACTCAGGCCCCACTTTGACCTTACTTCCTGCCGGTTCTGTCTGACTTTACCCAATCTTGGCTTTGGTGCTTCTGGGTCAGTGCTGGTTTGGCTATTTCCTTGGACTGCCCCACTGTGCAGGACACAACTGGACACAGCTATGGGAAAAGCTGGATTGCAGGTGACTCCTTACTTTGATACATGCCCACTTTCCTGAAAGCTTATGTGAAAGTTCAGCACACCCCAAAATAGACATTTCAGCTGTAAGATGAAGACTGTAAACCCAACAGCTGACATAAGTCTCAAATAATACCTTGTCTTTTAGCCACAGTCTTTGCTGCTATCTTTCCAACATTACATTAACGCTCTATAATTTTGTGATGGTATTCGCAGTTGAAAATACAATTAACTAGCTAACTGTTCCACTAGGTCGAAAGATGCACCACTTTTAACACCCCTAACAAGTGCACTCATTTTTTTTACAAATATATTAAATTTGTAAATCCACACTTCTTAGTAGTGTTAATATTTTCATTTTTTTCCACTGCACATTTAAAAAAATATTAAGGGTAAAGAAAACAATGCTTTTCAAAGAATTTTAGTCTCGGATTTTTTGCCTTTTTCCAAATGAAACTTACGTGCTAGCCCAGTAAGGAAGGCAGAGGATTGTAGCATGCTGTGGTTGGAGCAGGGGGACATGTGCATAGGAGGGAGAGAGGGGTCCAGGGGTGCTGAGGGGTGTGGACAGATTGCTGCCAACTCGACATGTAAAAAAATCACAAAATCACTGAAATAAACTCTTCGCACAAGGCAAAGACCCTTTTTGGGGGCAAAAAGGTGATGCTGCTGAAACTTGTTGTCTACCAGATGGTCCCACCAGGATGTTTTTGAGCTGATGTATAAGAGCCTGAAATTGGTGGTTGAAAGGTGGTTTGGGGTTGTGACAGTGTAATGTACAAAAGTGGGGGTTGTTTACTTGAGGCCTGATGGGTACCCACTAGATTCTTGAATCCCATACTGGGCGGTGCTGGAGGGAGGCCGTGCGTGCTTTTTCCTATGAGAACATGTCTATAATTTGAGGGCGGCGGCAGCGAGCTACAGATAAAGGCACTTTACGCCATGCTCAACAGTCTGGTTTTATTCCCTCAACATGCAATTCTCTGAAGATCGTGGAAGATTTTCCTGGCCGAGTGTGCCTCATAAACCAAGACAATGAGTGTATGGGACACTTGCCGAACATGTGAAAACAGTGTGTAAGTTCGTGATGCCCTCCCTTCCTGCTCCCTACTCCCGTTCCCACTTGGTGACTGGCCTGGTGGTGGGGAGGGCAGCTCCAGCAACTCGGAGTGACGCCATGGTAATAAATGTGCATTCTGTCAGTGGTAAAGAAATCCCTGCTTTTCCAAACAAGACCTGGTTTCAGTGGCAGAGCAGAAACGAAGATTCCTGTGCAAGTGAAGGCTTTAAAAAATTGCCTTGTAAATGAGAGCAGGTAAGCAGTTTATCAGACCCCTTCCTCCTCAGCATTCAGCCTCTTTGGCTCTGCGCAATGGCCTTCAGTTCTCAAAGAACCTGAGAAAAAGATGGGAAGGGAGATGCCAGGTTGAGATTGTGTATTGTATGATTAGCTCCCCGCTGTATGTTTTAAACAGTTAAGTTCACTGAATTTCCACAGGACTATGAGGTGGGATCTATTTTTCCATTCAAATATGAGAAACCCAGGTCCAGAAGGTATGGTGTATTTACTGAAAGTCACACAGCTGGTAACTAGGCATTGCTCTAAAACCCATTTACTTACGTAACACGAGGAAAACACCTCCAACATTAGAATTAATAATTCCCACTATGTCCTTAAACCCTTGTACACAATGGAATATCACATGCACCATGATTCTTGTTAATGCGCCCATCTGTCTCCCTCACTGTATACTATGTGGGTTCCCTGAAATTAGGGCCTGGGGAAGATAATTTTGGTTCTTCTCCCATCAGCCATTTCTTTCCTTTTTTTTTTTTTTGCCAGTAAGACTTATCTCATTGACCAGAATATAGTCACATGATCACACTTAGCTGTAAGGGGAGCTGGGAAATTTTAGTCTTTTAAGTGGGCCATTTCTGCCTAAATAAAAATTGGATTCTCTTGGTAAGAAAGGAAGGATGTTTGGATATGGGGTAGTACATTAGCAGTTTCTCCTTAAAGTACTTCTAAAAATGTATATTTTAGCCCTAGCTGGTTTGGCTCAGTGGATAGAGCGTCAGCCTGCGGACAGAAGGGTCCCAGGTTCAATTCCGACCAAGGGCACATGCCTGGGTTGCGGGCTCGATCCCCAGAAGGGGGCACACAAGAGGCAGCTTATCAATGATTCTCATCATTGATGTTTCTCTCTCTCTATCCTTCTCCCTTCCTCTCTAAAATCAATAAAAATATTTTAAAAAATGTATATTTTAAAATACCTTTAGGAAGAGTTCATTTTTCAGAATGCTTTCTTACTTCTTTGCCCTTTTAACTTGGCTCAATTCATACATTTGTGTAAGCCATGGGCACTGAATTTGGAAGAAACCTCTGTGGAGGCAGCATCTTCCTTCTCCATTCTGGTGATTTCCAAAGATTTCTTTAGTTGTTTTCCAAAGGAAATGTAAAAGTTTAATTTTATTCATTTTGAAATATTTCAGGAAAACAGATCTAATGTGTAAATAGGGAAGAATGTGTAAATAAATAGATGGGTAAACTTTTTTTTGATCCAGGAAATGAGTCATTTGATGTTGCTTTACTGAAACCCAGTTGATACTAATCATGCCTACCGTTATTTGAAATTTAACTGTCTTTTGGAGGTCAGGATGGCTTGGTAGTGTGGCTCTGTAGGGCAGGGCTACGGCATTTGATTCATTTTAGTAACCATCACAGAGATAAGCATAGCCAGGGGCCTGGGACATATGTGTTGAATTGATTGGGCAACAGTCGAGTTTCATCGGACCTAATTGATTCATGTGATAAAATTTTGACAACATTATAGATTTCTGGCTGTTCTGTGGGAGTTCAGCTTGCAAGTTAATTAGCTTCACATGTATTATTGTGCTCAATTCTAATTGTTTATGAGCTTTACACAGATGGTTTTGCTTTGAATGAGAGAATTAGTGCCCATAAATAAATGAAAATGTTAGACTTTTCTGTACTCTTTGTGTCTGTCATGTATATTATAGCAGGATCCAAGGCTGATAAATTATTTTGACACAGAGAATTGTGATCAGGAACTTTCTACCTAAGTAAGGATATAAGTGGTCTTCCACAGTGGTAGTAGCAATAGAATTTTGAATTTGTTAATTGGCAAAATGGGTCATTTCCATCAGGTCAGTCTATAGCCACAGGGCAACCTTTTGACTAGTCAGTTAAAAACATCAGCAATTAGGAACACCTAATGTGAAATAATGGAAAAAACATATATTGGTTTCTGCCTCCAGTTCTTGGCACAGAGCTCCTAAACCATTGTAATTTCCTAAATGCTAAGAGCACCAGGACCGTCTTTAGTTCTAATATTTGGTCTTTGACGCTGATTCCTGACACAGAGCTCCTAAATCCCTTGCATTTCCTGCGTGATAGCAGTGTCTTTTGTTTTAGTGAGGTGACTCCTGGATGGGGGCTGGTCACCAAAAATACTAGGTCATGATTAGAAGCTTGGAATTTTCAGCTCTCCCCCTTCTATTCTCTGGAGAGGGGAGAGGCTATATCTCCGTAGGCTACTTCTGAAGTGGGGTTGGGGGCAGACTTATAGGACTGAGTCCTGAACCTGTGGTATCTGATGCTAGCTCCAGGTAGATGGAGTCAGAACTGAGTAAAATTATAGGACACCCTGCTGGTGTCGTGGAATTACTTGATGTGGGAAAAACTCGCACATTTTTGGTGTCAGAAATGTTGTGAGTGTGATATAGTGTGAGAGGAAAGGAGAAACACAGGAGTAGGGTAAGTTTTCTTTATAGGTGCCTATGAGAGATAGCTGAATTTGCCACATATTTGAAACACTTCTTCATTAAAGTATAATTGCATATAGAAAAACATAAAAATCTTAAGTGTAGGGTTTGAATTTTATGAACAGAACCCACTCATGTAATTAGCACTCAGGTTAAGAGACAGACCATGAATGGTGCCGTAGGAAATTCCCTCACGCGCCCTCGCAGTCTGCCACTGTTTTTTCCAAGCGCACCTTTTTCTTGGGCACAGAAGGAAGGAAATCCCTCTATGTTTCCATCCATTCTTAATACTATCCAAAAGCAAATGAATTCTACTAAAGATAAGGCCATTTCTTGAATTATTCCTAAAATAATAATATTAGGCTGTTTAATGGTAGTTCTATATTTCCATTTGTATTACTTTAAAAGCAGTTTTACATTGATTTTCTCATCTAATTTTTACAACTGCCACCGAGGTGTAGGGATGAGTGTCACCCTTTATACTGAAGAAGGGAGGCTTAGGGAGGTCACACAGTGTTCAAGGGATCCCCGTCTGAGAGACTCCAGGGTAGGGTTGTTCATATTCTATCAAGAATAGACAAAATGTATGATCCTTCACTGACCAGAGTGTACTGTGGATTCAGAGACCTTGAGAACCCCTGGTTTATGTGACTCACAAAAGGAGACGCCTTCATCCATCATTCAAAGACATGCTAAGTATGCAGATAATTCAGAACAGGGCTGGGGAGAGTTGCTATCCATTAATCTAGTAATTCATTCTTTCCTGATTACTGTTTGCCAGTCGCTGCTACAGGGATACAGCACGCAGCAAGACAGATACTGTCCTTGTTCTCTCTTGGTGCTTATGTTCTAGAGAAGGATACAGAAAATACGTAAGTAAACGCAAACACAGACAAGCTAGTTGGAAATAGTCATAGTGCCATGAAGAGAATACATAGAACTAACAGGAGATTGAGGACCTCCTGCATGGGGTGGTCAGGGAAGGCTTTTCTAAGGAGGTAACTTATTTAGTCAAAAAATGTTTTTGTTGAAGTATAGCATGCATACAACACATGTGCAAGTCATAAATGTACAGCTTGATGAATTCTGAACACACCCCTGTAACCACCACCCAGGCCAAAAGCAGATCATTGCCAGCACCCCAGAGGTACCTTCCTGCCCTGAGGAGGTGACATGGGCGTTGAGACCTGCGTGCTACCTAGATGGCTGTAGGTTCAGAGTGTTCCAGGAAAAGAGGACTACCGTCGAGAGGGCCAGGGGAGGAACAGACGGAAGGCCAGTTTGTCCCAGGCTGTTGATTTGGCATTGCGATGTCTGAGTTATGTGCTTGTAATGTGGCTCTGAGCGGGGTCCTGGAAGGAAGCAGCACTTTGACTGTAACTGCACTTCCAGCCCATCAATCAGTAAGCTGGGCTCTTAGGATTCCAAAGTAAATTGGAGCCGAGTCTCAGCAGGAAAGTGGAGATTTTGTTGATCCCGGTGTCCACCACAACCAAGGAGGGCAGTATCCTGGTCCATGCCCAGCTCAGAAATAGAGACTTTCTCACCTTACAAGAATTCTCCTGGATTCCTTCCAGTTCCATCAGTCTCGCTTCACCATGGGAACCCATTAAACATAAGAGTTCCTCCTTGTATCTTGTCCAGGGCCCTGCTCTTGACATTTGATATCCCACCATTTCATCATGACCATGCACTTGAAAATCCCAAGTTGCGTAAACATTTGAATGTAGGTCGGGTTGATTCCTAAGAAGGGCTCTAGGGAATTAACAGAGGTATTGGGAGGCACAACGTAACTGGGGATTACAGGACCACTGGGGGAGCCATTCCACAAAGATCTGCTACTGAGAGCTATTATGTTCGGAGAACGTGTCAAATTGTGGCAGTCAGGGCAGCTTAACCGTTTTCTGCCTGCCCTAGTGAAATTCGAATCCTACTTTAACAGTAGACAGTTCCATAGTTTTTAACATTTCTTTGTACGAACAGCACTCATTTAGAATTTGACAAATGGGAGCTTTGGTGCGGAAGCAGCCCTGCCTTCGCACGGGGACACAAATTAACCTACTTTGGCCCCCGACTGCCCGTGCAGAGGCTGCGTCTGGGCCCCCCAGCAACACTTCAGGGGGTTTCCCATGAGCTTAGAGCGTGTCCACTGCTATCATGTCCGTACCGGGCCCATTCCTGGTGGGCATCACTGTTGTACAGTAGGCAGGGCTGGGGACACCGCTCTGCGTCAGTCTGTAACTGGCTGTGACTTGGCCCGCAGTTCTTCCCTGGCTGCCACCGAGCCCTCAGGTGCCAGAGGTGTGTGGAGGAGGACCGTCTCCTCCACCTTTGCTACACAGTTCCAGGTGTTTCCATCTTTGCTCGCAGCCTTTTCCTGAACAGAGGTCTCTGACATGAACCTAACGGGCGTTGGGTCAAGAGGCACATTGGGGGGGCAGACACTTGGTCGAACTCAGAATTCTCCATCCTTAGGACTTCATACAGCCTGCCGGGGTCTTTCTGCCTTTAGGGCAAGTTCCTTCTCAGTGGACTCCTTGGCAGCTCTCCATGACAGACATCTGCCAGGTGTGCCGGCTCCTGACTCCCCAGCCTGGACACAGCACCAGATCCTTCTCAAGGTGGCCCTGTGGTCCATCGATGGGTCACCGGAGGCCTAAATCGTGTAGACTTGAGCTGGGAGCCTCCACCCTTTTTTAAGCTGCTCAATGCTGTTTTCTTTTCTCAGCAAAGGCCTGATTCTGGTTTTGATGAGTCATATCCCAACATGAGAAAGCGGCACTTAGACTTGAACTACCTCTATATGTGAAGCTCCTGGGTGTTTGGTTCTTCTTTTTTTTTTTTTCCCCCCTCAGTCTTAGTGAAGAAGAAGGCATTGGGCTCCTAACAGATGTCTCTGACCAGAGTCGCCCCTGTACTTTATCTGCTTGTGTGGGGTCACTTGAGTGATCTTGCTAAAATGCTGAGTCACACCCCTGCTCTCAAAACTGTTAATGCTTGCTTGTCACTTAAGGCCAAGTTCTTCACCATGGCAGACCAGGTCCTTCCTGATCCCTTGACCACCTTACTTTTGCCCTCTTTCCCCACTTCCTCTGCATGTGGCACCCCCAGTCACAAAGGTCTACTCCTAGCCTGTATCCTTCCTCATGCTGTTCCCTTTTCTGGATACCTCTCCCCACTCTCCTTTTCTACCCAAGAAATTACTCATCCTTTAGGCCCAGCTCACACGTTCCCCTCCACAAAGCCCTTCCCTCCTGACACACAGGCTGTCTCCTCGCTGCAGAGCAAGATGAGCAGGGTGTGGCTGGCAGCTGTGAAGCAGAGTCCAAGTCCTACCTGGGGTTGGTCGTTCCTGAGGCCTGGCGTGCCTCTCTACACGGCATGGATTTGCTCCCGGTGAAATGCACTCTCCTTATTTGGCTTCTGGGGCCCCGTGTGCCATCCAGGAGCACGTCAGGGAGTTGCCTGTTCGTGCGAGATCATCAGCCCCCTTAATCCTCCTTTGTAAGTGGATTATGTCAGACTTGAACACGGGCCTGGAGGCTTCCTATGGGTCTAGTTTCAAAATAACAGAAGTGTCATACTAACTACCCCCAACTCCCGCAACCATGTATTTGTTTTAGAAACAGTTTAATAGAATAATACCCAGGAAGAAACAGGAGCAAGAGGAAAAAAAGAAAAAAAAGGCTCCCAAGAGCACAAGGCAGCCAGTGCACTAAGTATGTCCAAGGGCTCTCAGCTCCTGCAGGAGTCACAGTGCAGAGAACCGAGTGCTCTTCTCCACGGGACAGGTGACACTGCATTGGGCTGTTAAGAGTTCGTTATAATGTTAGAGCTTTTTCTGTTCTCTTCCTCCACAGAGGCTCTGGCAAAGGTGCACAGTTCTTGTTTCCTCCCCGTGGCAGGGCTTGCCACTCTTTGGGATTCACTTCTCCTGGTTGCCTTGTGACCTCAGCCCTCTGAAAGGCTCGAGGGAAGTTAGGATTCTTCAGATGGTCTGTGTTTCTTTCTCTCATTGTTGGGGTGGGAGTTGTGCTCTCTTGTGGCTTTCTACCTCTCACTGTGGTTTTTAATTTAAATTTCTTCCATCACTAATGAGTTTGAGCACCTTTAATTATAATGGCCTTATTTTGCATGTTTGTACTGCACTGCCTCCATCTGAAAAGCCCTTTCCTTTATTCTCTGCCTGTTCAAGGGTTTCTATTCAGCAGGCTTTAACCACCTCTGTCTTCTTTTGCAACCCCCACCGCCAAACCTTGCTCTTTTGCTGTCCACTTCCCCAGTATTTTGAACTATTTGTACGAGGCAGCTGGGAGTTGGAAAATATATACCTTTTTTCCTGGTTTCCATCAGTTTCTTCTTACAGTGATGGGGAGAAGCGGAGCAGGCGGCAGAGCAGGCCGGGGAGAGGGTGATAAAGATGTCGGGGGCCTGGAGGGAGGAATGGAGAGGATTTCTTCCCAAACTGTGAAGGCTGCACCTCATTCCCCCAAGGTGGTGTGCACAGCCTGGGGATTTGGAGCGGGGTCACCTTACAGCTGCGCTGGAAGCCTACTCCTGGCTTTGCTTGTCTCTTTAGTCCTTGCCAGGCCCTATTCCTGCCTAATTGAGCCCAATTTGCTGAAAACAAACTTTCATGGGGGTTATCCTCATCCCGTTGGGTATCAGCTTTCCCTAAAACCAAAATTGCTGCTTCGTCTAGACCTGCACATTTATTGTTCTATTTTAAGAGAGGCCCAAATCCGCCGCAGAACAGCAGAGGTGGCTGCTCCACGAAACAGTGCCTTTCCCGCCAGCCTCTGCTCACCTCCTTGACAGCCCTTGGGAGGGTATCTGTCCCTGGTGGCTTCTGGGTGACTTCAACTGCTTTGTTCCTGTCAGGGCAGCAGTAAGGATGGAAATAGCATGTCCAAAGTGAGAGGAGAGGAAAATAGGATAAGTGCTTTTCTCAGGCACAGAAAAGCAAGCCTGAACTCTGATGGTTAACCAACCGTCTGTTGATTAAGCCAAGTCCAGGTGTGCAAGGCTGGGTGCCCTCAGTCTTTCTTTTCCTCTGATTTCATGCACTGCATTTTCCCTGTTCATTCTGCTTCTACGCCTATATTTCCTGGAGGAGCTGGTGAAGCACTTTAGTGTTCTGTGATTCTCTCCCACTGAGACCTCTGGGCAGTGGTGTGCTGGAAAATGTTTAGCAACCAGCTCTCTAGGAGGAAAAGTCCTGGTTTGCAGTGTTTGCCCATTTCCATAGTGTAAACTAGTGGCCTGGTGCACTGATTTGTGCACATTGTAAACAAATTAATTAGAAGAAATATTATCACTATTTGCCCTTTCTTTATAATAGAAGTGTCAACCAAATTCATGATTGACAATGACAGATAGAAACACACATGTGATTAGCACCAGTGAGAGCTTTATATGTATCGTGCATGCGTGAGTCAACGTTTATTTTTAAATTGTCAGTGCACGTCTAATGTACCAGCTAGTCGGTCAGTCGAATGGTTGGATGGATGTACGATAGCCTTTTATATATATAGATACTCCCACCATAGCTGATTTTAAGTTGCCAAAGCGATATCACTGACATGGAATTGGAAAGAGATACTCAGTCGCACACAACTATATAAGTGAAATAGATGTAAATATTGCAAGGGCGTAGATCAGTGGTTAGCAAATCATGGCCAGTAGGCCAAATCTGACACATGGCCTGCTGTTATGCAGCCCATGAGCTAAGATGGGTTTTTACATTTTTAACGGTAGTATTTGTCCCATTATAGAAAAAGTTTGCTGATTCCTGGCATAGATAATATTACAATGTAGTAAAATAATTAGGAAGTGATGAATTTTGAGTATTTTTACTCTTGGGTTTTAATACAATTAATTTAACTATAAACGTAGGTAATTTAATTTTTTATAACAGCCGTGTTCAGCACCAAGCTCACAAAATCTCCCTGAATTTAACAGTCAGTTCTCATGATGCAGAAGGAGCTGACTTCAGCACACCACTGCCTCCAGGGTCATGGCTGCAGGGACCACAGGTGTTTGGCTCAGTCCCTTCACATTACAGATGGGGAAGCTGATGCCCAAAGATGAGAATGATGCACTTCAAGGTCACTTGGCAAATTAGTGGCAGAGCCAAGTTTTCTACCCCCAGTTCTGTTGTCTTTGCTCATTTGATGCCGCCCAGTAAATAGCCATGGTTCCCTTTGTGTTGCTTTTACCTGTTGCTCCCTGGTCTCCCCTGCAGTCTGAGCCGGCAGCTTTGGCCCCAGGTTGGTGCCCCCAGCACTGTGCAGCCTCAGACCACACACAGTGAGAACGCTCCCTCCCCATGAGTTACTGTGACCCTTTCAGTTTCCTGGTTTTGCTTTTCTGTGCACTTTGAGAATGAATATCCCTTTTCTCTCTCCGGGACTGTTGTCCTGGGTATTTTACCAGCACCTGACCGTTACCCCGTCTCTGGGGATGGGGGTACTGGTACCAGTCTCCTGGACCACCAACCTCCACTGTAGGGTTTGCACTGAGCACTCTTCGTGTTAAATCTTTGCTCTTTTACACTGGGACTTGGAGTATTTCGAAAGAGCCTGATGTTTTCTGAGGGAGCAGGGGTGAGAGAGGGCAGAGGAAGCTAGGCATGAACAAGTGAGGAAGATGCTCGTGTCAGGATCTTGAGAAGGGTGGCTGGCTGGGGCTGCATCTCCTTTGAGTTTTTGAGAGAAGAACAAGGTCCAGGAGGGTAAGGAGGAGGAGGAAAGGGGCGGGGGAGGGGGACAGTGAGAAGAGAAAGGGGGAAGGGGAGAGAGAGATGCTCTGGGTTCTGTGGCTTCCTTAGTCCCACAAGGCTGCCCTAACTTCCTGTAGTTTGGTGGGTATCTTGGATATATCTCTAGTAATCTCATTAAAGTCCCACATAATTGGACTCCTGCTCATTGTGACCAAACAGTCTCTGGGTAAAATACTGGAAATCTCAAAATCTCTACAGACTGGGAGCGGCTGAGGCACTGAGAGAACGTGACCCCGTGAATGAGGACGCGGCTTTCCTCCGTCCACTGTGAAGCTGTGGCAAGGGGCCCCTTGCTTTCTGCTGTTTTCTCTTCCTCTTTTCTCAGAGTGGTTGAATACCCCACAGTTGTGATAGCACCTTTAATACAATCAAAACCAGGGGCAATTATAGATCTTGGACTGATTTTGATGTAAGGTCCCCAGAGAGAAAATGATTAATTATAAAATATCTCATATTAAATATGGAAATAAAAAAATCTTAGAAGAAAGTTTTCATTTTTATGTTTATTTCTGTAAAGTGAAACTGAATTCATTTGAATCAGCACATAGATACTTTGGGATAAGACAAAAGATTACTGGGAAAGAACGTGCACCTGGCATTAAAAAATCAGCAGGGAGCTCTCGCTGGTATGGCTTGGTTGGGTGTCATCCTGTGCACTGGAAAGGTGCTGCTTCAATTCCTGGTCAGAGCACATATTTGGCTTTTGGGCTCAATCCAAAGGAGGTAGAAGATCACACTGATGTTTTTCTCTCTTTCCTTTTCCTCTTCCTCTTTCTCTAAAAATCAATGAAAATATTTTAAAAAATCAGCAGGGATATTGTAAACCTATCTATTTTTAGGACATCATAATGGCACTATGAAGCACCTATCAGGGAAAACTCACCCAGAATTCAACTCCTTATAGTGTTTTCATTTTGTCTGACTTTCTCCTATCCTTCTTTACCTACGTACACTTTTGCATACATGTGTTCATAACATATTTGCAAATTTTTTGAGTTATGAAAAGTTTTTATGTTGCTGTAATCTAGATCTTTTCATTTCTAATGGTTGAGCAGTATTTTTCCATTGGTTTACCACAGTTCAATTAATTATTCTTTTATAATTAAATATTTAGATTGTTTGTAGTATTTGTTATCAACAATGAAATGGACACTTATTTTTGATTTTAAAATTAAAAAGTCTAATTCCTCAGTGCAGTCCCCTGAAGGGGGAGGGTGGCTTCATGGCAGGGATGCTGGACTTAGAGTTGGAGACCTGGAATTGTTCTTTGGTCTATTATCTGAGTGATCTTGGGTAATAAAAATTACCTCATGTCAGTGAGCTACAGTTTTCTCACCTGTTAACTTTTTTTAAGTTGAATTTATTGGGGTGACATTGATTAATACATAGGTTTCAGGTATACAGTTCTGTAATTCATCATCTGTATATTGTGTTGCATTCACCACCCCAAGTCAACTCTCTTTCTCTCACCTGTAAAGCTGATTTATACAATTTCATACCTTGCAGGATTTTTATGAGGATTAATGAGATATCATGTAGATATTAGCACATAGCATACTCAGCTGAGTGAGTTTCAGCTACAAAAGGATAGACATTTTTATCCTGCTTCATCCATGCCACCAAACTCCTTCTCAGAAGATAGAATCACTAGGGACTTAATGAGAATTTGCGGGTTTGAGGGCAAACTCAGCAGATTGTATTTTATGATTTTTAGGTCAATACAATAGACATGAATGCTATCAAAAGGTACTTAGGGACAGTCAAAATGTGCAGAAGAAATGCTTAGATAGTAAAAAGTAAAACAAAGATTACAGCAGCAGGCAAAGCTCAGCATGGTATGAGATGACTGAAATAAGAGAAAGAATCAAAGAGGCTGGGGTGGGAGAGGGCCTTGGCAGGAAGCTGACTTGTCCTCTGCGTCCCTAACCTCTGTCAAGTTGGCGCATGGGTGGGCCGCCCGGGAGCATTCAGCATTTTCCTTTCTTCTGGATGGGCAGTGCATGGCTCTCTCCCTGGGCCCTGGCAGATGCTCCAACCCAGTTCTTCTCTGCCCTCCACCCTGAGGGGAACAGATGTAAGGCAGGGAGGGAACAATGCCCACATTGTGAGCCCAGCTGTCACACAGAACTCCCCGCTACCCTCCCCACTAGGGAGGCTGCCCCCCATGCTGCCAGAACCTCCAGCCCACTTCTCTGCCCACTCAGGCCCAGCCCTGCCAGACACCAGGGGGCAAACAATGGCTGGCTGTTCTCGGGCACACTGATCTCCTGGCAGGGCAGCCGCCTCCCTTTGCAGAGCTGCCTGTGGCCCATCTCTGTCTCAGAAAGGAGGGTTCACTCTCCACTGCTGGGCCCTTGGTGCTAGAGGAAGGGCCAAGATACTGAAGTTCTGAGGGACCTGGTTGAAGTGACCTGAATCTGTCTCATCATCATGAGGCTTAGAAGGTCTTGATCATGAACTGAACTGGAAGCATCAGAACAACTCTGGTGAGCTCCATGTTCCAGAGCTGCTCTTCTGGAAACTTCCATGGTCTCTACAGCAATGGTCTGTTCAGGGACTCACACCATGCGTGGGAAGAAGCAGCCATCTCCGCATCAGGCACTTGTTTTAAAATCAAGTACAAGAAATGTTCTGAGGTGCGAGGAGGATTTCTTCCCCTTTAACGTGCTTGCCATCCCATCAAAGCTTGTTCTCATCCATTCCCTTTGAGGGAGGCAGAGCTGCAAGTGGGAAACTGAGGCCCTGGGTGGAGGGCAGTTACTGTGTTTGGGACTGAGGCTTGGAATCTAGGTCATCGATCTCCTGATCAAAGTTGTGTTTTTCTCGGGTAGAGTGACCTGGGACAGTGTGTGTGGAGTGCAAGCACACAGGACTGGCTCTCAGATTTCTCCTGCGTTTGGTTGACACTCTAGCTCCTTTGTGGCTTCCTGCAGTACTTCCTCTCCCTGGGTTTCTCTGGCTTCTAGTAGGACCGAGAGGGCTGCTCTGAGCTGAGTATGCCTAGGGCTTCTGATGCGTGAGCCTTTGTGAGCAACCATGGGCTGGGGGCAGCTGCTCAGCACCGGACTGTAACAGCTGGTGGATCTCAGGTTACCTCCATTACAGACTGACAGTCTGTTTCTCCCTTCTAGGCCATCCTGTGCCTCTCATGGAGGGTGATTATTTTAAAATCCCCTTGCTCAATGATTTGAAGGACTCTTATTCCCTTCCCTTCCTCCCACCTCTCCCCCTCCCCCCTTTCCCATTCTCTCTTTCTTTTTTTCTTGTATTTAATGAATTTTATTGGATGCCTACTGTATGTCAGGCAACATCCCAGAGTATGGGAGAAGCTTTTGGTGAGAAGAATGTGTGTTTTGTTGTCTTCTCTTGCCCATGTCCCCGAGGGAACTTTGAATTTGTCTATATGACTTAGCCTCAAATGACAGGCCCAGCAAATCCGGGGAGGTGGATAACAAGGCGCTGGGATGAAAAGGGTTTAGGCTGGGCCTGCCTCCCAGATCCCTGCCCGGCCCCCCCGCCCCCCCCCCCCCCCCCCGCCCCAGCCCACCAGGAAGTCTCCACTTGTGATATGAAAATGCCCCTTTCAACAGCACCCTTGTGGAAGCTCAGATGTTTGTAACAGTTGCTTAATTTTAGGAATAGGGATATATTTTGCCAAGTTGTGATCCCACCGGGCTTTTGAGCAGTCTGAACTTGGAATGAAATCCAAACTATGGGGTCTTGAACTTTTGAAACTTAAAAAAAAAAAAAAAAGAGATTCCAGGTTCAAAGGAAAAAAACATCACCAGGCTCTTGGATGAAAGGAGCTGATCCAAAATACAATCATCCAAAAATAATATTCTGAAGATTTCTGTTGGAAAAATTAGATATCTATGGGTAAAACTCTTTTTAACCAAATGATATAAATAGGTAGAGTGTGGAGAATGGGTCTCCTTTCCATTACATTCAATCAAGAGTTGTTTTGTGATGTCAACTGCTCAGAGAAAATAAAATGCTTTAAAAATATTTTATTGATTTCAGAGAGGAAGGGAAGGGGAGAGAGAGAGATAGAAACATCAGTGATGAGAGAGAATCACTGATTGGCTTCTTGCACTCCCCACATTGGGTATGGAGCCCAAAACCTGGGCATGTGCCCTGATCAGAAATTGAACTATGACCTCCTGGTTCATAGGTTGATATTCAACCACTGAGCCACATTGGCTGGGCTTCATTTTTTGACTAGGAAAGATCTTCTATGGCTAATCCTATATAATAAAAACCTAATATGCTAAGTGTCTGGTCATCTGGTTGTCTGTTCAACCAATCAAAGTGTAATATGCTAATGATATGCTAAAGCCACTCAACCACTTGCTATGATGTGCACTGACTACCAGGGGGCAGACACTCCAACTGGTAGGTTAGCTTGTTGCTGAGGTCCGGTTGATCGGGACTGAGCAAGATGGGCTGGACACGCCCTGGAGCCCTCCCACGGTCCCTCCCCGGCTGGCTAACCTCTCGCATCCCTCCCTGGCCCCGATCGTGCACCAGTGGGGTCCCTCGAACTAGCCTGCGCCTTCTTGCAATCCGGGCTGAGGGACGCCCCCATCCCCTGAGTGCACAAATTTTGTGCACCAGGCCTTTAGTGGATTTATAAGTTTGAATCCCATTTATATGAAAGATGGAGTTCACAATTATCCTCTCCTGGGGAGGCGAGGAACCCTTTAAATGTTAGACCATATATGCATAACCCATGGACACAGACAATAGAGTGGTGAAAGCCTGGGAGGGTGGGTGAAGGTTAGAGAGATCAATGAGAAGCACACATACACAAAGGGATCCTCTGTAATACTTTCAACAGTAAAGATAAATAAAAAAAAAGTTAGACTGAAGACTATTAGTGTAGTTCAAAGCCAATTTGGTTGAACATAAACTGGGATTATGAAAGATATGCTGATGGGATATTTCCTTCTCCTCTGTACTTTTCCCCTCGTCCTGTGTCCCTCCATTTTCCCTGGCCCATTTACCTCCTATTCCTGCCAGCTGTCTCCTGTCCCAGGTGTGTGGTCTGGCCCCCAGAGGCTGCTGGTCCTGCCTCGTACCCCAGTCTGCTGCCTTCAGGACCCACACCTTGGCCCCTCAAACAGCTGAGATCTTTAGGAGAAGAGTTTCTGGTGGGTAATTGCAGCTAGTCAAGGCCACAGCCATTTCTCCCTAGGAAACCACTCGGAATCAGAGGTGGCTTACTCTACCTGCCTGATTGCCGGGAGCATGAGGATACAGAAGGGATATGTTCCCTGTATATGTTCCTGGGAGGAATCCCTGGCTAGGGAGAGTTTGGAGGCTCCAGAGGGAAGAAGTGCATGTGCAGAGCCTGTCCTGGGGGGGGGTCAGATGTGGCTCACCAGCCTCACTGCTCCTCTAGCGAAGGAGGGTGGAGGGGTTGCAAGAGGCAGTTCTGCTGGCCCGGGCCTGTGGGGAGGCCTGGGCCTTAGGAAGGTCTGCCTGGGTGAAGAGGGGTGCTCAGCAAGGAGTCTGTGAACTTGTGGTTCAAGTTCATTGTGAATGCACTAGTAGTTGGGCCCATGGTAGGATGGGAAAAGCTCCTGCAGGAGTAGGAACTAGGACCCTGGAGCTTCAGGGGATGGCAGCTTAGTGTGGGGCAAGAAGGGAGAAGCTCATGCATCTGAGCCAGGACACTATCTGCTTTGCGGCTCTGGATTCGAGGACCACAGGTAACTCTGAGGCAGGCTCATCTGTGGAGTCCTCTCCTGCAGGAAGCTGCTACATCTGCCTGGGCTGAGACGGAGGAGAAGGCACACTCCTGGGCTCGGAAGTGTGGCTTCAGGAGAGGAATTTCTTTGACATGCCACCCATCAAAAGGTGGAATCTAAATGCCCCTTGAATATGGGCTGGCTTCAGGGATTCACTTTTAAGTAGTAGGATGTGCAGAGGGATGCTACCTGACTTCTGAGAGTAGGTTTGAGAAGGCAGTGCAACCTCTTGGAGCCCAGGCCATCATGCTACAGGGAGGCACAGGTCACAAGGAGAAGCCATGTGTATGTGTTGCAGCCAACAGTGCCAGCTAAGGTCTAGCCTGCAGCCAGCTTCAATTACTAGACCTTGAAAGAGCCTTCAGATGCTTCCAGCCCCTAGCCATTGACTCAGCCCAGCCGATGCCACTCTCCACTGCCAAGCCAAATTGCAGATTCATGAATGAAATAAACGTTGCATTTAAAAAAAAGATTTTTTATTGGCTTTTACAGAGAGAGGAAGGGAGAAGGGGGGAGAGAGAGGGTGAGAGGGGGGCTGAGAGAGAGAGAGAGATAGAGAGAGAGAGAGGAGAGAGAGAGAGAGAGAAACATCCATGTGAGAACAATACATCAGTCAGCTGCCTCCTGCATGCCCCCTTTTGGTGGTGGAGCCCGAAACCTGGGAATCAAATTGTGACCTCTTGGTTCATAGGTCAACTCTCAAGCACTGAGCCACGCCAGCTGGACTTAAGTCACCAAGTGTTAAGAACACCAAATCCCTGGCTTCTCTCAGGTCTTTGACATATAGGTATCCTGTCTTCTGTCCCCCAGCTGGAGAATGAATGAAAAATATAAGCTCAGCACTGCATATATGATAGAATCCCAGTTTTGTTTGAAAAATGTGTGCATAGGAAAAGAACTAAAAGGAAACACACCTATATGACGAAGCAGCAGGATTATGATATTGAAAAAAATAATTTCTGTCCATTTCAGATATTCTATAATACACATATGCTTTTTTAATGAGAAAAAATCGTTACATTAAAAAGGGTGATCAGTCCATTTTCTTTTCTCACAATAAACATGGTGCCATTTTCTTAATTTCCAGTTTCCAACTATGCATGAGGCGAGAATTCATATTCATTCCAGAAAACAGTTCCAAATAGATAATAGTAATTAAAAAAACTGGCTTTTTTCAAAACAAATATAAATTAAATGAGCTTTAGACTTGCAAAAAGTTCATCCTTTCAGTCCTTCCTTCCTCTCTCATTTTCCTCTTATGTAAACTTGACTCCGAGCCATATTTCATCTCATCGAGTGTCAAAGTCTTCTGGAAACTTCATGCTTTCTGGAACAGTCTCCTGGACCTGCCTCCTTGCCCTGCTCTGATTCCCATTTCCAAACTTATGATTTCTTGCTCCCTGAGGAGCAAGAAATATCTTTTCGGAACCGTTGTTAAAAGGCACATGCTCTATGTTAAATTAGCCTCCAGACCAAAGCTTTCTCTCTCTCCAGCCCTAATTCAACTCTGTAATCTAGGAGATGGTAATGGAGTCCAAGAATATTAAATTTGGGAGAAACCACATAGATTTTCTGATTCTACTTTTTTCTTCCAAAGGGAAGGAACTCAACATCTAAAGTGTTTAAATGGCATTCCCAAGAATACTATAAGAACATGACAAACCAGTATTGGGGCCAAGTTTTTCCCGACTGGAAACAGTGAGGGTGCTGTTGGTGCCAGACATTTTTGGGTTCAAGCCTTTGCTCTACCAGTTATTGACTCTGTAAAACTGGGCAAAGTTACTTAATGTCTCCAAGTCTCAGTTTCCCCATCTATTAAATGAGGAGAATTGTGTTTCTTGAAAAAACGTTGTGATATTAGAAATACTTCATCTTCCTTTCAAATGATCAAAGAAAACATTGTTCTTGCTGGGCTTTATGCAAGCTTGTAATTTCTCCAGAGGAATCGATTCAGGGATCACTGATGGGGACAACTGTACACTCAAGACACAAATACAGGCATTTTCAAGGTCCACACTTTCAAACACCTGAGTTCTGAACACCACCCTCCTCTCCATCTGTCCATGTCACCTCTCACCACTAGATAGCTTGTCACTGCCCTTTCATCTTGCTCACGCCCCCGGCTGAACACCCCATTCTCCTCCCTCTGTGCACGGTTTACTTTTGAATCCATCTATTAAAATAATTTTTTTTCGCTGAAACCGGTTTGGCTCAGTGGATAGAGCGTCGGTCTGTGGACTGAAAGGTCCCAGGTTCGATTCCGGTCAAGGGCATGTACATTGGTTGCGGGGCACATCCCCTGTGGGGGGTGTGCACGAGGCAGCTGGTCGATGTATCTCTCTCATCGACGTTTCTAGCTCTCTATCCCTCTCCCTTTCTCTCTGTGAAAAATCAATAAAAAAATAATTCCTTTTCTTCTTCTGTATCTTCTAACATATGTGAATTACCTCAGGAAAATCTCTCTTCTTTTTATATTAGCCATAAATTTTGAAGTTCCCCAAGTCCTGGAGGACACATACACCAGTAATGATGCTTTTGGTCACGATTCTCTTGTATGTAGGAAAATGAAATCCACATGTGTTTTTAGTGTTATTAGATTGCAATAAAATATGATTAAAAGTTAAATAATACTTTTTGTCCACTAGATTGGCAAGAATAATAAAGACATAATGTTAATTATTGATAAGGATGAGGGAGAATTTATATTATGCACTATTATGTTAACTATGAATTTATGATACATATGAGACAGTATATTTGCATCAATATGTAATTACTGATGCAGCCTTTTGGTAGAACATTTTGACTATATCTGTTAAAATTTAAAAATGTATTTATTCTTTATTTGTATACATGCACAAAGAGGCATGTCCAAAAACACTAAAGTATTACTTACACTATAAAAAATTAGAAGCAAATTAAGTGTTTCTAAGTAGGGAAATGATGAAGTGAATCATGGTTCATTCATTTTATGGAATACTCTGAAGCACTTAAAATAGATCTGTGCCCAGCTAGAGTGGCTCAGCTGTTGAGCATTGACCCATAACCCAGGAGGACAGGGTTTGATTCCCAATCAGGGCACATGACTGGGTTTTGGGCTGAATCCCCAGTAGAGGATGTGCAGGAGGCAGCTGATCAATGATTCTCTCTCACCATTGATGTTTCTGTCTTTCTATCTCTTCCTTCCTCTCTCTGAAATCAACAAAAACATTTAAAAAATAGGTCTATGTTTGTCAGTACAGAAAGATCCAGTCAGCACTTAAGGAAGAGGGGGTCACACACTGGCATGAGCACCAGGAGGGGCGACCATTGACAGCCATTTCAGATACTGCCACCATAGAAACTATTGGCTTAGGAAATTAAGAACAAAATCTAAAAATAAACTTATTTTTGGTCAAGCACCATCGTTCAATTTTAAATGTGCTTATTCAATTCACTTTTAATTTTAATTATAATTACTTAAATATTTTTACACCTTACTGCATTTCTTAATAGCTCATATTGGTTAAATACACGTTTGTGATGAGCCTGGGATCTCAGTCAGGTCTGAGTTCCTATTGGGAAAATACATTTTGAATTCTGTACAGTACCTCCCCAGATTGTGGGAACATCACTCACTTGTACATTCTGGGTATAGGAGCACGCATTCTAGAGATGAAAATGACCAATACATCTTCAACCTCTTTCTCACTTCAGGATTTGCTTATAATGGGTGTCTATTTTAGTCAGCATCACTGTGTAAATACTACCTTGAAACTTAATGGCTCAGAATAATAACCATTTTATTATTGGTCATCGGGTGATGGGTGACTGGGCAGCTCGGTAGTCAGCTGAACAGTCCACTGCAGGGGGTGGAGCGGGGCTGGGTGGTCTGGGATGACTTCACTCACCTGTCTGGTGGTTTTTCAGCTGGGACAGATCCTCTGTATTCCACGTGGTGTCCCATTCCCCAGTAGCTAGTCAGGGCTTCTGCATGTGGCGGTCTGAGGGCAAATCTTATTGGTCAGTGCAATTACATGGCCAAGTCTGGAGTCAGTATGGGAGCCCTGCTGCACTAGGGGCCTTACTGAACATTACTACCAGTGTCCTAAAGTTTTTAAGATGTTTTGTCACTTTCTCGTTCTGTACTCTTTTGTTTAACAAAGGGTATGAATCTTGTCAACCAGTAAAACAGGAGCTGTACTTTTGGGTCTCACCAGAGAGTACATCTCAGTGAGGAGTGATCCAGCCCTTGTTCAAAGCTAGGCTAGGGCTGTTTCTACTTGAGGAAATGACTTTGAGAGACGTTTTATCTATTCCTCTCTGTATTCTAAGCTCTATCCTCATAGCAACTAAGGCCAGCCAGCATCAACGAGCATACCTGGGTGGCATTAACTCAGCTACTTGCAGGAACAAAACATCCCTGGATAACAGCTTAATGTCATACCCTTAACTCATAGTCATGATCACTGTGAGAAATGACCCGGGAATAAATCTAGACACCTTTAGTAGAAGCATTGTGGAGAATACTATCAGGAATGATTTTCAGTGTCCCGTGAATGAGGTGCCAAGTGATAAATTCCTTCCAGAAATTAGTATCAGGAAAGTGCTTGTTTCACCTTACAAAGGGTAACCAACCACTCTTCCTTTGGAAGACAAGAGTCTCTTTCTCTCTCTCTGCTATGTAGGCTAGAAATACAAAGGTGAATTTTATGTTTTGTTATAGTAACTCTATTCGCCTGTTAGCTGTGGCTTTTGATACACACACTTATTTCCCTCTTTCTACCATATGAGATCTTTCTGTTTTGATGATCTTAAATTTTTGGGAAGTGTTAGGGGTTTAAAATTACAAATACATGAACAAAACAATAAACATATTAAGCAATCTCAGTTCTTCTGCTAACAAGTTGTGTAATCATTTAACAAACAATCATACATAAGTTGCATCATCATTTAAAAAAATAATAATTTCCCCTGATGTATACTGTAAAGATGTTGAGATAAGTTTGCCCAAGTCCTCTTTAAAGTCCGTTCGGCTCTTAATAACTCAAAACTGTTTCTCCTGTGACTCCTCCACTCAAACATTTTATACTTTATGAGTTTTTCCAGCTATTAAATATCTTGAATGGCTTAGTAGAGAAAGAGATAAATTCAGACCTTTTCAGTGTGGTATAGGACTTTTTCAGTTACTTTGTGTTTGGCAAAAAGTGAATTACTTGTTGCCCTTGTTGTGTCCCTTGTTGCTAAAACCCAGATGTGTAGTATTTCCAGGGGAATGTAAAGCGTATGGCTTTCATTCATAGTATAACTCACCCACAGTGTTCATCAAAACCCACGTTACCCCCAAGAAACCTTTATGCCTGACATATAAAAAGCTTTAAGTTTGATTTGCTTTTAAAAATAACTTAGATGGCTTTGGCCAAATGGCTCAGTTGATTGAAGCATAGTCCCATACACTAACAGGTTGTCGGTTCGATTCCCAGTCAGGGCACATCCCTGATTGGGGCATATATGGGAGGCAACTGTTTGAAGTTTATCTCTCTAATATTAATAAACATATTCTCAGTTGAGGAAAAAAGAACACACAGAACTTAGATGCTATAAGTTTCCAAAAAGCAACCATAGACTCTCAAGTGGTCTTAATTTCAGCCACTTTCCGAATGACAATTACAGGGTAATTTAGCTTTTAGATGTCACTTTGGGATTCTGTTGTTCAGACTGGCTGATTTGTCATACAGAAAACTCTTAAAAAAGAGACATTGGCCTGGACAATTTCTAGCTTTTGAATTTAAGTGAGAGACGTGTGACTTCCTTTCATTGAACACTTAGAGGCCATTGCAGGGTTATTAATTGGCCCAATTTCTTTTAAAAATATATTTTTATATTGATTTTAGAGAGGATGGGAGAGGGAGAGAGAGATAGAAACATCAATGATGAGAGAGAATCATTGACTGGCTACCTCCACACTGGGGATTGAGCCCTCAACCGGGGCATGTGCCCCAACTGGGAATTAAACCATGACCTCTTGGTTCATAGGTTGACGCTCAACCACTGAGCCATGCCAGCCAGGGTGGCCTAATTTCAATGTTGTAGTGCCTCAGGGAAAAGGGAGGCCTGAGGGAAAAAGAGAGAGAAATGGGGGAAAGGCTGGTTGATGGAGCAGTTAGAACATATGATATTTATCCATTTGGTTTGTTGCCTTGTGTGGGCACTGTTCGTGGTGCCCCAAACAATTACAATAGTCACATCAAGGGTCACTGATCACAGATTACCATAACAAAAGTTATAACAGTGAAAAAGTTTGAAATGTTGTGAGGACTAACAAAATGTAACACACAGACTCTAAGTGAGCAAATACTGTTGGAAACATGGTGCTGATAGACTTGCTGTATGCCAGGTTGCCCCAAACCTTCTGGGCTTATATTCTGGTTCCTCTACTTTCCAGCTGTGTTAGACTGAGCAAGTTTCTTCACCTCTCTGAACATTTTGAAAGCATATTGTAAATTTTTCTGCCATCCTGGCTGGTAGATGAAGAACTGGGCTCTCAATTCAGTCACCAACATAGTTTGCCTTTTCATGACCAAGCAAGCAAGACTCTGATTGCAAGACCTGCACACCATAATGGTTCCCGCTGGCCCCACATGGGGCTCTCACAGCTGGGAGGTGTTTGGAAAGCATTTGGGGTTGTTTTGACTGTCACAGCGACAGGGGGTGTTGTCAGTAATTAGTAGGCAGGAAGCAGCTATCCCAATTGTCCGGCAGTGCATGAGGTCATCTTGTACAACGGAGAATTGTCCTGCCCCAAATACCAATGGCATCCACTTGAAGAAATGCTAGATTCAAGGGACCTGAGAGGGATCTCTGGCTCAGAGTCACTACATTTAGTCAAGGTGTTTGGGGTGTTACCTCCTAGGCGACTAAGACAGCTGACTCATTTGAGGCTCAAGGATGTCTTTGTGCATGCCACCTTTCCCAAGATTTCACTACTAGCATGGATACTGAGTCTTATCCTTAAAGTGCCATGCGAATATCACCAGCTTTCCTACTCACATGGCCTTCTTGCTGTTCTATGCCTGGCCACGCGCTCCTGTCAGAGCCTTTGCACTGGCTGCTCCTTCTGCTTTGAGTGCTCCCTCTAGACAGCTCTACCTCACCTTACTCATGTCCTTGCTTAACAACACCTTCTCAGTGAGGCCTGCTCTGACCACCCTATTTAAGATTGCACCCCCTCCGACACTTCTGGTTTCCTCTTACTTTGCTCCCCCCATAGTACTTGACATCTTCTGAAATATTATATTACCTATATATTGATCATGTTTATTTTTGTCTCTCTCTACTAGAATGTAAATTACACAAAGGCAGTGGTGTGTGTGTGTGTGTGTGTGTGTGAGTGAGTGAGTGAGTTTAATTCACAAGTGTGTTCTAAGCCCTTAGTCCAGTGCCTGGCACATAGCATAGTTGCTCCGTAGATATTTGTTGAGTGAATGAATATCAGCAGTAAGAGCTAGAAAATCTTATGGAGTTAGAAGGTCCCAAACAGAGCAATAAAAAAAGATTTAAAAAATAAATAAATTTGGGAAATACACAGAGCCTATGTGAAGAAAACTATAATATGTTCCACTGAAGCATGAGAGAGGACTGAGTTAAATGAGAAGATGTGTTGTGGGCTCTTAAATGGCAGATTTTGTATTGAAAAGAAAGCCATAACTTTAATGAAATTTCGATAAACGTTCTCATGAGTTTTTTTGAACTTGACCAAAATGGTCTCAATTCGTTGGAAGAATAAATAATAAAAAAGCCAAGAAACATATAAAAAAGAGTAACAAGGAGAGGCACAGCTCAACTTTATTGAAACCAATTATAAAAGTGAATTAGAACAGTGCCCTACTGGTGCAAGAGTAATCAGACAGAGCAGCCGAACAGAATAAAAGCCTCAGAGGAAAACACAGGTATATATGCAGATCTAGATGGGATGGAGGTAGTATTTTAAATTAATAGGGAAAAGTACAAATGACTGACATTTATTGAGCATTACTACTGTTTATTTTATTTACTTCTTACATGAGTCCTAGAAGGCATGGACTATCATTACTTATTTATTAGACGAGGGAATAAAATTCAGGTGCAATCACTGCCCAGCTTGAAGTCACCCGGTTAGTACATTGCGGAGTTGGGATTAGAACCCAGACCTAACACCAAAGTTCATACCCTTAACCTTCACCTTACATGAATAAAAAAGATGTTGTGATACTGGCTAAAGGTTTGGAAAAATTTCACATACAGATTTAAGTGTAAAAAATGAAAGTGTAGCTAAGATTTAGCTTCAAAGGTTTTTACAAAAATGTTTTTCTATTAAAAATTTAAAGCCACATGAATTTCATATTCTATTTTAAAATAATTATATATTTTCAGATTAGATATATCTACAAATTAGAATTCTAGACAATTGTCAAAAAATGAGGTAGAGGAATATTAAAGTATGTGAGAGCTTAGTCAGAATTTGGGTGAAAAATATTTTACAAAAAAGTGTGAAGTATGATTTATTTCTATAAAAGTGTATTTATAAGCATCAACCAAAGCATAAGAAGGACCCCTCATCCTCCCTCTACATTACAGGGTGGGGCAAAAAGTAGGTGTACAGTTGTGAGTACGTGAAACAGAATTTATTCTTGTATTATCATTTATTATTGTATTAATTTCCATAAAAACAATGTACATTTACCTTTGCCCCACCCTTTATATGTTACATGTTTGGAAAAGAAGGTTGGCACTGGAAGAATTCTGTGGCTGTTCCTTTATTGTGGGATGGTTTGCAGCCGGGGCCAGACAGAAAATGGCACCCTGGTACCTTGCCAAATAGATACTCACGTCTTCTTTGTCCACAGTCATTTCTTCACCTGTCACTCCTATCAGCCAGCCAAAACAACAGCCTGACTTTCTTTGCGCAGAGTTCCCACCGGATCCCTACCTTCCTCAGCCTGATATGTCAGACTTTATAAAAGGCAGACTGGAAGCCTTGTTAACTCTCTTTTGAGTCTTCCTTGACTAGGAGTGTTTGAAGGTTTAGGCTGGTTAATGATGTCTGCTTTTACGGTTACTCAACCCAGGGCCTATTTCTTACCCAGGTGTCGGGCTGAAGGGAGGCCTTTCTCTAAGCCATGCCCACCGATGAGCAGAGGTTCAGGCAGTGTGTGTGTGTGTGTGTGTGTGTGTGTGTGTGTGTGTGTGAGAGAGAGAGAGAGAGAGAGAGAGAGAGAGATATTGAGAGAGAGATTGAGATTGACTGCACTCAGTTTCTGCCTCTGCTAACCTCACTAGGAAGGACTCTGTGTTCTGGTTATTTCACATGAGTCAACCTGCCCAGTTAAAATATGTGAACACGGTAAGATGAAATGGCCCAATAGAGGCTGGGTGTTACTCACCTCTGTGTCCTCAACGCTTTGTACTCAGTGTCATGTGGAGGAAGGAGCCTGGACTCTGGGAATTCCCCAGATCTTGGTTGGAATCCTTACTAGCTTGGTAACTCTGATTTAAGCCTTTTCAGCTTCTCCTTTATCATCTATAAAATGTAGTCACCCAGTAAAAGCATTAGTGAAACTATGTATGTGAAGCCACATATCCCAGCTTTTAACTGTTGTCCATTGACCACACAGACAGAGCCAGTGGCTCCAAGTAGGTAAAGATGAATCCTCCCCTGTAGTAACCCATCGTGCCCACTAGGAGGCGTAAGAGCTCCATGATTGATTTCCTTTCTCATTCAGTTAGTTTGTGAAATTCAACCTCTGCATCTTTAATTTTGATTTATTATTTATGAGTCTTTGAATGGCCTGCCCTTGTATTCCTTTTCTATTCAAATTATTGTCATTAAAATTAAAGACAGTGTAGCTGGTCAATAAAACATTGACTCCTTTTTGTCTGTGGAGTTTTTTTTTCTTTCTTTCTTTTTTTTTTCTTCTTTTGCTGATCTCCATTCGGGGTACCAGAGCCTTGTTGCTTGGGTACCTAAAGCTTAGCCTTCATTTTTTTCTGTGTGTACTTAACTCCCTGGGCTGACACCTGGTGTCTTGATCTGAAAGTTTGAACTATCTGTGGGAGGGGTTATGAAGCCTGTCTTGATCCATTGTCTTTTATAGAACCAAGAAGGGCCATCTCTGGCCCCCAAAGTGCTTAGAAGACACATTCTCAGCTCAGTTTTTGTATATTGTCTCTGGTTGTGTTCCCTGCGCTCCAGCAGTCACTTCCGGTCTGAAGCCTTTATGGGGCCTCAGTGTCACAGAGGTTATTTTAGGAAGAACCTTTAGGAAGGAGTAAGCCCACGATGCCCTCGGGTGGGGAGACTGTGGTGCAGATGGGAGTGGAGCTGGGACCTTGGGTCTCAGTTTCTTTGTGGGTAAAATAAGAGGATGGGCTGAGTATTTTCTAAGACCATTCTAACTCAGACATTTCACACGTCCAAGTTCGGAGGCCAGGCTCACCTGAGGTGTGAATTCCGGTTATGAAGAGCAGAGAGATATGTTGTAAGCCTTAGATTTATGGATGTTGTGGCAACCTAGCCCTCAGAGCCATGCTGGGACTTTCTCACAGTAGACATTATGCCTTGGAACAGGCTGTTCTGATGAGCAACACAAGGACACATCAAAGACTCTACCTCCCGTGCTTGGCTGTGGTACCCACGATTCTCCTTTTTATAGTCCTGTGACGTTGGGACAGCGTTAGCATTTACTTCTGTTTGCTAAGCAGGACAACATGCCACAGGAAGGCTATTGCCCTGGGTTGAGTAACCGTAGTTATGACTATTCTCATGGAAGTAAGTCGAGCCAGGAGGAGAATTCAGTTTTCTGACATATGGTAGGCATTGGTATTGACTGCAGTCCGAGTACAGAGGAAAGAGCCCACGTCCCAGAACAGAGCTGGCTTGGGTTTAAATCCTGCTGTGTGACTTCAGAAAGGTAGCTAAACTTCTCCGATGCTCACTTCCCTACCTCTAAAATGGGATAATAATACCACCCACTGTGTAGGATTGAGAAGAGGGTATTTCTGTAAGGTGCCCATGAAATATGAGGTTATTTTTATTTCTTTCATTTTGAAGCACAAGAACAATGAAATTTTCTGCATTTTCTCTCCTGAAATGGGAGTTCGGGTAGGGTTAAACATGGGAGAAAATAACTTGAAGGACTTCAGTGAGCAGCAGCAGAGTCTGAATAGGGATAACTGAAAATTAAAAGAAAAGAGTGATGGGAAAAACACACAAGCCCTGTGGATGCCCCCGAGCTTCTGAAAGAAGGGAAGCCAGGAATCTTTTATCGGGAATTCCAGACGGGCCAGACCGCTGAGCATCACATCAGCCTAGTGACCATGGCTTCTTATCTTCCGGTATCAACTGCTGGAATACGTATCCTCTTTCTGGCCCGTCTGCCTCATCCGGCCATGCAAGCATCTCTTGAGCACCCATCCCGAGCCAGGCTTGTGTCACTGCTGGGGACACTAGGAGGCCAAGGGTAGGTCCTGGACTCCACCGTCTGATAGGGAAGGCCCTGGTGAAGAGTCAAGTTCACTATCCCTAGAGCAAAGGGCCTCAGTCGAGGTCCGCCTGCCTCAGCGAGGAGGGAGGCATGGGGAGAGTCCAGGTCAGTCTTCCAGACACGGGTCAGGGAAGACCTGGCTGAGGAGGGCATGTCTGTGCTGGGCATGGAGAATAATGAGGACCTGGCAAAGGTCACGAAGGGGCCAGTGACGAGAGAGGAGAGAGCCAGCCCTGAGGAGCAGGGGGGTGTGCTGCTTGCTGCCTCTCAGGGTTGGGAGGAGGGGGTGGTAAGGATTGTTGGAGGAGGCTGCTCACTCTGTCTTCTTCCCATGCCCAAGGCAAGGGTCCAGGTTATCCCAAAGAGCAAACTTAAACCCTGGTGGGAAAGCCTTCTTCTGAAGCCTTTAGCTCCAGGAAGACCATTGAAACCTATCAGCGTCCCATTTTAACTCTGACCCTCATGGCCTGACAGCATCGCCTCAGATACTAAAGGAAGTATCTGAGGGAGAATAAGACCAGCAGGGAGCATGCACAGTAAAATCCATAGCTTCTCTCAGGGACTCTTGTGTACTAACTCAGTGGTCGGCAAACTGCGGCTCTCGAGCCACATGCGGCTCTCGAGCCGCGGTTTGCCACTCTGTTGACTAATGAGTTTGCCGACCACTGGGATAGGGGCTTAATCACAAGGAACAACAACATTGCCTGTAATTATTGGAATCGAGAGTCTAGGTCAGTGGTAGGCAAACTCATTAGTCAACAGAGCCGCAGTTTGCTGACCACTGAACTAACTGAATCGGCAAATGTCTGGGAAAATAAAAGGTTAACACTCAAAGCGGACGAGTTTCTGTTGAGAATGACTCGTTTGCTGTCTCTAGCAGCATGAACAGTATGGCAACATGTAGCAACAGCCATGACGATGTGTGTGTCCCTAGGCTGCTCCTGGCCCTTAGTTCCATTCCTCTACCCCCGAAAGGAACTGAAGGAATCTGCCCCTAGGCAGCAGCTCCCCTGCATGGGCCGCCTGGGCTGCGGGTGCACCTGCTCCAGGGGTGTCATTCGTGTGGACACGGCAAAAACAGCATCCCTTGAGTGGCACGCTGCTGCAGTCCTGGGAGCAGGGACGGTGTCTCGCTCACTGTTAGAATCCGGGGGGCCTGCATCTGGCACGCTGTAGGCACTCAGTAAATACTGCCCGGCTCTGGGGCAAGCATAAGTGGCATGCCAACGCATGAGTCCGCTGTCCAGAGATTTAAAATGATTACCATGACGATAAGGCATAAACTCACACTGAAACTTTAACCAGGAAAAAAAGCAAGACTTAAATATCACTTCTGTGGTGTACTTCCCACTATGCAAAATTGTATATGAATATGAAAACAAGGCCTGGAATGGAATGGGCAAAACCGAAAATGATTACATTTAGTATGCTGTGATTATGGGCCATTGCTTTACAATTTTAAGATGTTTTCAAAATAAAGCAAAGTCACATATTTTTCGATCACACATTTAAGGTCGGTTTAAGAAAAACAAGGCAAGGCATTTTTAGTAGTGGAATTGGATTTAAATAACTAATTTCACAACTTCTTTTCTCCCTTGGAGTTAATAAATATTCTTCAGGTATCTGTAATCCATACTTTGTAGCCTCAGTCTCAAGGCAGTAAACCAATTCAAAAGCCAAAGGACCGCCAGGATAGAAAAGGAGAAGAGGACTTTTGTCTTCAATATCTACTGTGAGAATGCACGCAAGTGAACAAGAGAGAACCACAAAGGGAAAAGCAAGCCCGGTTTGTTGGAAGGCTTACATCCACTAATTATCCGGAGATAGAACTCCCCTAATGAACTGAGGGTATAGTGAGGGTGAGCGAAGAGGTCCAAAGGTTCCGAAGGCAGAAGGCTTTGCCGGAGAACATGCTATTCATTTGCCTGTTTGTGTTTGAGCCTCCATTCCTTCTCGCTGCAAAGGAGAGATGAGTTGCATTGTGGGGATGGAACCTGAAGCGAAGCTTCCTGGGTTCACTTCCCACAAGGGACTCTGCATACTTTTCCATGTCTAATTTTCACGGGCTCTGGCTGGTTAGGAGTGCGAGTTGCCACTCACAGCACAGAGATGCTGTATTCAGCAAAAGTTTCCTATGTTCGGGCACCAGAATCAACTGGAGAACTTGGTCACACAAGGTCCTGTCCCCAGAGAGCCTGTCTCAGTAGGTCTGGGTGGGCCTAAGAATGTGATTCTGACCAGCCCCAGGGTGGTGCTGATGCTGCCGGCGGGGGACCACACTTGGAGTAGCACTGGTGTGCGGCTTTCCCAGGCGGTCACTGGATGGTGTTCCAGGGGCATCTGGGTGAGGATTCCCCTCCCCTGTGACAGTCCACAACCTGGTGCCTGGCTGGGTCCATCGTCGTCGGCAGGATAGTTGCCAACACCTTTCAGGGAGCCAGCCAGGCTGCTGGGGTTCAGGCCCCTCTCCCTTTTTTTATTTTTATTTTTACTGGATTTAAGGTCAGGAGCAAGTTCCTTAACCATTTACAACCCAGTCACCTTGCCAAAAACCTGGGATGATGATAATGGTACTCACCTTAGATAGGTTGTAGTGAGGTTTGATGAGGGTGTCCTGTGAGGCATTAAGCACTGGGCCGGTATTCAGTGCCGGTATTCAGCAGGTGTTCAATAAGGACTATTGTGAGGATTGGAAAAAAAAAAAGGAAACCTTTCAAAATGTAAGCTTTATGTCAGCACTATGCCCACACTGTATTGAGTACTTTCATTATCCTCACAGTCCTCTTTTATAGATGGAGAAGAAATTATGTCCTTGCCCGAAGTCACATTGATCATAAATAGTGGGGTCAGGATTAGAACTCAGGTCTGAGTGATTCCATGGACTGCAGTCTACCCGGCCTCTCACTGTCATCCTAATGAAACCGCAGAGACCCAGCTCTGCTCTGCAGGTCCTGGTCCCTAGGAGCTGTGATCCCTGGTGGAGGGGCCACAGTTCCGTGCAGAATGAAGACAGCAGCCATCTGGGCCAGCAGGGAAGGCTCCCTGTCCTGAAGGCTCCAGGCTCCATCTGTCTGTCACCATCTCCAGCTGTCTATCCATCCATCCATGGATGGTCTCCATCCATCCTTCCCAGTCTCCACCATGGTCTCCATCAGGTGACCCCAGTCATTCAAGTAAGCCAGCACCTTTCCTCCCAGGGGATCCCCATTCTAGAAACAAGGACTCCAAGGCTCAGAGGACTGAAGTGACCAGCTAGGAGGTAAACAAACGGGAGGCGGCAGAGTCCAAATTCAAACACAAACCGGCCTGATTCCCAAATCCACACTTTCGGCATCACATCAGGCTGCTTCTCCTTAAGGATAGAAACACTCGGTGTGGTGCATGGACTTCAGATTCGTTACTCTTTCAGTTTCATTTTGCATTGGTTTCAGGTGTACAACTTAGTGGTTAGACAATCATATCCTTAAGTTTACATAGTGTTCTCCTCCATATTTCCAATACCCCAACTGGCGCCATACATAGTTATCACAATATTATTGGCTATATTTCCATGCTTTACATACACCTCCGTAACTATTTTATAACAGCCAATTTGTGCTTCTTAATCCCTTCATCTCTTTCACCCAGTCCCGCCTCCCCCCTCTCATCTGGCAACCATCAGTCTGTTCTCTGTGTCTATGAGTCTGTTTCAATTTTGTTTGTTCATTTATTTTGTTCTGTAGGTTCCACATATAAGTGAAATCATATGGAATTTGTCTTTTTCTGACTGTCTTACCTCACTGAGCACAATACCCTCTAAGATCCATTCATGCCATCACAAATAAGATTTCATTCTTTTTTATGGTCCATTCCACAGCTTTTTTTATCCACTCATCAGTTGATGGGCACTTGGGTTGCTTTCATATCTTGGCTATTGTAAATAATACTGCAATAAACATAGGGGTGCATGTATTCTTTCGAATTAGTGTTTTGGGTTTCTGCAGATAAATCCCTGGGAGTGGAATTGCTGGGTCATAAGATAGATTCATTTTTAATTTTTTGAGGAAACGCCATACTGTTTTCCATAGAGGCTGCACCAGTCTGCATTTAGGGACTTCAAAAGTTAATGAATAGGATTGGGTAGGGTAGGTTGGGTTGGTAGGGTGGGTAGAACAGTACAGACAGGACAGAATAAAAGGCATTTTCCCTCAGACAGCACAAAAATTAGGCTTAAAAGACGTTGTGGTTTAATGAATTGTATCAGTTTTTCTCCCTTTCCACTTCCCTTTCTAACCATGAAGGTGCTCTTATGAATCTCCCTCGACATGCATAAAGAATTAATAGAGTAGCATTTTAGTATCTGTAGACTCTTAAAAGAAATTATATTAAAACCATAATACCTATTACGAGCCAGGCACTGTGCTAGGTATTTTCCCAACACTGTCTCATCTAATCTTTGAAAGACCTCTACCGGGAGGCAGCATTGGCCTCACTGTGGATGGGAAAACTGAGGCCCGGACAGGTTAGGTTTCCACGGCCAGGGCAGAGTTTTGATCTTGGACCTAATTCTGAAGCTCTTGTTCTTCTCATTCTATCAGGAAATGAATGGGGTTCACTTCACAGCTAGGGAGTAACTCCTTGGATTCCACTCTTTGATTCCAAGCCCAGATTCCTTTTTGCTTTTCAGTTCCTTAACCCAACCAAGTTCTCTTTACATGGCCTCTGTCAGCCTTCCAGGCTCAGCTACAAACTCTCTTCAGAGGCCTCTCCTGATCCCTGTACCCGAGGAATTTCCTCATCCCGTCCACTAGCACCACGCCATGTGTGTTTTCTTGTTAGTGCCTCTGCTGTTCACAGTGACGTGTTTCTTTTTCTGATCATTGTCGCTCACCTCTGCTGGGCTGTAATCTCCATGAGGGCAGGGGCAACATTGCTTTATAAACTGCATGTCCCCTGTCTTGTCAATTGCCTGGCAAAGATTTGTCTGAATGAATGAATGAAGGAAGGAATGGCAGCTACGGTGTAGACCATTATTTCCTGCCTCCACTCTCACTCACTAAATGACTGTAGTTACTCAGAGATTCAATTTCCTCGGCCATAAATATAGAGCCATGAACCCCACCTTGCAGAGATGTTGTGAAGATGAAATCACATAACAGACACGAAAGCTTTGCTATAAACCATATGATACTGCGCACATGTGAAGTGAAGAGGAAGTAGTTTCCTTTTCACTGTGGGACTTTGATGAATATACAGATCAGCTCCCCTGCTCCCAGCCAGCCTTCTTGAATTTTTCTTTTCTTATCTGATACCTGTCTTGGCAGTGGGGAAAACTTAATGCCACCTTCATCATGGAACCTAATGACAGACCGCTAAAGTGATTTTAAAGTCATTATGCCTGCAGTGGTAACAGAAATTCTTGCCACTCTCTTTAAAAGCATTCGCTGCTTTGTCTTTCAGCTGCAGGGCCCTTGATTGACCAGACAGGCTGCTAAGGAGGATGACCCCAGAACTTAAACTTGAGAGACCCAGGTTTCGTTCTTGGCTCTGTCAGATGGTAGACCTTAAGCAACCTCTTCCCTTCAAGACAGAGACAATGTTAGGAAGGGAAGTTAGAGATCCTCTGGTCCAGGAGAGGCAAACCACAGGCCAGGGGGCCAAATTTGTCCCACCGCCTGTTTTTGAAAACAAAGTTTTATTGGGACACAGCCATGCGCATTTGTTTACATATTGCCTGTGGTTGCTTTCTTGCTACAAAGACTGAGTAACTAGTTGTAACAGAAGACCGTATGGCATATGAAGCTGAAAATATTTATTACCTGGCCATTTCAGAAAAAGCTTTTTGACTCCTGCTCTAGTCCATTATTGCCACCCCTTCCTTTTTAAATATGGAAAATTAATTCCAGAAAGAGAAAGAGAAAGGGACTTTCCCAAGATCACATAAAGAATGAGGAAAATCAGAAAGGCAAAAACTTAGGAAAAAACTAATGTTAGTAAATATTCTGCCATACACCAGAGGCTAGACATATCAATTATTCTAAAATCATGAAGATATATTTGAGGGGCTTTGCCCTCCCTTATTTTATATCTGTCTAAATAAAACAAGTATTATCACATTTACATGGTTCCAAGATAATAAGTGCCTCGAAGAGTCTTATCATGAAGGCCTTGCAGTGCGAATCCAACACATTCATCATAATGAATGTACAGCCAAAACATCCATTGGCATTTTTTTTGGGTATAATCTCTCTGATGTCACGATTCATCTGGACTTCACTAATTTGGAAGTTGTGCTAATTTGATGACATAAGCTCTGGTTAAGTTTATCTTTGCATATTGCCTGACAAAATGCTTTATTAAGTCAATTGATAGTGTAGATAAGAATTTTGGGGAGTGGTGTTTTTACATTAGGAGGACAGGTGATTTTTAGCACTGCCAAATTATTTAGAAGTGTTTATTTGAAATAAATGATGACTGGGAAAATCACAAATCATTTTTATTTCATCAATGCATGTTCAGGGTCCTTCTAATTGGAAAATATTCTGACAATGTTTCCGTTTGGACATTGAAAGTCATTTCTCTCAGGATAGTCTGCAACTCATTTCCCCCACTAATTGTGATCATCCTTTCTCTACAATAGCATCCAAATGGAATATTGGTGTGGGAGAAGACCTTAGAAATTATTAGTTGTTTTCTAAACCATAGGAATATTGATATATGGAGTCCTGTAGTGCAAAGTTACTCCCTTTTAACTTCTTTCAATTTTTTAAAAAATGTTTTATTTATTTTTCATCACCATTTATTCCCCCTATACCCTCTTCCACTCCCACCCCCACCCCTCTTCTTAAATGGGTGCTGGTCCTTCGAAGCTCTTTACTGCTTACTAATCTCCTTGCCTGAAAAACAGAGAGCAGACCTCGGGGAGCCGGTGCTCAGCGAGTTTCCCAGAGATAATGAACTGCATTGTTCTGTTTCATTGCACTTACTTGTACGGCTGCCTTCTGTTCTGGCAAGTGATTGTGGTTTCCACTCATGGTAATTCTATCAAGTTTCCTTTGAAAATCAATTTTAAGAAGAAGAAAAGTGAGGAAGCAAGGCAGTTTTAACCAGATATATTATGCAGACAGTGCAGATGATTTGTGGATACGACACAAATCATAACGAGGTGAATGTTGATATGGAAAACATAGTGATGATGGGCTCGCGTGATGGAAGTTTGGGTTCAGATAAACGAATCCAATTGCCTTACTTTATGGCAGAGGAAATCAGTGCTCAGAGAGGGCTAGAGACAGGCTAAGGTCACACAGCCCCGGTGTTAGAGCTGAGTTCAGTCAGGCCCATGACCCTCAGCTCACACTCTTCCTGCCTCTGACACCACCATCTTGCACCCTTTTTGGTGTTCCTGTCCAGGTATAAGTAAATGTCTGGGAATGTGACCTTGTTGTCTGAATGTGTCTTTCACCAACCCACCCTGCATCAAAATGTTTGCCTCAAACCAGCCTGCCCTGTGGTCTTAAAGAAAAGTTGGCTGGAATGATGGTCAGTTGAATAGGATCAGGCCCACACCCTATTGTGGTTCTAATTTCTTCTGAGACTTAACTCACACAGCATTGAGAGGCCACACAATGTTGTCTCTTTGAGAAGAAATGTGGTCATCTCCTCAGTAATATCCCAGGAAGTATTTGTGTTCCGCCCTCAATGGGGAACTCACTACTTAATCACCTGTCTATTCCATGAATGGTGGTGAAAATAGTCCTAAGGATCTTCTGGGGCTGAGGGGAATGGCTCGTAGCCCTGAGACCTCAGATGCCCATTTCCTTAGAGCTAAATTAGCAGAGATCTTAGAACCCTGGTGGGGATTGTGGGCTGCAGCACTGGCCTTCCAGTTTCTGTTTCTCCTTGCAGCGGGCCTGGAGGCAGTCTCGCAGGGCGATAGGGAGGTGATGGCCCTCCTATTCCCCAAGCTCCTGGCCTCTGGACACAGCTGAGACACGGGTCCCTTCCAACATGGGGCCACACCCATTGGCTATGTCTCTCTGGCATCCCAGGCATGTGGAGCATGGACAGATGTCACCTCCTTGCTTTGAAAGTAAAGTGGCGAAGGGAACAAAGGCTCACTTCTCAGAGTATTGTGCCAGGAAACATATTTCCTAGGCATTTTTCAGATGCCATTCGACCCGCCTGAGCCAATAATTGTTCCAAAACCACATACCACCTCTATGGCACATGATGACATGGGTTTTCAACATTGGCCCTCTAAGTGACACAGTGATTGGCAAAACAGGAGATGAAAGGCCAGATGAGGAGGCCAGGTCCACGTTTTGGGGGATGACTGAAGAGAATTTAAGCAACAGTAATAAAATTCCTACCACCTACTGAGCAGCTTCTTTGTGCCAGGCACTATCCTAAGCACTTTATTTCTCTTGTCCTGTTGAATTCTCTGGAACACTTTAAAAAATATATATATAATAATTCTCACTTTTAGGTGAGAAAACGAGGCTCAAAGAGGTTGAAGTATGTGCCTAGGGCAAGGAGCCAGCATGAGGCAGAATTGGGATTCATCCCAGGTCTTTCTGATGTTGGAGCCCACAGTCTTTTCAAACTGCAGCAGCCTTTATAAAAACACTGGACTATTGGGACTCTCTGGTCTTGCTCAAATTGTACTATTATCTATTTATCAGTGCCACATTCGATCAGAGTCCATTCAGTGAGAAATACTGCTAAGGGGCCCGGGCAGGACTGATGTTAAAGGAGAAGATTATTACTGGCTTGTTGTGAATCCTCGAGACAGCTGCCCCAGGTTCTCATCCGACGGACTATGGGTGCTTCCGGTTAGGGACCGGTGCACAGCACAGGGCCTGGCACCCGGGGGCTCCCCAGTGAATTGGATTTAGAATCACTTATATCCCTGAGCCCTGGAAGAAACTCATTGGAGAGAGGGCAAGTCATCAGGAACAGGTGACATGACTATTTGAAAGGTGTTATTGATAAGTGTCACATTTTCAGATACTACTTGTTTTTTCTCTAATCTTAATCTCCTTTCCCTTCCAGCATGAGTCCTGACTAATTGAGTCATTTGGATGAGAACGTCATCTTACACCCAGTTTCCCTGCCTCTAGTTTCTCTTTTTCAATCCAGTCTATCTCTATAGTCCTGCTAGGACAGGGGCTTCTTTCTCACATGGGATCCTGATTCCATTCTCTTCACAACCCCCTCTGTTCTGCAGAGCCCCTTCGCCCCTTTGCCCCCTTGGAGTGGAGAGCCCCTGAGATCACGTATTCTCTCTCTCGGTGCTCACTGCTGTGCCCGACACAGGGCAGGGGCTTAACAGTTCTTCACGGAGGGTGTTCCTCTTACTGACATGTCCTTTCCTTTTCAAAAAAAAAAAAATTTAAAACACATTCCCAGTCATTGCTCAGGCTGTCTTGGGTCAGGCTCCTTGAAGCAGGGCCCGAGATGAGGGTAGTTTTGCATGTGGTTTATTGAGGGGAAGCTCTCAGAGACAAACCTGGACGAGGCAGGGTGAAGCCCATCAAAGCGGAGCTGTCAGCTGAGGTCTTGTCTCAGTCGGATCCCACGGGAGCTCTGCAGCATGAAGAGGACCCTGAGGCAGGGGCAGGCCTTCTCCTCTGAACCAGTTGGCCATGGACTGAGGCTTGCCCCTGTGTGGGCTTTTTCTTTTGGGATGGCGGGGGCGGAGAAGTATATGACCTCTCAGGCCAGGTGGCTTCTGTTTCTGCAGAAAATTCTCTGGAAAACAGTGCAAATGCAAGCACTTAGCAGCCCACCCAGCTTCTAGGCGAGTGGGCACCTGAACCAAGTAGAGACTGGCTGGGCTGGGGCCACCAATAGCATGCTGTGAAGACCAAGCTCAGATGTCACCTCCTCACCCGGCCAGTGTGGGTCAGTGGTTGAGCATTGACCTGTGAACCAGGAAGTCATGGTTCGATTCCCAATCAAGGCACATGCCGTGTTGTGGGCTCGATCCCCAGTGTGGGGCGTGCAGGAGGCAGCCAATCAGTTCTCATCATTGATGTTTCTATCTCTTTTTCCCTCTCCCTTCCTCTCTGAAATCAATAAAAATATATTTAAAAAATGTCACCTCCTTTGTGACTCATTGGGGCAGGACTTCAAACATTATTACTTTTGACGATCATGAACACAACCTGCTGCCGTGTTCAGCAGGCGAGTTGCTTGCCAGTCATGGAATAAACTGAGGTTCTGGAGCCAGATACATCTGGGTTCTGGCTCTGCCCCTCAGTACCTCTGGTGCCCTGAACATCGAATCATCTCTCTGAGCTCAGTTTCTGCCTCACAGAATTGTGGCCCCATGTGAGTGATGGGCACAGCACCTCTTCCACAGGAGACTCTAAAGAGTGAACCTAACCAATTAAGGAACGAGCGACTTGCAATGAATTTCATGCTTTTCAAAGAGTTGTCAGCTCTCACCACTATAATTATCCCCCCTACATGGATGAAGAAACAGAGTTGAGCGAGCTGATCACTTGCGGAAGGCAGCAGTCAATAAATGGCAGGGCTGGGTCTTACCCTGGGACTCCACTGAGGAGAAAGAAGCACAAGTGGTTTTTGCTTTTTTTTTCCCCCCCCGTAGTTATGACTTTTAGCTCTGATGACACCCCAGTGATAAATAGATTGAGCCACTTGTGTCTGGTTGAGAAGGTGGACCAAGAATAGAACTAATACTTACTGGGCAAGCACTGGGGGAGGCATTTTTGTACTTAAGCTCTTCCAATCTTCATAACATAAATGGAAAATTTCACTCCCACTTCACAGACAAGGAAAGCCACACGTTGATGCGTGGAGCATCAAGCTCTCTTTAGAACCAGGCTGCCTTCCTCAGAGAAGGCGTGGTGGCTCCTGCATTCACCCTCTGCTGTGGTCTGATCTGACAGTGGCTTCCTATTCAGTCCTCATCACGTGCCGCCCCCTCCCTTGGTGTGTCTCCAGCCCTGCCCAGTGTGGCTGCGGATGGTATTTTTATTGCGGTGGACACAGACCTAGGCTTTTCCCAGGCAGTGCCATCTGCCTGTCCAATGGACACTGGAGGCTCTTCCCAGCACATACCATCCAGGGGCACATTCCATGCACTGCTCAAAGGCCCCTTGTGTGGGCCTACGTGTGCGCACTTGCCCAAGCATCCCTCATCCCCTCCCCCCAGCCTGCGAGGCCTCTGGCATCAGACAGTCTGTCAGAATGCCCCTCGGGAAAGAGGTTGGTGTGGCTGCCCCATTGTCTGTCCACAAGTCTGCCTGTGCACTGCTCTGGTACTTGGAGCCTTACTGCTCCATCGGTGTGCCCTGAGTGGCAATGCCATTCATGCACGGGTCCACTCAGTCATACGTTCTGCCCCCTCTTATTGGACACCTGCTGTGTGTCACTCAGCCTTGTCCCTAAGGAGCTCAGAATCTAATCGGAAACACAAAGAAGGCAAAAGACCACTATAACCTAGTCCGTAGAGAGATGAAAAATGGTCCACAACTGTAGCTGCTGGTGCCTTCTCAGGGGCATGGTGTATATCAGGGAGACCCTTCAAGTTCAAGGCTTTCCTCTTGTGTGATTCTTCCTGCTGGGCTCAGGCTCTTGTCCCTTGTAGTTACACCCATGGTGGTAGATGTTAACTTCTGTTGGAACCGTCGCCATGCTGGTCACAATCGGCCATTAGACTATGAAGACCGTCTGGTCCTTTTGAGTTGTAGTATCAGTGTGGCTTTGGAAGCAGAGAAACCCAGACTGGAATCCCAGCGCTGCTAGTTATCCGTGCAGGGCCAGGACAAGGGTGAGGGGAGCGAGGCACTCACTCTGGGTGCAGTTTTAAAGGGTCACCAACAAGCTCAGTAATCAAGTAAACAGTATTTTAATAAAAACAACAACAATATTAATGCAAAAAAGCCACAATGACCAAAATTTTAAATAAAGACAGGATCTGACCTAGAACTTGCATGATTTAGCTCAGTTGCCTCTCTGTAATACTGCCCTGTCGTATTAAGTTTTCATTAATTTGGATTAATTTTTGCATTAATATTGACAAAAATACTGCCCTCATGGAGCTCACGTTCCAGTGGGGGAGGTAGATGTATGCACAAATGACAATCACACATACCATCAAGGAAGGCGCAATCCATCTCCTAAGACTGCTGCTGCAGGCAGTGGGGTGGAAGGTGGAAAACATCCCTGAGAAGTGGTGACATTTGACCCGGATCTTGAAGGATAAGTAAGAGTTCAACAGCTGCTCGAGAGATGGATGGTGGAAGGAAAGCAGTGGGAATTGTCTGAGGAGAAGCAGAAAAGCATGGGAGTGCTGATGTGTCTGGGGAATGTCAAACAGATCGAGCTGTTAGATTTGGGGAGAGCTATTCTGTTGATAAGAGACATGATTATATCCATTCCTGATGTGTTGTGTCTCCAAGGACATTCAAGTGAAGTTTTCCCCTGCTGGCAGCTAGAGACCCTGGGAGTGAGACGGGAGGGATTTTGGAGTCAGAGGTAGGGGGAAAGGCAGGAAAGAATGTTTCTTTGGGGAATGGTGTGGGCTATCTGGCCCTTGATAGAAAAAGTTAGCTGACCCTAGTCTAGTGCATAGCAGGTGCACATTTATTTTGTTATGTAATTATGTTGTTCAATTCCCACAACAACCCTGTGTGATTGATTTCATTAGTTTATTATCTCTCACATCAGAGATGAAAACCTTAGTGAGGTTAAATAACTCGTCCAAGATTACATAGTATGGGAGTCACTGGAATGTAGGAAAAGGGTTGAAATCATGGGAAATAGCCAAGGGAGAGGTTATTGAGACTAGATCATTTATTCCAAACCTCTTCCGAAGAGACCATAAGGCTCTTTGGAAATCTGGTAAAAGCCAAGAACATCCCTCCCCCTCTCCCATGCCAAGCATATATGTATACACACAGGCATGTGATATTGTGATTTATAATACGAAATATATATTTGGTTTTTGTCCCTGTTTCTGGCACAGAGCTCTTAAAACCCTTGGGCTTTCTAAATGATAAGATCCATAAAGGTGTCCTGATATTCATAACAAACTCCTTTCTGACACCCCTGAGTTTGTTAATGAGGTGACTTTTGGAAAGCAACCTAAGGATGGGGGCCAATTGACATGAGAACCAACCATTCCCCAACCTATAGGGAGGGGAGAGAAGCTGGAGATTGACTAGATCACCAATGGCCAGTGATTTCATTGATCATGCCTGTGTAATGAAGCCTCATGAAAACCAGAAAGGGTGGAATGGTACTTTTTTTTTTTTTTTGTTTTGTTTTTTTGTTAAACCAAGGATGAACCTACATTGACACATCATCATCTGTAGTTTACCTTAGGATTTGTTCTTGGTGTTGTTCATTCTATGGGTTTGGACAAATGTATAAATGGCATATATTCATCATTATAATATCATACAGAGTTTTTTTCACTGCCCTGAAAATCCTTTGCACTCTGCCTTTTTAATTCTCCTCCACCCCATCCCTGGCAACCCCTAATATTTTTATTGCCCTCATAGTTTTACCTTTTCCATAATGTCATATAGTTGGAATCATACAGTACATAGCTTTTTCAGATTGGTTTCTTTCATGAGTAATATGCATTTAAGTCTTCTCCATGTCTTTTCATGGCTCAATAGCTCATTGCTTTTTAGCACTGAATAATATTCCATTGTCTAGCTATACCACAGTTTGTTTATTTATTCACCTACTGAAGTTCATTTGGTTGCTTCCAAGCTTTGGCAACTATGAATAAAGCTGCTATAAATATCTGTGTGCTGGGTTTTGTGTGGATGTGAGTTTTCAGCTCGTTTGTACAAATACCAAAGAGGGCAGTTGCTGGATTATCTGGCAAGAGTATGTTGAGATTTGTAAGAAACCACCAAACTGTCTTTCAAAGTGGCTGTGCCATTTTGCATTCCACCAGTGATGTGTGAAAGTTCCTATTGCTCCAAAATTTACTCATCAGCACTTGGTGTTGTCAGTGTTCTGGATTTTGGCCATTCTAGTAGGTGTATAGTAGTATCTCATTGTTGTTTTAATTTTTATTTCTCTGATGACATATGATGAGGGGCATCTTTTCATATACCTATTTGCCATCTGTATATCTTTGGTGAGGTGTTGTTAAAATCTTTGACCTATTTTTTAAAATTTAATAAATATTTATTGATCAGATTATTATAATTGTTCCTCTTTTTCCCCCCATAGCTCCCCTCCACCAGGTTCCTACACCACCCTCTGCCCTTACCTCCCCCCCGCCCCACTGTCCTCATCCATAGGTGTACGATTTTTGTCCAATCTCTTCCTGCAGCCCCCACTCCCCTATTCCCCTGAGAATTGTCAGTCCACTCCCTTTCTATGCCCCTGATTCTATTATATTCACTAGTTAATACTGTTCATTAGATTTTTTTATTCCCTTGGTTTTTAGATTCACTTGTTGATAGATATGCATTTGTTGTTCATAATTTTTATTTTTATCTTTTTCTTCCTTTCTCCTCCTCCTCCTCCTCCCCCTCCTCCTCCTCCTCCTCCTCCTCCTCCTCCTCCTCCTTCTCCTCCTCCTTCTCCTCCTCCTCTTCCTCTTCCTCCTTCTTCTTTTTCACCTTTCAGCATTTTATATAATTCTGGTTTGGTGGTGATGAACTCCTTTAGCTTTTTCTTATCTGGGAAGCTCTTTATCTGACCTTCAATTCTGAATGATAGCTTTGCTGGGTAGAGTAATCTTGGTTGAGGTTCTTGCTATTCATCACTTTGAATATTTCTTGCCATTCCCGTCGGGTCTGCATAGTTTCTGTTGAGAAATCAGCTGACAATCGTATGGGTGCTCCCTTGTAGGTAAATAACTGTTTTTCTCTTGCTGCTTTTAATATTTTTCTCTTTGTCTTTTGCTCTTGGCATTTTAACTATGATGTGCCTTGGTGTGGTCCTCTTTGGATTCCTTTTGTTTGGGGTTCTGTGCGCTTCCTGGCTTGTAAGTCTATTTCTTTCACCAGGTGGGGGAAGTTTTCAGTCACTATTTCTTCAAATAGGTTTTCAGTATCTTGCTCTCTCTCTTCTTCTGGCACCCCCATAATTTTGATGTTGGTATGCTTGAAGTTGTCCCAGAGGCTTCTTACACTATCTTCATATTTTTAGAATCTTTTTTCTTTTTGCTTTTCCGGAGGAGTGTTTTTTGCTTCTTTGTATTTCAAATCTTTGACTTGATTCTTGCGATACTCTAGTCTGCTTTTAGGTCTCTGTATAATATTTTTTATTTTAGTCACTGTATGCTTAATTTCTAGTTGATCCTTTTTCATATCCTTGAGGGTCTCGTTAAATTTATCAGCCTTTTCTAGGAAATTCTTGAAAAACCTTATAACCGTGGTTTTGAACTCTATATCCAGTCATTTGCTTTCCTCCATTTCCTTCATTTGTGACCTGCCTCTTTGTCTCCACATTTTAGCTGCTTCCCTGAGTTGATGGAGTGGCTTTGTGTGCTAGGTGTCCTAGCAGGACCCAGTGGCTCAGCCTCCCCAGTTACCTGAGGTGGACACTCTTGGTGTGCCCCTTTGTGGGCTGTGTGTGCAGTCTTGTAGTTAAGCCTAGATTGTTGTTAGTATCACTTGGGGGAGTTGACCTCCAGGCCAATTGTCTGTGAGGATCAGCTGTGTCTCTGCTTGGAGAGCTTCTGTGCTCAGCTTGGATGGGGCAGAGTCTCAGGGTGGACCAGACAGCCTTGGTTTCCTATCAGCCCCGTCCTAAGAAGCCCCTGTGTCTCAGTGTCCCACGGCAATGGCTGCATGCACCTCTGAGAGAAGCCTGCCCTCGAGTTTCACCCGCTGCCAGACAGTCCAGTTTCTCCCTGAATGAGTCTGGGTACCCAAAGTCTCACCCGGAACTGGAGTTCAGTGCAGTTGGGAGGTTTTGTTTCCCTCCCGAACAAGAAAGCTAGCCGTGCGCTTGCTGCCCGCCCTCTCCGTGTGCTGCGAGTAAGCCAGCCGCGTATTCAGCTGCCCGCCCTTTCCACGGGCGTGGGTCTCTGCACACCTGTCCTCCATAGCTCCTCTGAGTGTCAGTGTCCTTTTCTCTTTTCTTCTAGTTGTAGAATTTCCACTCAGCCAGCTTTCCAGTGGTTCTGGATGATGTCCACTCTGTCTTCCAGTTGAAGTTTTGAAATTCTTGTGCGAGGCAGCAGTATAAGTGTTTACCTATGCTGCCATCTTGGTTTCTCCCTGGCCCATTTTTAAAATTGTTTTTTTCTTCTTCTTATTGTTGAGTTTTAATAGTTCTTTGAATATTTTGGACAACAGTCCTTTATAGATGTGTCTTATGCAAATATTTTCTTTAAATATGTTACCCTGTGATTGGGACCCTTGGGATTCTGGTCCATTACTACTCCCCACACCTAGACTTAACAGTTCACTGAAAGTTCAACTGGTTTCTCTTTTCTCTGCTTATGGCGAATCTTTCATTTCTCCCCCAAGAAGAGTTTGCCACTTTCTGGAGTTTAGTTCATTTGGGTTTCTTTATGACATCACTTTTGTAATGTGTTTCTGAAAAACTATGATTTTGTAGCATAATTGTCTTGGTCTTATTGTTACAGTGGGAACAACAGTCTCTTTTAACTCTCTCTCTATCCTAACTAGGATGCATCAACTTTTAAACAAATACCCAGAACCACAAATATTATTATTTTGGTTGAGTTCTTGCTGTAAAGTCCTAAACTTTCATTAACTTCAGTGAGTTCTCATCCCCCATCCCTCCTTTCCACCCCATCACTCACTCCATTGCTGAGTCTCCAATGCTCACAGGACATGCCCGACTCAGCTTTTGTGTTGGATGCAGAGCTCTCTCCTCAGGAAAAATACTTTGGTTATTAAAAGAGTCCAGGAAAGCGGATGCTGACATGATGGTCAGGACTGGGTGCCCTCTAATTTGTGGGCTTCATGTTTTGAGAAAGAATGAAAACTTCTAGCCTGTGACACACCCTGTCCAGGACTTGTTAGAGCAGCTAATGTTTATCAGCCATAATATTTTTCATGTTCTGTTGCAGGCTGCCTATAATCTGGTCCCCAGCAAGAGGACAGGCCACAGCAGAAGTGGGTAAAACAGGAGTAATAAAACCTACCCTACAGGACTGGTAATGACAAAATGAGGTAATGTCTATGACGTGCATGGCATGTAATAGGTGCTTAATAAGTGCAACCTCTTATTATCTTTAGTTAGAAGAAAGGGGCTCTCAGAATTGAGGATGAGTTTCCTGTTTTCATGTAGAGACTGTATGGGACTGTTCAGAACTTGTGTAGCCAGGAACCCAATGTAAAGCTTGTCCCCCAGGATTCAAACCTGGATAGAGAGCTGGTCGGGTGTGCCCAACGGTAATCTATTTTCATCATCCACCAGGGAGCCTCCTGTGAAAAGTTCATCCAAAGGAAGAAGGAGGCAGGCGCATAAGCTTGGGCCAGGCCTCTAGGGCAGGGGCAACTCTAATTCTGCTCCCACTTAGATTTCTCTCCTGCTTCAGCGCTTGTGGATTCCTGCCTTCATCCTGAGAGGAGAGGGTGCAATGTGTAAAAATTGCTCCTTTTTCTTTGGTCTAAAATCATTTTGTGTTGAAATCAGGATCTCAAAGAGATATCTGCATCCCATGTTCATTGCAGCATTTATTCACAACAGCCAAAATGTGAAAACAACCTAAAAATTTATTGAAAAATAAAAGGATAAAGAAAATGTGGTATATATACATACAATGGAATATTATTCAGCCTTAAAAAAGAAGGAAATCTTAACGTTGGTGACAATGTGGATGAACCTGGAGGACTTTATGTTAGGTGAAATAAGCCAGTCACAGAAGGACAATTATTGCATGGTTCCACTTAAATGCGGTATCTAAATTAGTCAAAGTCATAGAAGTGGAGAGTAGACTGGTGGTTTCCAGGGGCAGAGGGGAGAAGGAAATGATGAGTTGTAGCTCCAGGGGTATAAAGCTTCAGTTATGCAAGATGAAGAAGTTCTAGAGATATGCTATATAACACAGTGCCTATAGCAGTAAGCACTGTACACTCACAATTTGTTAAGAGGGTAGAGCTTATGTTAAGCATTCTTGCCACACACACAGAAAGGGACACAGGAAACTTTTGGAGGTTATGTTATGTTTATTACTTTGATATATTGAGAGCATCACAGGTATATGCATATTCTAAACACATCAAATTGTATACATTAAGCATACAGTTTTTCTTATATATCAATTATACTTCAGTAAGTCTGTTAAAATACAATACAGTAATTCTGTGGTTGTTGCTGAGTCCAACACCATATAGCTTTAGGATCAGTGCAGTGGCATGTGGCATGAGTGTGGGCGAGAGGAGTTGCTCACTTGGCAGGGGGCTGCACAGGACTCTGGGTATCTTAGCAAGGGTCCTGGCAGAGTGGCCAACATCAGTGGGTGGAGTCAGAATCTTCAGCTGGAGCACCGTAGTGTCTTTTCAGGACCTCCCCAGCTTCGGGATGCCTTCTTCCTCTGGGGATGACTCTTCTAGTTTTATTAACATTAATGGGATGGAAATTTTGGGGCCACTAGGGACAGAGATTGGTAAAGGGTCTCACTCAGGTTTTGTTCACTATCAAATTCATGCTCAAGCAATATGATGGAGGTGTTCAATTGCCTGAATGGTCCTGGCCCCCGGAGCCGATGGGGATGGTCCAAGACAGAAGGGTTACCCTAATGGTCAAGTATCTTATGGCCAAGGCTGCCCTCCAGTAAAGAAAAGGGCCTCCTCTGACCCTTTTCATTTTTTTGCTTTGGTGCAGAAATTGTGGATTCAAGGTGAAATTCAATTAGACTGTTCTGCTTCATTGGGGCCATAGGGACAAGTGTCTCTTTAGTAGTGGAGACGAACGTTCAGAGGAGCGCACATGGTTCTGACATCAGAGGAGTCTATGTGTGGGCTGAGTGGACAGCACCCTCTTCTCTTCAGGACAGACACACAGGTGTCTTAGAGGAAAGGGGTTTACCTTGGGTTTATTAGTTGCCCCTGTGCCCCTAGGGGGGCACAATCTTGTCAAGGCAGGTGCCAGGCATTTTTGACCCTATTGGGGGATTTTCCTGAGGCTCCCTGGGGCAGGTACAGTACCCAAAGCTTTCTGAGCTGGCAGCATCAGGAGATTTAATGGGGGCTGACAGTTGCAGCAGTATTAGCAGCAGCATGAGACGGGGCTGGTGGCTTTGTGAGCATCACGGACAAAGCCTCTGCCACGGTTCACTGTGCCAGCTGGTGGGTGCTGGCTGCAGGGGGGCAGGAGGCACACTCACTTGACTTGCCACTCAACAGAGGCCCAGGAGCTGATAAAGGATGCCACGGCAGGAGATAAGGAAACCGTGGACATTATATGATGGTGGGCAGAACTTGCTTCTGTGCCCATGTGTGGTCACTCTGCAACTTAGAAAAAGGCTTCCATTAATTTCCTAGGGCTGATGTAACGAATTACCACAACTGGGTTGCTTAAAGCCACAGGAGATCATTCTCCACAGTTCTGCAGGCCAGAAGTCAGAAATGAAGGTGTTGGCAGAGCTGTGCTTTCTCCAAAGGCTCTGGGGCACAATCTGTTCTCTCCCTCTTCCAGCTTCTGGTGGTTGTCGGCATTCCTTGTGGCTGCCTTCCTACAGCCTCTGCCTCCGTCTTCACAGTGCCTTCCCCTCCGTGTGTTTTAAGTCTCCCTTTACCCTTTTCTTATAAGGATGCTTGTCATCGGATTTCGGGCTCACCCAGATAGTCTTGAGGATAATCTCATCTCAAGATTCTGACTGTGATTATATCTGCAAAGTCCCTTTTCCCAAATGAGGCAACATTTACAGGTTTCAGGGATATGATGTGGCCATAGCTTCTTGGAGACCACCAATCTAACCCCCTGAGGAGGGTCAGGGTCAGAGGCTGCATGATCTGGCTGATGGGGTGCAGCTAGACAGAGCAGGGTGAGGGGGGATGGTCCTTCTCTTTCCCCCCATATACCACATATGGCCTCATGCATTATCCCCGTCTTCAACCAGACAACCACCTTGATCCTGAATGCCAGAGCCCCCTCTTGGCCCTTCCCTTCTCATGCAAATGTCCAATGATGTACCACCCTCCAAAAGCCTTTCTTCACCTGTTGATCAAAGAACCATTTGCTGATTCTCAGGATGCCTCAAGTCCTGCCCATCTTTACCAGGTGATTAATGTACAACACGTACTTGTGTGTGTGTACTATTTGTGTGTTCCAAGATTGTCCTCTTGTAGCAAATCACTCGGGGGACCATGCCCCCAGACTCGCTGGCATTCTTCCTCCCTGAGCCTAGGCATCCTCTGACAACACTGGCACTTGCCAGCCTAGACCAGGGCTGGTGGTGGAAGGATTGGAGGGCAGCTCTGGAGTCAGGCCTGGATTCACTGTTGGCGGGGCCACTTGGCTCTGTTGGGGGATCTGGGCATGTCACCGAGCCTCGGTCTTGTCGCCCGGAGAACAGGGATACTAATTCCTATTTATAGGATTGTGGTGGGGATTAAAAGGAAAAGTGCACACGTGGCACCTGGCACAGGGGAGGTGCTTAATAAGTTAGTTCCTTTTGTCCCTCCGTCTCTCTCATTTGGGTGTCTTGAGAAATCACCTCCCTGTCCCCCAAAGACATCACTCACTTCTAGTATTTTAGCTCCAAGACAAACACACAAATTGTTCGGCAGCGACCAATTTTGCGCCATGGCAACCTGCTGTTTTTAATTATCCGCCGTTACCCTGTAACAGCTGTGGGGCACTTGGCCTGACCAAATGTAATTGAGTCTTGTGACGTGCTCCAGATGTGGAGGTGTTCTGCCAGGTGTTTATTTGGAGGATATAATCTGGCCCTTTAGCACACGCAGTCTTTCTTTCCCCATCCCCTCCCTGCTTCACCCCAGATGTTCTTTCAGGAAAGAGGTGCTGGCCCCAGCTTCAGGCCTGGCCTTAGAGCCAGTGTTGTGAGTTTGGAGCCTGGTTATATGGGCTTTCTACCTCTTCCGGAGTCCCCCAGCTCCCCAGACTCAATCTGTTCATTAGGAAAGTCACTGCTACCCTTTGAGAAGGAGGCACACAGTGCCTTGGGGCTTGCTGGTTCTGCTAGGGTCTGGGTCAAGTCTCTTGGGCTTACACTTGGCTGGGCCAGGCCTTGTTTGGTGGCACCCCCCTCCCCCCCCCCCGTCAGAATGTGACTTAAACAATTAAGCTATATTATTTAGGACCTAGGAGGCCAGATTGAGCCCAGTCCCCGGGGCTCCCTCCAGCAGCACCGGACTGGAGCACGCGCTTTCTCACGCTGTAGCCACCTGGAGCCCTGCCTGGGCCTCAGTAAAAGTGGGGCGGCCGCTGTGAAGGTGCTGCTTTTGAAAGTGGAAACGTGTTTCTGGAATTTTTTCTTCCTTTTCCATCATCTTTGTAAATTTGGATTGCTGAAGTTTCCCCCCTCTTTTGCATTTGTTCAAAACCTTTGGGGTAATTTGTTAAAGGAATTGAGCAAATTTGGCTGATGGTGGCTGGTATGAAACTAGGTTTAGGCTATTTAATTCAGTTTCACTTTTAACCCAGTCTAGTCTACTTCAGCAGTTATTTTTGGAGCACCTACCATATGCCTGGTACTCCTCTAAATACTGGGGAATTGACTGTCAGCAAAACAAAACCCCCTCTCTCAAGGAACTTACCATCTAATGGGGAACAAAAATAATAAGCCAATTAATTATATACTATTATGTTAGGTATGTTAAGTGCTAAATAAAAAGAAAGCAGTGTGAGAGGATAGAGAATGAGACTTGTTCTTTTAGAAACCCCCCAAACAGTACATTGAATAAGGTAGATGTATATTTTTTCAAGCAAAATTAAACAATCCATTGCTGCCAAGCTAGCTTCCAAGACCTAGCTCTTTATCCTTTTGTTCTACCATCCTCAATATGTGTGGCTTGCATATCATGGCCACACATGGCTGCTTCAACTCCAGCCTTCACATCTGCATTCTAGCAGGAAGAGGGAAAGGAAAGTGGCCCACTCTTGGAAGATAGTTGTATACATAACCTCTGTTTTCATCCTTTTGGCCAGATCTCAGTCACATGGTCACACCTAGCTCCAGGAGAGGCCAAGGAAATGTTTTCTCTATTCCAGGTAGCCACATATCTGGCTAAAAGTAAGCAGTCTTTTTCATAGGAAAAATAGAGTTGCTATTAGAGGATAACCATAGTTTGTGAGAGAAGACCTCTCTGAGTAGGCACCATTTGAATAAAAACCAGAATGACAAAGTTTTCATTTAATTCACTGAATTAATCAAATTACCTAAGTGCCTCCTCTGTGCTTGCTATTCTATATAATAAAAGCCTAATATGCTAAGTGCCCGACTGTTTGTTTAACCAGTCTCTGTGATGTGCAGTAACCACCAGGGGGCAGACGCTCTGACCAGTAGGTTAGCTTGCTGCTGGGGTCTGGCTGAGCGGGACTGGGCAAGACGGGCTGGACACGCCCTCCCACGGTCCTTCCCCAGCCCGATCCCTGCAGGCGAGGGTGAGGGACCCCACCGGTGCATGAATCTGTGTACTGGGCCTCTAGTTACCAATATAAAGATGAATAATAATATATGGTTTTGTCCTCAATGCTTGCAATCCAAAGCAGCAGTGGCAAATTGGTAGTATGAGGGCAGTGTCTAACCAGCAGTTGTAATTTCTTTGGCTGATGTATTTTATTTATTTATTTTTTTGGCTGATGTATTTTAACAATTAGGAAATTTCATATAAAAAGTCAGATTTCTTGCTTTTAATAAAACTTGAGAAAACTTGGTAATATATGATCTGCATTTCCACATGGCTGGAGCTGAATAGCAGTTGACCCTTTAAGTTGGTCAGGAGCACTTCAGTTTGCCCCAGTCTCCACCATTCCCAGTTGTCACACACTGGCTTGTTTCCATCTTATTCTTTCCTTTATGCTAAAAATCACTTTATTTTTTTCTTCACCATTGATTCCCATTCACTCTTATCTCCAATTATTTGGCTTTTATTGTTTTACTAGAAGCCCAATGCATGAAGATTCATGCTAGAATGGGCTTTCCTTTCCCTGGCTGCCGGCACCACCTTTCCACTCTGGCCCAGCCCCTTTCCGCTCAGGTCCTGGAGCTGCCTCTTTCCTCTCCAGCCCCGCCTTCCCATGCTGCCCAGAGGCCCTGAGAGACCAGGGGTGGGGCAGAACGCCTGCCCCCGTCACTCGGTGCCTATGCATGCAAATTAACCGCCATCTTTGTTGGGTTAATTTGCATATCACTCCTGATTGGCTGATGGCGTAGCGGAGGTACGGTCAATTTACATGTTTGTCTATTATTAGGTAAGGTTAGGTAAGATGGTTCAATCTCCAGAATTCTACCTCAGCGTTCTTTTCACTCTCCCACACTCTGCTTCATTATCAATAGTAGACTATTAGCTTGTGAAGCCCCGAGTTACCTTGGAGATCTGAATTATTCCAATAAAAAAATTGTTTTCCTCTTTTTCTTTACCCACCTGGCCCCTGTAGGCATTTGAGTTAGCAGGAGAGAAAACAATAAATAAAATAATTAAAATAAAACAAGCTTTAGGATGTGGCTTGTTTTACTCACCATTGAGGATCCACTTCTACTTGTCTCTTCCTGAAACCTTGAGTGCCCAAGAGAGTTATGGGTGTTCCACTGAGAATTAATTTTGATATATGTGTGTGTGTGTGTGGTGGGGGGGGGCGGTGGTGGGAGTATAAAACAGCACACCTTGAGTCAGAAGACCTGAGTTCAGGTTTTGCCCCTTATAGCTAGCTGGAAAAGTAATCTTGGAAGTTTCCTTTCTTCTTGGGGCCTTAGTTTCCCTTCCTGTAAAAAAAAGAGTGAGGCTAATCCTTCCTGGCCTACTGAACTTCCAGGAATTGGGAAAGAGCACACAAGCTAATGTAGGCGGAAGAGATTTGTAAGGTGAAGTGCATCGTTATGGCAAGGAGGAAAGCTGTTCAGACCCTAGGCTCTGAAAGGACCCGAGGAGCGACAGAGGCATGGAGCACAGCCTCGCCCGTGGAAATCGGAGCAAGGACCTGGGAAGCCATTAGAAATGGAGGTGGCTGCTTGCTTTCTTTCTCTCTCTGGGACCCCATGAGTTCTTTTCATTTTTTTCTCCTGAGCGGGTCACCCTCTTCTTTCCAGACGGTTTTTTCCCCCCTCTTATTATTATTATAAGAAAAAGGGTAGCTCCAACCCTAATGCTACATGACCTTTCAGTTGAACTGCCCACCATCAGTTAATGGCAGTCTCGAAGTTTCTTCCAAAACTCAAGAGAAAGATTCTTATCTGATACACTGGCCCAAGTCCAAATACCTGAGACCATGGAAGCAGCGCCACACAGTTCAAATATAGCTGCATTAGCAGGTGCTGAGTGGAGTTGTTCTGGGAGCGAGGGATGTGGCCGGTCAAGGACACCAAGCGTGTCTCTGCGGCATAAATGTTTATAGACACAGCTATGGTGGTTCTGCCTTCAATGGCTCTGCTGACAGCTCCGGGAAGTGGGGTGGAAAGCTTTTTGTAAAGAGACAAGCCACCTGAGACGACTGTAATGAAAACACGATCATTTCCAGGTATTGGACGTGTGTACCGGGGCCCTTTGTAAAACATGTCACCTTGCCGCTCTACGCAACATATTTAATCGATAGCTTCTGCTAACTTCTGGGCTCCAAGAGAAGAAACGGTGTGGAAAGAGACAGGGAGGAAAGTAGCAAGGGTTTCCATGGCTACTGGCTCGCGTGTGCATAAGACAAAAGTTTTTGAATGGCAAACATCAATTCATGCAAAATATTTTCCCTCTTCTATTTAACTTGTTTACTTGGTAAGCAGAGAAGCAGAGCAGGGAATGTTCTGGTACAAATACATAGCCGGAGGGATTGAGAAAATTTCCAGCTGCCAGGAACATCTCAAACAGAGCCTGGAGTGTTCAGAAAACTTTGGGGACACTCGGAACCTGCTTGGGTAAATGTGGAGACCAGGAGTGTGGGCCCTGGCTCTGCCCGTCAATAGCTGAGTGATGTTGGGTGAATGAATTTAAGTCTCTTGAGTTTAAGTATCCTATCCGTAAAAGAAATAAGTGCCGGTTGAATCTGAGCCCTGAATTGAGGGTAGTGCTAACAACCTACATGAGCTAAGGTTAGATCACCTGCATCTGAAGGAAACTCAAGAGTAATTTTAACACTTACGGTTTTATTTTTTTGAGTAAGAGGCAAGGATGGTGTGATGAAATCACCAGGGACTCACTGCTTCCTGTTTTCTGATCCACCATTCCCCGGGCATGGCCCCTATCTTCACCAGCCAGATGGTTGGGAGGACTCTAGTGATTATACCCGTGTTCCAGACAAGAGGAGGGAGGTTGGTATATTTCCGTAATCCCCTCCTCTTGAGGGTGGGCTGAACCCAGTGACTTACTTCTAATGAACAGAAACAGCAAAAGTGATGTGATGTCACTCCTGAGATTAGGTTACAGAAAGACTGTAGCCTCTCTTTCCCCCCTCTTCTCTCTTTCTATTCCTCCCTCTCCTTTCTTTTCTCTTCCCCTCTCTTCCCTCTCCTTGGAAGCAGATTCTCCAGCCCCAGTTGCATCTTGAGACAACCACAGTCCTGGCCAGCAGCTTAAAAGGGCAGCCTCATGAGCAACCTCGAGCTGGAGGTATCCTCCAACCCGGCACTCAAGATTCCTGACTTGCAGAAACTTTGGTAGAAGAAATGGTTTTCGTTTTTAGCTGCTAGGTTTAGCTGGTAGTTTGTTATGCAGCAACAGAAAACAGATTAACCCTGCAACTGCATTAGAGGCATTCCGTGCACTCTGGGTAAATAGAGGATCCCCCAGCTTTTCTAATGGAAAGCTGGACCTGGAGTCTCAGGTTCCCGCAGGCAGAGTCTGGGCCAAAGCTGTGTTTCATTTCCTATCACATGGACATTTTCCTAAACTTTGCTTAGAGGACAAGAATGAAACCACCACAAGCACCCATGCATAGAGCGCACTGACCTAGCCCCCGTCCTCAGAGCCTGCTTTGTGCACGCCATAATCTGACCCTGTGCTTGGGGGCACGGGGCACAGATCTGGCAGCGATGTAGCACATGGGCGGCATGAACTGCTTGCCTTTGCTGGCTCCAGGGTTGCTCAGAAGCAGGCCCTTTGGCTCCAGGGTCTCTGTGGCTAGCGTCAACCCTGCTCACAGGCCAGCACACAGGGCGCTTTCGTGCAAATCACACAAGGGCTCCTTCCTTGGGGGTTGTAGCTGTGCCAGGAGGATTGGCCTGGAGCCTGGAGCAGGCTGGCATTTACTCCCATGTGTCTCCCTGGCCTCTGCAGGCCACAGCTATACCACTGTGGGTGACAACGCTCGCCCTGGGGACCAGGTTCATGAGCCATAAAGAGGATGATAAATAAACCATCTGGTTCTTTTCACAGGGCTGATCTAAGCTCTGAAGAGTGGCCTCCTAAAAATAAAGTTTTCTTGATTTTTCATAGTGTATAAGTTGAGTGGAAAAAGAGATCACACAACAGTAACCATAGTATAATCCTAGTTATTAATAATTATATGCATACACATATAAATAAACAGATTTCTTATAGTATTAGCAAGAAATGCTAATAATTTATGGATAGTGGAAATTTGGATAGTGTTTACTTTCTTTTTTTCCCCCCGTAGTATTTTATTCTTTTTGATCATAACTATGTATTATTCTTTTAAACAGAAAAAAAAAATCCTCTTTTCATTTTGAAAAAACACCCCGTTCTCTGTAATTTGTATTGTTTTCTCTATTCCCAGCTGTAGCAACTGATGCTCAGAGAGGTGAAGGGATTGGCCTTTTCATGGAGAGAACCCTCTACCCCACCTTTTCTCCCTGCCCACCCAAGTGTCACCTGTCTAGAGTTTTACCTGACACCATCAGCCTATAGACCTAAGGCTAGTCACATCCCCTTTCAGTTTTCTCATCTGTAAAAGAAGGTTAGTAATAGCATTTCCCTCAGAGGGTCATTGTGGGGATTAAATGTGATACATAGTGTGTATGAAGTGCTTAGCATAGTTCCTGGACCCTAGTAACTGTTAGCACTGGTTATTCTTGCATTATTTCAGAGAAGGCATTTCCCCTCTCTGGTTTGTGCCTTGAAATTCAAAGTGTATATTGTGGTTGGACTTGATGGTTATTGAAAATTCTGCATTTCAATTCTCTGCTTACAAAATTTTGTTGCTATGATTTCAAGAAGCAGTTGTCATCCATTCATTTCTCTGTTGAGTTAGCTTAAAAATGATTTAAGTGCACGAACAATGAAAAAGAACCTGGGAGAAGGTTATTTCTGGCAGAAGACTAGCATGTGCACACCCCTCGGAAGGGCTGGGCAACCTGGAGGGAGTGCTAAGGGACCGGATGCTGGGGGCATAGGCTAGCAGCTCTTTTCAGAACCAGGTTTATTGCCACAGTCCGAGGAAAGGTGCCCTGCTTCTCAGTGAGCCCTCCGTACCAGGTTGCCAGGCAGCTGAGGAATGTCATATGTAGGTGTTTTTAAAGGCACAGACTATTAGCGCCGGCTTTAAGTATCTGCTTTTGGGCATTTGTTGGACTGGAGAACATGAGAAAAGTGTCAAGTCCATGCATCTTCATAAATCAGAGGCCTAGATGTGGCTTTTCCATCTTTAACAAGTCCACTGGGACATCTGTGGGAATTCCCTACCCTACCCAGATGATGGTGGGGGGTACAGTGGGCCAGGAAGCTGCTGGGCGGAGACATTCTGGCCAGAGAGCAGTGTCCTGGCCTTCATTAATGAGCTGAAGGCACTCCCTTTGCCATGGTGTCACTGTGCTCATCTGACGTAAGGGGAACAGTCAGTAACATTGACTGCAAGTGAAGAGAGTCATATTTACTCTAGTTTTTGAGGATGGGAATGAAATGAGAAGATAAAGAAAACAAAAGCAAAACAAACAAATGAACAAAACCCCCCCAAACAGAATGGAGGGTTGCATACTAGTGAAGGATGCTGCCCCTCCATCCATTTCTCTCTCCTTGTTTTTCACCTCCATGATAAAACACTGACAAACTGCTTCCTGTCTGGAGAGGGTTGGAATAATGTGGTCTCTGGGCTTTATCCCCCAACTCCCAGGGCATCCTCTACGCACGCAGTTCTTTTAGAGGTGTTGCCAGCACAGTACTTTCATGGCTCCCTACTAGGTAAAGCACAGTGCCCCGGCGACGTGCAAGGCTGTTTGTAATCTCTTGTTAACCCCCTGCCCCCTTTCAACCTCTTCTTGAAGGAATCCTATCCCCTCGATCTGGAATCTAGATGTACAGAGTTGGAATGGATTTTGTTCTGTTTGTTGCTTAAAAAAGAGAAAGGATTAAGAGAGAGAGAGGGAGAAAGGATTAGTTTTCTTAAAATCTTATCTGGAACATCAAAAGAGCCAAGATTGTCTACCTGAAGGAGTTATGGTGGTGGTGGGACTCAGAGGCTCACCCATATTTGCACTCTTAATATCTTCTCCCAAAAACCTGAGTGGCCTCTGAATTTATGAAGGACTGGTGGAGATGCTCAAAAATCATTGATTTTGTTAAATTCTCTCCTAGTACATAGAGGTCGGGTTGCTTGCCCAGGGTCCCTGAGCTGGTATATTGCAGACTCAGCTCTCTGAGATCCCTGGTAGTGCCCTTGCCTACACATCTTCCCATTCCCATCCCCAATGTTCCTGCTGTGATTTAGATCATAAATTCCTTTGAAGTGTTGTTTAATTGCATCTCCAGGCAAAGTTCTTTCCACAAGAAGCAGCTAAAGGAAGGTGCCAAGGTACCTTGGCCATCTATGTCTTTCCTGGTCACTTGGTCTTTAGGATCTTGAGGATGTGAGCAGCCCAATAGCCAGATTGCTTGGCAATGTCACCGAAACCCATAAAATCAAAACAGGGAGCCTCTTCTCTTTTTGAGGGTTTGTTGATGAGCCCCTTGAAATATTGTCCTACTTTCAGGGAATATTTTCTTCCCAAAGAGAGTTCTTGACATAGGATCAGATTTACCTTTAGCATTCCATCTCTGCTGGCTTACTTAGCTTTCACATCATTGAGGAATCCTACTTCAGCATCCAGGAATCACAAAGCTGGAGAAGGTGCTTGTATTCCTCATGTCACACAATGGCTTCGGCATCTCTGGCCTATCCAGTTTCTGGGGGAAGTTGGTCAGAACTGAGTATCTGTTCCACTCACCATGGTGGATGGAAGGACTCAGATCCTGGGTGGTAACAGAAAGTGTTTCCATTTGTGACCAGCTGATTATGATGGTGTAATAAACATGGCTGGGAGTAAATCTGATACTCAACTTGAATCTCTGGAAATGGCCTTCCTGACAAGATGATGGCGTTGATGATGATGATGATACATGATCTTTTAAAAAAGTTCTTATATAGTCCCATGAAGCAGATTCATTTTTCAGGTGAAAAAAATGAAAACTCAAAGAGGCTAGGTCATTGCTCATGGTTGCACAACCAGAAAATGGTGTCGCCACCAAAGGGAGGCACTTGATGACAACTCTATGTATGACGTCATTTCCATGATAAAGTCAAGGAAGTAGCACACGCAATGAAAGAAAATGACAGCTGAAGGTTGTGTCACAGCCCAAGGAAGAGTGTGGTTTCCTGAGAACCCTACTGTACCCCAATTCTTTGAAGATAGCCTCTGGGGCCATCATTGGTACCAGATGACCCCCACCCTTGGCCAGAGCTGATTGGTCCGGAGCTGGCCACCTGGCCACGGGTGGTCAGTTCATTGCCTGATAAGTAACTTATCAGACTTCCTGTGCAAATTTGAAATAAGTGTGGGAACTGCAGTAAGTTGGTCTTGGGCCCTTGGCCCAAATGATGAGTCAGAGTGGAAAAGAAAACTGAAGTTGGCTTCGCTGTGTACTTCCTTCCTTCTTTCCCAGACTGCTCTCTTGGTCTGAGACCTGGCTGGGGCATGGAAAGGAGAACAGGCTCTGAAAAGAAAAGAGATTGTTGAACTTGTCTGTTATCCCAGAGTCTCTATGATTTTGCCGTGACCTTGGAGAAACTTAGGAAACTGAAACCCAGAGAAGCTGTGACTTGGTTTCCCAACCAGGGGGTGGCAGCAATGGACCTAGAGTCCAGGTTCTCCTTCCCAGCCAGGCAGAGGGACGCCAGGAAAAGAGGAAGGAAGGTTGTATTTCACATTTGCACCAGGCATTTAGAAGGGAACAATCTACTTCAAAGAGATAAACCTGGGTAATAGATTGCCTGGATCACATGAAAGAAAGTTCTTAGATCTACTCCAAGTGTGAATATTTCATAGTAATCATTACATTTGTCTGGTTTACCTGCAGTGCTAGGGATATGCATATCTGGGTTTATAAGCAACTTTATCATTTTTTTTTTTTAAGAGTTCATGAAGCTGCCAAAACCGGTTTGGCTCAGTGGATGGAGCGTCGGCCTGTGGACTGAAGGGTCCCAGGTTCGGTTCCGGTCAAGGGCATGTACCTTGGTTGTGGGCACATCCCCAGTAGGGGGTGTGCAGGAGGCAGCTGATCGATGTTTCTCTCTCATTGATGTTTCTGGCTTTCTGTCCCTCTCCTTTCCTCTCTGTGAAAAATCAATAAAATATATTTTTTTAAAAAAAGAGTTCATGAAGCGATCCTTCCCCTAAAACCTGGGTGGAGAGGAAAATAAGGAGGCTGAGACAAAGCAATAATTTCAAGCTGAGCTGAAAGAGATTTCCTTGTGTTTTTGGCATGAATTGCACACCCACCCTGAGAAAGGCACTTTGTCCAGTTACAAGTTATTTTTCTCCGTCATTGATGATGTTGGATACCAGCAACTCTGTTTATAATGCACTGTGGGATCACTTACTCTCTGTGTAACAGTCATCATTAAACACCATCATTAAACTCTGGCTTCAGGAAAGCTGGAATAGTTGTTTTGATTGTGGTTGCCAAGACGACAAGTGGCCTATTGGTCCTGAGTCTCGTGTGTGACGCTCATAGTGTGTCCTCGTTTGTTCTTCTGTTATATCGTTATGTACAGGTAGCGAATTACGTCTCCAATAGCTCACGTCAGAATTTTAACATGCCCAGACATAGTCAGGGAAAGGCTGTGAGGGAGAGGAGAGCCTCCTCACGGAGAGGGAAAGGGTGAGGCTGGATGGCTGCTGTCATCAGGCTGAGAATGCCCTGTGAGGCCAAACAGACCGTGTCCCTGCCCCGCCTCAGCTTTGCTACCTCCTCCCAAGCCAGACTCACTGACCTTCCATTTTCCAACTGTTCTCTTCTCAGGTGTTAGATCCCTTCAGATTTGGGTCAACAGCCCCAGCTGCTTGGACATCTCCTTTTGTCTTTCACTACGGTTCCAATCAAATGTCTGGTCCTGAAGACCTTTTGCAAGGTCTGGAACCTTGGTCCAGCTTGGGATCCAGTTCCCTCCTGGGAACAGGGACTGGTGACCTCTCACTGCCACTTCTGTCATACAGTCTCACCTGCTCCAGCCTGGCTTTCAGGTGTCTCCTGCCCCGTATCTTTTTCTGCCCCTTACTGACACACTGTATGTGGTAGGGACTCCCACCATCTACCAAGCCTTTCTTCTTTGGGCACTGTGCTTCGCCTAACTGCTGGAATGCCCACTGTCACCTGGGCCTTTCCCCTCCAGAATCTTCCCTAGTCGTTATGGGCTAGGCTGGCTTTTCTCTGCCACCGATCTTTTAGCTCCTTTCAGACAAAACTTGTTCATCTTCTCTGAAATATGACAACAGACCAGTGGGACAGCTATTGAGTCACCTTAGCTGTGAAAATGTATCTCCTTTCATTGGAGTTTTCTGCTGGCTTAAAAAAAAAAATTTATTGATTTTTTTTACAGAGAGGAAGGGAGAAAGATAAAGAGTTAGAAACATCGATGAGAGAAATATCGATCAGTTGCCTGCTGCACACCTACTGGGGCTGTGCCCGCATCCAAGGTACATGCCCTTGACTGAAATCGAACCTGGGACCTTTCAGTCCGCAGGCCGATGCTCTATCCACTGAGCCAAACCAGGGCTTCTGGCTTTTAAAGAAGAATGCACAAATAATGCCAACCCAGCCACAGGTGAGAGCTTCAGAGGGGCAAATACCTGCCCTCTCTCTGTCTTAGGATTTTGGAGAATCAAGTGTTTGTTCTGAAAGCATACTGCTTCCCTTTGGTTTCTAAAATAAAGTTCGTCTCCCTAGACTTGTCCTCAGCATCCTCTGTAGCTGTTGGAACTGGTTTATAGGACAACTAAATGCAGTTTGGTCCATTCAGGAAATGATTGTATTTTCTCCCAACTGTGCCTCCATCCATGCTCCCTCTCCCACCCTGCGTAACAATGGGGGGCAGATCCCACTGCTAGCTCGTCACTTTCAGCCTTCAGAGATGTCTCCTTTTCTAGTATGAAAAGCCAAAATTTAGTCCTGGTCTCCAGGCCATGCCACACCAGGATGGACAGTGTCTTATTTTGTTTGGGCTGCTAAAATAGAACACCATAGACTGCGTGGTTCATAAACACCAGAACTTTTATTTCTTACTAGAGGCCTGGTGCATGAAATTTGTGCACGGGTAGGGTCCCTAGGCCTGGCCTGCGATCAGGGCCGATCGGGGCCTTCCAGCTGACGGCCAGGGCCTTCCTTCATTCCGCGCCGCCTCCTGGTGGTCAGCACATGTCATAGCAAGCGATCGAACTCCCAGTCTCCTGGTTGAACTCCCTAGGGGACACTTTGCACATTAGCCTTTTATACATATAGATAGTTCTGGAGGCTGGAAGTTCAAGATCAAAGCATGGGTGGATCTGGCGTCAGGGGAGGATGTGCTTCCTGGTTCATGGATGACCATCTTCTCATTGTGTCTTCGCATGGTGAAAGAGGCAAGGATGCTCTCTGCAGTCTCTTTGGTAAGTGCACTAATCCCATCCATGAGGGTTCCACCCTTATGACCTGATCATCTCCCAAAGACCCCACCTCCAAGTACCTGCCTATTGGGCATTAGGATTTAACATGTGAAATCTGGGGGGACCCACACATTCCATCTATGCCGGATTGACTTCTCTGCCAATAGACAGGAGCCTACACTATAAGACATTGGGGCATCAGCTGCTCTGCTTGCAGAGTGGTGCTGCGGCCTGCAGGGAAATGTACTCTAGCCTCTCCCCTAGCAGCTGGCCAAAGGGTACTATTTTCAGAAAAAAACATTATGCTGCCCACCCCCCCGGGAGGAAATGAAAATCACTGAGTGGTTTACTGGTTCATTAACATGTTGCTGTCTTTTCCAGTGGTAAATCAGGTCCTCCCAGCAAATGCTTTTGTTTCTAACCTGGCTCAGAGGAGAGGCCTGAGCATCACCAACAGGCTGTCAGTTTCCCTGGGTTCATGTTTGCTCAACTGACGAGTCCCTCACACTCCTGACCTTTATTCTTGGGCTGTCTAATTGTCAGATGATACAAGGAAAGCCTCCAGAGGGAGCTGCTTTATAGCTAGCAATTTGGCCTTTGAAGGAGGTACAGTATGCAAAAGAAATTATGTGAGAAAAAAATCTAACACCTTCTCTACGGAGTTACTACACAAGGTTCAGCTATAAGTCTTGTAAAATGAAATCTAAGGTCATAAACATGCTTTGCACATCTGGAATCTTGCATGTGATAGATATTATAAAACTTGAGATGCTATATTAAAGGAAGGAAAAGAGTGTTTATTGAATACCTACTAAGTGTCAGGCTTTTTTACACTTTACCTCATTACAGCAGTGATATTCAACCCTTTCCATCTTATGGCACAAAAAACTAGTTACTAAAATTCTGTGGCACACCAAAAATATATATATATTTTGCCAATCTGACCAAAAAACAGGTATAATTTTGATTCATTTATACCTGTTGTCATTTTATTATTTATTTATTTATTTATTTATTTATTTATCCTCACCTGAGGATATGTTTATTGATTTTAGAGAAAGAGATAAAAACATTGATGTGAGAAACATTGACCAGTTACCTCCTGTATGTGCCCAACCAGGGATTGAACCCACAACGTAGGTATGTGCCATGACCGTAATTGAACCCACAACCTTTTGATGCTACAAACAAGTGAGCAACCCAGTCAGGGCTGTTGTCATTTTTCAATTTGACAATTTTAAGGAGGAGAGGTCAGTGCCCCAGGTGTGGCATGTTTTAAAAATTCTTGCAGCACATTAGTTGAAAATTGCTGCATTATAGCAACTTGTGAGCTGAGGTTATCCTCCATTTACATATAACTAACTTGAATGAAGATTCAAACTAGCTTTCTGACACAGATTCTGAGTGCATTTTTGCCACGGTAAGACAAGCACATCAAAGAATTTACCGAGAACACCAAATAGTTCCATCTGGGGCAGAGGAAGGATTCTGGTTCTGCAACATTCTGTGCGGGTGGAAGGTGGAGAGCTCTGAGCGGAGGGTGGGAGCTGGGGTTTAGAATAATGCTCTGCATTCGGTGGACACGTTTACAGTGAACATGCCTGACTGGCTATTTATAACTCAGCTCTTGATTTGGGTTATGATTTTGAATTCTCTTCTGATATCCTTTTTTACTTCTGTGCTGGAAGATGAAGAAAACCAGGATTTTAAAAGTCTGCTACTTAACTAAGAAGCAGTCTTCTTTCACACATTATTAGAAATCAGGGAAATTATTTCTTCCTTTTCCAGATGGATTCCTTACATTTCTGCCTACATCCACCTGTCAGCTTCCTCGTTGGGATGGCCTTGTTCAGTAAATAGTGGTGCCTTTCTCACTGCTGAGCATGAGTGTTCAGTAGCCCTGGTGCTCATGAGTGCCCCTCGAGACGTCTCTGTGGTTCTCCAACTTTCCGGCCCCTGTGGCTGGGTGGGATATGTGGCCAGTTCTGGCTAATGGTTTTTGTTGGGAGTGATGTTTGTTACCGATGTCTCAGCATTTAATTGCTCCTGTCTTCAGCTAGCTAGTTAACCCTTTCAATGCTAAGAGTCTCTAGAACTTTCTCTTCTTTCCGGAGCATTGACGGCCATGCCAGTGTTCTAAAAGATTCTGGCTTCTTGCTTCAGCTTGGGTCCTTGATTTGAGCAGAGAGCTTTTCTGACATTCTGTGATCAACTTGTACTATGAACCAGAAAGAAACATTTATTATTATAAGAAACGGAGGTCCTGGTGTTTTGGTCATCATGATATAATCTAGACTACCTTGGCAGCTACAGAATTATTTACTGAATGGATTAATCCATTCCTAGTTTCTATTCTCACGGTTGTAAGTCCTAACAAATGCAACTACATTGTAAGTTCTAATAGATTTTTCTTCAGTTCTTATTCATTTGTATAATTAATTTGTACATTATCTTCAGTCTGCTAACGTCTAGGGCCCTATTTTTTTCACCCTTCACTTTATTTTTTTAGCAAATTCATTTGCTTATGTGATTTTAACTACTATGTATATTTGTAGCAAACAGCATGCTGTGTTTACTCGGTTTGGAGATAGATAGGCCTGGGTTCCGGTTCTGACTGCCACTCCACAGACACGGGGGTAAACTGCTTCCTGCAGTCTCAGCTCTGGCATCTGTGACAGCTGGAGCCATGTGACTGCCATGCATGTTTCCCCAGGTCACCTGTAGAATCAGATAGGAGAGCAACTTTTATAAACTGGAAAGATTATTCACATGGGAGGAGGGGTTTTAGAGCAGCGGTCGCCAACCTTTCGGACCTCACGGACCACCAGTGGTCTGCAGACCACCGGTTGGTAACCGCTGCTCTAGAGATTTCCTTAAACCAGTGGTCGCCAACCTTTCGGACCTTAGGGACCAGTGGTCCGCGGACCACCGCACCGGTTTGGTTTGCGACCACTGTTTTAGAGAGGCTGAGCCTCTGTGCCAGCAAAGTTCTGCTCTGAACCCCCTCAGGTTCAGGGTCCAGCTTGCCTGGCTGCCTCCTCGTTAGGATGACCTGCTTCAACATTTGTGCTCATGCACTTTGTTGTGGCTGCATTTCATCACCAGCCCTGTGTCCCCAGGGCTTACCCCTCCCTCTCCCCCCCACGGCTGGCCACCTCTTTATTTCTCCATCACTTTTTCCTGATGATTCACTTCCAACAGGCTTCCTGGATCTCACTTGTTTCAACCTGGCCACCATCTCCAGGCTGTGCCCCAAAGATCTTACGACAGCTTGTTTCAATGTGCATCTTCTCCTTTTCAGGTTCTCACTCCTTTGACCGAACTTCCTCTCAGCAGTGAAAATAAATTGCCCTAAGCCTCACTTAGCGTGCGTCACTCCACTGCTCAGAGTTAAACACTGACTCCCAGTTGCCTCTTCAAAATAAGATGCACATGAATGCACACACAATTTTGGTGGTTATTACAAAAGCAACTTGTGCTTAGTGTGCCAAAATAGCAAAATACAGAAAAGCAAATGGGAAAATAAACAGATTGCTATTATCCCATCACCTTAAGATAAGCACTGTAAGCATTTTCATTTTTCTGTATTTTATAAAAATGCTATCAAACAGTGCATACTGTTTCATACCTAGTTTTTCCCCTTAGTAATATATTCTGAATAATTTTTCAGGTCATTAGTTAGACTAATTCAAGGAATCAATGGCTTCATTGCAGTCCATTGACTAGACTTACCATAATTGACTTATTTAATTCCATATTGCAAAACATTGTTTTCTATTATAAATAACTATGAAATATATTCCTATCATGTATCTTGTGCACATATATATTTTATACTTTTTTAGGAGAGGGTAATGAATCTGTTTGGCTGAAGAGTACACAAATTTTAAGATTTCTGAGATATAGTGCAATTGCCTTTCTAAGAGTATTTACCACTTTATGTTTTGAGCAGTGTGGAACAGTGTCAATATCCACACATTCTCAGCAAGTTTGTCTTTGCTAATTTTATGGGAAACAAATCCCATCATGAACCTTTAATTTGAATGGTTTTGATTAATAGTCAAGATGAATATTAGTTCATATATTTATCTATTATATTCTTTTGGAAACTGACTCCATGTAGTATCCCATTTTTATAATGCAGGGCTAATATTTTCCTCATTATATTATAAAATCTCTTTAATGTATTAAAGATATTCCTTACCTATCATATATGGTGTATTTAAGTTTTCTAGTTTGCCATTTGCTCTTGTTCTCTACATTACAAATGTTTTTTGCTTAGTTAATCCATTAGTTTACTAAAATTTCCCATGGAACATAAAGGCTATTTTTGTCATTTGATAAATTCTTACGTAGTTATCCTTGGGACTAATTCTGATCTTTTTATTCTGCTTCTTTGATCTATGGTTTTCTTCTGGCAGCTGTATAACAACATTTCATTTATTATAGGCTTATAGTATATTTTAAAACCTGGTAGATCAAGTTTATCTACATTCTTCTTCTTTTTCAATATTTTCTTGAAGGTTCTCATGCATTTATTTTTTAAACTGAACTTAGAAATTAATTTCTAAAGTTCCAGGAATACTATTGTAATTTTGATTGAAAAAGGATTAAATCTGTAAATTGATGTGAATGCTTACCACCTTGACTAAGTCTGATTTCCCATCTGGGAGCATGGAATTTTTCTCCATTTATTTAAATCTTTGTCTATGCCTCATTGTAAAATTCTAAAGTTTAACAAATATGACTTAAGTTTGTTAGTTGGTATTTTAATGATTTTGGTTTCTTAGTTTAAATGAAATCTTCTTTAAAAAATATTATTATCCAACTGTCATTGTTGAGCCCATTGAACTCTTTTTAGTGATTCTAAAATAAATTATCATAGAATTTTCTAGGAGGAAAATCTGAACATCTGAAAATAATTATAATTTGATTCATCTTTTCCACTATTTTTACCTCTTATTTATTTTTCCTGTCTTATTGCATTGATTAAAAGTTATAAAACAAGGTTAAAAGTAAGCGTGAGGGTTGGCAGTTTTTTCTTATATCAAGTGTTTCCCAGTTAAGTAGATTACTAGCTGGTGCTTTCAGATAGTTATCCTTTCTCATGTTAAACAAGTAAATTTTAGTTCCCAGTTTGTTTTATCTTTAAAATCTTGAATGACTTCTATTTTATCAAATGTCTTTTTGGCATCCTTTACAATGATCATATGGTTTTTCTCCTTTGACCTATTGATGTGATGAATTATGTTAATAGATTTCTTCATATTGAACTATCCTATGTTCCTGGAATAAACTCTGCTTACTCATTCTGTATTATTCTTCAAATGCACGGCTGGATTTGATTTGATACTATTTTATTTAGGAGTTTCGCTTCTATGCTTTTGAGATTGGCTTATAGAGTTTTTTTGAGAGGAGTATCTGTGCCAGGTTTTGATTTCAAGGTTTTTCTAACTTTCAAACATATAAGATGATCATCTTGAAATAATTAAAGGACATTTCTAACATAAACATTTTGGCCCTCAGGATGGTGTGATGGGAAGAACACAGGACTGGTAGAAGACCAAGGTTCAATTCCTGCCTCTGTCCCATTAGCTTTATAAGTTTGGACAAATTATTTTTACCTCCCTAAACTTTAGTTTCCTTGTCTTCAAGTGGGGATTACACCGTATTGCTGCCCCAGCTCTCTTGCAGGGTTGTTGTGAGAGTCCAGGGAGCTAATGAGGGTTGAAACACTTTGCAGAGGATAGAAACATTTACAGTCAAACCTCAGTTCTCAAATGTTTCCCATCTCGAACAATTTGGTTCTTGATCAAGATGTTCACAGAAAAATAAATGCCTTGGTTGTTGATCAAAACTTTTCATGCTGATACCTCAGCATGACAAAAAGCAACAAAGGAGATAATGCTTGTGTTGCTGGCAGAAATAATGTTTAGCACAATTTTAAAACATAAAGAGGTCATCGAGAGTGCTAATGTTTATAAGGGTATGAAAATGCTCACAAAACAACAGTCACAGGCAATTGAATAGATAGAAAAACTGGTGTTGATTGGATAAATGAAAAGCAGTTAGCATTTCTGAGGCAGTGATATATGAAAAATTTGGTTAAGGCTAGGTAGACATGTAGTGTATACAAGAAAGGTTAAAATAGGGAATCATTTGGGAGCCTGGAGCACATTAATTCAATTAATGTTATTTCTAATAGGAAAAATGATTAGATTTTCGAATAAACCGCTTCTCAAACAGCCTTTGGGAACGAATTAAGTTTGGGAATTGAGGTTCCACTGTATTTCGTTAATGGATCATGCAAGGTGCTGTGAATAGCATGTTACATAAATGTCATTACTGAGACTCCTTACTGTAAACCTCACAGCGCAGCCACAGTGAGGACTCCTAGAGCCTCACAGCAGTGGGCCGTGGGCCAACATCACCAGCATTATCTGGGGCCTGTTTAGAAGTCCTGACTCTCCAGCCTCACCACTGAACCAGAATCTGCATTTTTATAAGACCCGTAGGATGATTTACACTGACGTTCAAGTTTGAGAAGCGCTGATGGCTCCCATGTTGTCAGAGTGCAGATTCCTCAGCATTAGACCAGAAATACAGATGTAGCGTTTAGAAACAATTCCAACGATGACTCTCTCGTTCATATTTCTGATATTCTGGATGAGATGGCTGCACTCTGAGACTGTAAATGTTAGTCATTTGGAGCAAATATCATGAATGTGCACACTAATTTCCAACCCAAAGTTGACTGTCTTTGGAATCTGAGTAAAACTGACTCATCCATTGTGAGTTATTTTCTAACAAGTACAAAATTAAAAAGTAGTTTCAGAGCCTGCAGACGTACCCTTCTCTGGGGAGACTCAATATGCTGCCTTCCCATCAGTCAATCTGAAGGAATTTCAGCTGATCCTCTGAGCAACCACAGACCTTTCACTGGGGTGAGGATTACTGTGTCATTTTCATCTCGGAGATTACACTAGTCACTCCTCAAGCATGTTTTGACTTCCACCAAGAGCAAAGGGCAGCATGCACTGAGCCTCAGTACACACATTAATATACGTACATGCATGCACACACACGCTTAGAGAACATCTATGATCATGCTGGGAACCGAAACCATGGCAACCAAAAGATCAACAAGGATTCCCTCCCTGGGAGTTCTGCAAGGATGTGTAATGCAGTCGAGGTAACTGTTTGTAGGTTGTGGCTGGCAGTTGCCATGGAGACTAGCAGTTGGATGAGGGAAACCCTTCTCAGTGACGTGGCCAGCAGCTGTTTTCTTCCTTTGGTTCTTGCACGCAAGCACTTCTTTCATACCCTTTGTGGGAGGGAAGCACAGGTGTGTCTTTTGTTCAGCTAGGGAAGCAGAGGAGGAAGTCCAGTGTAAAACTATTCTCAATCATACATTATTCCATGATGGAGAAACTATTTTTCTTGGTCAGAGTTTAAATAGACATTAAAAAAAGTGAATGCCGTAGTGTCAAGGATGCTATCATTTTAAACCAAAGTGTAGAAGTTTCTGTGAATGTGAAATGATTTTACTGTGTTAGAATTTCCTTGTCAGTTCAGATAGTGTATCTATATGGTTTTCTCCAACTCCCGAGGGCAGAAATAATTGCTTCTGTGGCTGTACACACTTAGAAATTAGTTTGTAAGTCTATTATAACAATTTATAAATTATATTGTAGTTTAGGTATAACCATCATCTCCATGTAACTAGTTTACCTCCCACTGTCCCCACATAGGACTTGTTCCATAGCCTAACCAAGCTAATAGGACCACTGTGTCTACAACAGTGCCCAAAACAAAGCATATTAATGACTGTATTAATTAGGCATTGCTGTGTAACAAATTACCACAACCTTAGCAGTATAACAATATATATTTATTATCTCACAATAACTATCTCACCTGTCTGACCATGGGTTGGCTAGTTCCTCTGCTCAGAGTCTCATAAAGCTGTGATCAAGACATAGGATTGGCTGCATTCTCATCTGCCGGCTCAACTGGACAAGAATTTGCTTCCAAGATCATCAAGTTATTGGCAGAATTTGTTTCCTTGTGTCCTGTAGGAATTGAGGGCCTCAGTTCTACAGGCTGTCCATAGTTCCCTACCACATGGCTCTCTCCATAGGAGGTTCACAACATAGCGGCTTACTTCTGCAATGCTAACAGGAGAGCAAGAGTGACTCTAGAAAGAGTGTAATGTAATGTAAAGTAATTATTGGAGTGACATCTCATCACTTTTGCCATGTTATGTTAGTGAGAACCAAGTCACAAATCCTCCCCACACTCAGGGAGGGAATTAGACAAGAGTGTGACTACTAGGAATTGGGGATTACTTTAGGGTCATTCTACCACAAAGACCTTTTGCAATTTGTCCAATAAACTGGCCATTTAGGTGCACCAGAAACATGAGTACTCCATTTGAGTTTGTTAGGATGGGAAAGGAGACACCTGCCTATCACAGAACTCTGTTATTTTTGTGAGAATTGAGTTTTATCACATACAGTTTTAAGGCATCCTCCATGCTTAGTCTGTGTCTTTTATAAAAAGCTCAACTTTATTATATTGGCCATTTTTTATTTATAAAAAAGTTGCAAAAATATTGAATGATGTTGGAAATAAAACAAGTGTTTCAGAAGAGTTTTAATGGTCTTTATCCAATTTTGTACAGATTTGCCATGGAAGCCATAAGAGTGTACCTCTTTGACTATAAGGGGTATGATTGATTAAGGCCACAGCTGCTCTGAGCTCATCACTGCATTCAGGTCAAAACATGACTTACCACTGGAACCTCTCAGCCAGTGAGGAGCCTGGTAGAGATACTGAAGGAGGCCTACTCCTGCACTGATGGGGTACTTGCAGGCTGGCCAAACTTACCTTAGGCCTGAACGGCAATCTGAAATACTTCTACTCAGTCTTCTTTTGTCCCTTTCTCCATGCTATCCTTCACTCAGGGTCAGACCTGCATCATGGCCAGATAGCTCTCCCAGCCTCCCCAGACTCCCTTGCCTTTTTGTGTGTGTTTTTCTCACAGCTATTTCTCAGGATACATATCTGGCAAGTTTATTCCCATTTTGATATCTACTTTTCAGATGACCCAGACTAACACAGTCACTATCATTTGCACAAGTCTACAATATCATTCAGTGCTATGTTATTGAATAAGGTCCCACCCTCTCAGCTGACTCTAGCAATGGTATGGGGGGTTGGAAAGAACGTGGACATCACATCTGGAAGATCTTGGTATTGTTCTGGATGACCTTGGGCAAGTCACAGTCTTTCTGAGGCTCATTTATCTCATCTATAAAAGGGGAACAATACTACTAATAATACATTTATGGTAGCATTCAACTGAAATTGTGCCTTACAGTTTAATGCCTAAAACAGAGTAAGCCATTAAAAAATATTGTGTTGATATTTTGCAAGACATAGTAAAATAGTGATACTTTTTACAAATCAAGAGACTGCATTACCATGAGATGCATCTTTCATAAATCTCATTAGTGATTACAAAGTGATCTCTCAGTAGTACAAGGGATATAGGAAGCACAGGACTTTTTCCAGGGCACCTCTATGGACAAGAACATTAAAAAGACCAACTAAGTCAACATCTTGTGACACATGCCCATGGAGGGCTGGGCAAGGATGTGGGTGGACAGGGCATTGGGAAGGAGAGCAGGGCATTGGGAAGTTGGAGGGATAGGGCCTATTGAAACATGAGTTCAGCAGCAGAAATTTCAATAGGGTAGAGACCTTGCTTCCCAGAGGGGCTGGAGAGAAGCCATTCTTGGTGCCTTCTCATCACTCCCTTCTCCAGTTTAACCTCCACTGTACTTCCAGGTGGAATTGATGGCTAGATCTAGTGACATTTCAATGGTTTCCTTGAGTTCCCTAACCTCTTTCCCCCTTCCCATACCTTTACCAGGAAACAGTTCTTTCTTCCACCCTTAGTTATAACCAGCTAAAAGTGGAGAGGCCTTTGGGGAAAGCACGTGACCTGGTTACAGAGCTCGTACACATGCATGTGTTGCAGATTAAAGCTTAGGTTTTGGAAGCAGGTCTGGCATCCAGTCCTGTGTGCTCTTCCTGTGTGACCCATCCTCTCTGAGTCTGATTCCCCTCATCTTCAAAATGGGGTCAGCATCTCTCTCCCTTGTGCTGTGAGGACTTACAGGGCTGGCACATGGGATGGGCTCAATAAGTTGGCTCCTTCCTTTCCTTGTATACAACGTTGTTTAAAATGGCTTTTCCAAAAAAGAAAAAAACAAGAAGAGAGAAGAAAAAAAAAGAAAGAAAATAAAATAGCTTTTCCAGTCATCCTAATAGCAATTTTGGTTCCTGATAGCAATATATAAAAAAATGCACGAGGGTTTACACATGTTTGCCCAGGTTGTGGCCATTTAGTGCTGGACAGTGAGAAATGCAGATGACCGTGTCTAACAGTGAAGAGTAAACAGTCTTGACCCTCATCGCAGAAGTTGGCCTAAAGAGAAACACACCACTCTTAAAAAATCAGGGAGGAAACAAAAGCCTTTATATGCATAAATGTTAGGGCCATCCTGCCAGTGTGGGCCAATGAGCTTCTTTAAGTCACAGGAAAGACAATTAAGGGGAAAGGGTAGGCAGAAGCCTTCTAGCTAGAACCTTCCCACCTCATGTCTCTTACTTTGCCTGGAAAGAGAAGCAACATGCTAGTCCTGTGGGATCCCTCTCCTCCAGTGAGAACATCCATTGGAGGCAGAGCGAGGGCTAATATCTACAATGTGACCCTCTGGGCGCTGTGGGGACTGCGTGGGACATGGAAAGTTACCAGATCTGAAAACCTGGGCTCCCCTCTGCAATTGACCACTTACTCACTGCGTGACGGGGGACAAGCCACTTCATCCCTCCTAACTTCAGTTTCACTGTCTGTAAAATGGATATAACAAAATACACCCTAACACAGGACTGTTGTGAGGCTCAAACAGAATAATGAACGCATGTGAAAGCTTCTTGTAAATGACCGTGTAGACATTTGCTATTTATTGAATCACTGTGTCCTAGTACAACCCACCTGAGTTAGAGACTCCCTATGGTTATCATGGAAAGGCAGTCTCTAAATCAGAAAGTCATGAGAATTCAGAATAACTGCGTGCAGCATACAGTGGATGATGATGAGGAGGGTGACAACATTTGCATAACTCGAAGTGACAGCTGCCACATAGGAGGAATTGAAGAAAGCAGTTTGGCTGGAAGTGGATGCTGACAGCCTGTTTAGAAGCTTCCCTTGCATAGCACATGCACTGTTTTTGTTTTTTTTTAAAATATATTTTTATTGATTTTAGAGAGGAAGGGAGAGGAAGAGAGAGATAGAAACATCAATGATGAGAGAGAATCATTGATTGGCTGCCTCCTGCATGCCCCACACTGGGGATCGAGCCTGCAACCTGGGCATGTGCTCTTGACCAGAATCCAACCCGGGACCCTTCAGTCCGCAGAATGACGCTCCATTCACTGAGTCAAACCAGCTAGGGCCATATGCACTGTTTTTACTTATAGCATGCATTTGTTCACTTGAAGCAGCTGGGGGAATGGCAATGAAGATCAGGGATGGGGAGCTGGGGTCAGGGGAGAGTTGAGTCTAAATGTTTATATAACTTTTTAATCAGGAGTTTTGGATCCTGGGTTTCTTCGGAGCCTCACACCTACTATTCTGTTCCTTTCCCTATTTTTCAAGGAAACTGAAATTCAGAAAGGTTAGTTAACTGGTATAAGGCCACACAGCCTCACAGGTTGGAGCTGAGGTTCCATGCCAGGCCCTGAGCCATTCATGTGGCAGGGCTTTGTAAGCAGTAGAATCTCACGGAGATGGATAGCATTACTTCTGTTGCATTTAAACAAAGAAGGCAGCTGAAGCCTAGAGCAGTGTATTGGTTTGCTGAAGCCCACACAGCTTGGAAGCAAGAGAGGTGTCTAGAAGCTGGGTTTCCCATTCTCAGATCAGGGCCTGTTCCACCCTGGCTGCTCCTTAAGAGTGCTCTGTAGTCCTGCCCCAACACTACCCCCATTCACACCCCCTTTTCTTTTTTAAAAAATTAATAAAAGGCAACCAAGCAATGGCTAATGGGTTCATGAGAGGTTAGGAAATATACCTGTGAGGCCATCACAAGATTGCTTTCAGCAAAACACATGATCTTGGTAACAAAAGGAATCCAGAAACTTCTTTGAATCCTCTTCAAACTGATCAGTCCTGATGCTGCTAAACTGTTCCTGAAACCCTCTGGTCCTCCCCCCGAAGCCCCAAATAAAGCATAATGAAATAAGCTGTAAGCATTTGGGGGTTCTTCAAGTCTCTGAAGTGCTTGAGGATGCAATTTGTAGGCAAGATGTTAAGGAATTATGAAAAAAAAAATAAAAAAGGCTGGCTGATGCCAAGCCGCATTGTACCAATTTCTCCATGGCCCCGTTGCATGTTAGGTATGCATATGGTCCACACATTTTTCAAAAACATACCCCCAGGTGTCAGGGTCTGTGCTTTAGAACATATCAACTAAATGTGGAGAGAAGGGGGTGCTGAGGAAATGAAAAATAAAACCCCAGCTGCTCCATAGAGCAGTGCTGTGATTTGGAAGTTTGGCGCAGGCTGCAGTGTTCTTGTTGAGAGTCCCACAGATGCAGTGCCCTGAAAGGTGAGCCCCCCTGGGGCAGAGCCCAGGGCCCAGCATGGGGCCCGGTGCAGAGGAGGGGGTCAGGGAACTGAGGAGGAGAAACGAATAAGCAGGGGAGGCTAGCAATTAAATTGGTGCCAGGGGAGAAAAGGCCCTTTAGATGAAACTAATTAGAATAAGCCATGATCTCTACCCCACCACCCCCTTAGCCAACTCCTGCCTAAAAACCTACCACCATTTAAAAGAATTGACTACATGCGATCGATGTTCCACTCTCATATATTGATGTTTCTCTTTCTCCCCCTCCCTTCCCTCTCTCTCTAAAATCAATAAAAATATTTAGGGCAAAGAAAAAGAATTGGCTGCATGGTGTAAAAAGGGACAAGGAATGAATTTGGGAGACTTGGGTTATGTCCAGTGGGGTTGCATGTGAGCCCCCTTTCTATTCTAATGAGATAGTTGTAGAGCACCCAGAGCTATGTGTGGTCCACGTTAGACATACATTTCATTCATTCAGCATCAATGCAGCAACCTACAATGCACCGTCCTGATGCTACGAGCTAGAGGTGGAACAGTCACTACCCTCAAGGAGCTCAGAACTGAGTGGATGTGGGGACTTCCTTATCATCACTGAGTTCTCTGGCTAATCCCTTTGAGGCAGAGGTTGTGTCTCTTCCTTGAGTGATAAGGAAGTCAAACTTCAGAGATGCTCCCTGGCCAGCCGCAGTGTCACAGCCCTCAGTGTGGGCACCTCATGTGCAGCTAGCTTCGCATCCAGGGTCAGCTCACAGCCCAGTGTGGCCTCGCACATGTTTTGTTTGGGTTGCCTCTTGTTTGTAGAGGAAGACATACGGAGTGGGAATCGTTTAGACAAGGCAGGTGCTTCCCAGTTCAGTGTGGTCCCTCTACTGCTGAGGTCTAACCTGCGGGTAGCTGAGTGCGTAATCCCAGCTCAGATCCACCGTTTCCGCAGGCAGTGCTCTTCCCAGGGCCTCCAGGCAGGATGCGGCGTACCCAGGCAGGATGCAGTGTACCCAGGCAGGATGGGGTGTAGCCAGGCAGGATGCGGTGTAGCCAGGCAGGATGCGGTGTAGCCAGGCAGGATGGGGTGTAGCCAGGCAGGATGCAGTGTAGCCAGGCAGGATGCGGTGTAGACAGGCAGGATGGGGTGTACCCAGGCAGGATGCGGTGTAGCCAGGCAGGATGCAGTGTAGCCAGGCAGGATGCGGTGTACCCAGGCAGGATGCGGTGTAGCCAGGCAGGATGGGGTGTACCCAGGCAGGATGCGGTGTAGCCAGGCAGGATGCGGTGTAGCCAGGCAGGATGCGGTGTAGCCAGGCAGGATGCGGTGTAGCCAGGCAGGATGCGGTGTAGCCAGGCAGGATGCGGTGTACCCAGGCAGGATGCGGTGTAGCCAGGCAGGATGGGGTGTACCCAGGCAGGATGCGGTGTACCCAGGCAGGATGCGGTGTACCCAGGCAGGATGCGGTGTAGCCAGGCAGGATGGGGTGTACCCAGGCAGGATGCGGTGTACCCAGGCAGGATGCGGTGTACCCAGGCAGGATGCGGTGTAGCCAGGCAGGATGGGGTGTACCCAGGCAGGATGCGGTGTACCCAGGCAGGATGCGGTGTACCCAGGCAGGATGCGGTGTAGCCAGGCAGGATGGGGTGTACCCAGGCAGGATGCGGTGTACCCAGGCAGGATGCGGTGTACCCAGGCAGGATGCGGTGTAGCCAGGCAGGATGGGGTGTACCCAGGCAGGATGCGGTGTACCCAGGCAGGATGCGGTGTACCCAGGCAGGATGCGGTGTAGCCAGGCAGGATGGGGTGTACCCAGGCAGGATGCAGTGTACCCAGGCAGGATGCGGTGTAGCCAGGCAGGATGGGGTGTACCCAGGCAGGATGCGGTGTAGCCAGGCAGGATGCGGTGTAGCCAGGCAGGATGCGGTGTAGCCAGGCAGGATGCGGTGTACCCAGGCAGGATGCGGTGTACCCAGGCAGGATGCGGTGTAGCCAGGCAGGATGGGGTGTACCCAGGCAGGATGCGGTGTAGCCAGGCAGGATGCGGTGTAGCCAGGCAGGATGCGGTGTAGCCAGGCAGGATGCGGTGTACCCAGGCAGGATGCAGTGTAGCCAGGCAGGATGCGGTGTAGCCAGGCAGGATGCGGTGTAGCCAGGCAGGATGGGGTGTAGCCAGGCAGGATGGGGTGTACCCAGGCAGGATGCGGTGTACCCAGGCAGGATGCGGTGTAGCCAGGCAGGATGGGGTGTACCCAGGCAGGATGCGGTGTACCCAGGCAGGATGCGGTGTACCCAGGCAGGATGCGGTGTAGCCAGGCAGGATGGGGTGTACCCAGGCAGGATGCGGTGAACCCAGGCAGGATGCGGTGTAGCCAGGCAGGATGGGGTGTACCCAGGCAGGATGCGGTGTAGCCAGGCAGGATGCGGTGTAGCCAGGCAGGATGCGGTGTAGACAGGCAGGATGCAGTGTACCCAGGCAGGATGCAGTGTAGCTAGGCAGGATGCGGTGTAGACAGGCAGGATGGGGTGTACCCAGGCAGGATGCGGTGTAGCCAGGCAGGATGCAGTGTAGCCAGGCAGGATGCGGTGTACCCAGGCAGGATGCGGTGTAGCCAGGCAGGATGGGGTGTACCCAGGCAGGATGCGGTGTACCCAGGCAGGATGCGGTGTACCCAGGCAGGATGCGGTATAGCCAGGCAGGATGGGGTGTACCCAGGCAGGATGCGGTGTAGCCAGGCAGGATGCGGTGTAGCCAGGCAGGATGGGGTGTACCCAGGCAGGATGCGGTGTACCCAGGCAGGATGCGGTGTACCCAGGCAGGATGCGGTGTAGCCAGGCAGGATGGGGTGTACCCAGGCAGGATGCGGTGTACCCAGGCAGGATGCGGTGTACCCAGGCAGGATGCGGTGTAGCCAGGCAGGATGGGGTGTACCCAGGCAGGATGCGGTGTACCCAGGCAGGATGCGGTGTACCCAGGCAGGATGCGGTGTACCCAGGCAGGATGCGGTGTACCCAGGCAGGATGGGGTGTACCCAGGCAGGATGCGGTGTAGCCAGGCAGGATGCGGTGTAGCCAGGCAGGATGCGGTGTAGCCAGGCAGGATGCGGTGTACCCAGGCAGGATGCGGTGTAGCCAGGCAGGATGCGGTGTAGCCAGGCAGGATGCGGTGTAGCCAGGCAGGATGCGGTGTACCCAGGCAGGATGCGGTGTAGCCAGGCAGGATGGGGTGTACCCAGGCAGGATGCGGTGTACCCAGGCAGGATGCGGTGTACCCAGGCAGGATGCGGTGTAGCCAGGCAGGATGGGGTGTACCCAGGCAGGATGCGGTGTACCCAGGCAGGATGCGGTGTACCCAGGCAGGATGCGGTGTAGCCAGGCAGGATGGGGTGTACCCAGGCAGGATGCGGTGTACCCAGGCAGGATGCGGTGTAGCCAGGCAGGATGGGGTGTACCCAGGCAGGATGCGGTGTAGCCAGGCAGGATGCGGTGTAGCCAGGCAGGATGCGGTGTAGCCAGGCAGGATGCGGTGTACCCAGGCAGGATGCGGTGTACCCAGGCAGGATGCGGTGTACCCAGGCAGGGTATGTTGCCTGCCTCCAGCAGGGCCTATGCCTGTACCACTGAACCCTCTGGGTCTGTCTGACAGCATTGATGCCACCACTATCTCAGTCACAGTTTGTTCAGCCTCACGGAATGACTCTCAGTTTTGGATGCAAAGACTCAAATCACTAGTGGCAAGCACAGAGTTTTGTGTAGTTCTTGGACTTTTTGGGGACAGGGATGATGGTAGTGGGACATTGTACAGCACAGACTTGGCTCATACTAGATGCTTGGTGTTTCCCAAATAAACGGGAAATAATCTGAAGTTGGCCTCTTCCAATAGCCCCAATTAAACAAGTTTTTCTTTTCTTCTTTTAAAACAGAGGAGCATTCCTAGCACTAGATTCAGTTCACTTTTCTCAGTTTCTCACGGAAAGGGCAGGCAGCTGGTATTACATCCCCTAAAATGTTTCCATGCTGAGGTCATCTCTTCTACTTAATGTAGGTTGTGCAGCTTTGGGGTCTCCATCAATCACTGGGAAGTGAGCTGGAGAAAATGTGCATTTCCTTCCAGAAAATCACACTGGCCTTGGGTGCCCATGATAGGCGCCCCTCAGGCTGCCTCGGCGGGGGCAGGGGCGGAATCTGGCCTGGAAGTGTCCCCGGAGGAGGCAGGGCCTCCTGGGATCGTGAAGAAGGGAGCCCACCGACTGTGCTGTGTTGATCACACAGCCTGTCTGCCCTGTTCCCACTTGGGTGACTAGTAAGGAGGTGGGTGAGTTCTAGCGCGTGCTCAGAGCTCACCGAATACGTAAGGTGCCCAGTGTGCTGTAATGGATCATGTTGAGGTGGAGTAGCCTTGTGTATGAGTGAGGATTCGAAGTCAGGTGGGGCTGGAATCCCGGCTCTGCACTTTTAAGCTCCAAGACTTCAGGCCTGTTAATGCCTCTGTCCTTCAGTTTCCTTACCTACAAAATGGGGATAATAACTGCACCTACCATGTAGGGTGTTTTTTGAGGATTTAATTAGCGAACACATGAAAATGGCTCAGAACAGTGCCCGGCACATTATAAACACTCAGTGTGTGCAGCTATTATCAATCTTTCAAGCTCCCCTCAAGCCCACCTACAGAAAGCAACCAGCTTTTCCTGACCAGCTTTAATGTGCTCCCTTTAGTTGGTAGCAGTTGACGCAAGACTAGCATTTCTGTTCTTTTCTAAGTGGCACCTGGTGACAGCATCATTATCCATATAGTGCACTCTCAGAAAGACACCTGACTGTGTTCATGAATATGTTTGTATTCTGTTGACCAAAAATAAGTGGTGTTACTGTGTTATGTTTTCTGCCTTCACTGCCAGGAAATCTAGAATATCACTCACTGCTTATTTTGAGTGCCCCCAAGGATCTATTTCTTTCATTTTCTTCAAATGTAATATTTTTACTAAACTAGATTTCATTTTTTCATGGAACCACTAAGAACAGCCGAGTATAGTGACTGAGGGGAATTTGGAGATTATAGGCTTAAGAAGAGCCCATTATATATTTATGTGAGCTTTCATATTCAGTTAGTGTTTTGAATTGTTAATCTTCAAGTAAAACCGATGTGTCGGGAAGGCGCTCCTCTGAATTTGTGACTCCTTATGATAGCCATTAGCACTATTCATAAAGTATTTCTGGTTCTTCCTTCTTTCAGGCACATAGTAGGGTTCATGTTCCTGTCCACCTAAAGTCAGGTGTGATCACATGATTAACTTGGCCAAGGGAAGCTCATCAGTCTGGCCAGTGAGCAGTTGGCCACGCTGTCTTGCTGTGGTGAGGTAGAGGCTTGGGCTGAGAGGAAGCCTCCATCTGATTAGTCAAGTTCTTTTACTGGGCTGGGCTGGGCAGGCTAAGTCAGTGGTCGGCAAACCGTGGCTCGTGAGCCACATGCGGCTCGCGAGCCGCGGTTTGCCTCTCTGTTGACTAATGAGTTTGCCGACCACTGGACTAGACTAAATGTTACCGTGTAGTTGGAAGCTGTGAGGATTAGGCAATTGTGGCATATTGTGTGCAAAGAGGTAAAGGGTAGTATATGACAGTGGTCAACAAACTCATTAATCAACAGAGTGGCAAATCGCGGCTCACGAGCTGCATGTGGCTCACGAGTCACGGTTTGCTGACCACTGGGCTAGGTGAACAAGTACATGCTGTTGTTACTAGCCACTGAGCGTTCAGGGCTGCTCATCATTGCTGTATGACACACCCATCCTGACCAACACTCTTCTCATCCCCTTTAGTGCCTCAGAGTTCCCAGGGGAAGCCCATACTCAATTTGAAAGTGGCCTCGGCATCTTGTTAAGAACCATACATTTTGATGGATGAGGAATACAGATAAGAATTAAAAAATTGCAAATGCTGGATTTCTTCTCCTTTTTCAGAAAGATTCTCCTTTTTTTCACCCCTGTTAATCCTTACCTAAGGTTATATTTTTTCCATTGATATTTTTTAGAGAGAGTGGAAGGGAGGGAGGGAGGGAGGGAGGGAGGGAGAGAAGAGAGAGAGAGAGAGAGAGAGAGAGAGAGAGAGAGAGAGAGAGAGACCGAGACCTTGATGTGAGAGAGACACATCGATTGGTTGTCTCCCGCATGCAACTGGATCAGGGCTGGGGATCAAACCTGCAACCCAGGTACGTGCTATTGACTGGGAATTAAAACCATGACCCATGACCCAATGCTCTAACCACTGAGAAATACTGGCCATGGCAGGGTTATTATTCTTCATCTTTAAAATACAGCAAATAGTGTGAGATTTGTGAATCCTCAAACTAAAACCAACGTGTCATTTGTTTATTTCCTAAATGCCGGGACTATATACTGTGTCTCAAAGTGTGAATTACAAGTTTACATTGAATCATAAACCTCTGACCATTGGGTTTTGGTTATGGTGTGGTGCCTAGAATATAGTGGGTGCTTTGTAAATTCCTCCATGAACATAATAGTGAGAACTCACAGACCCTTCAGCTGTTTGCACCTCATGGAGCATTGACTTTATTTTATTATTTTGCTTTTTGGTTTGCTGTTGATACGTTTGTATCTCTGACGAAAACACACGGCAGGGCAAAAGTAGGTTTACAGTTGTGAGTATACAAAACACAGAATTTATTCTTGTATTATTATTTATTTATTATTGTTTTATTTTCCATACAAACGACTATTAACCTACTTTGGCCCCATCTTGTATTAACCCGTTTATGCAGGAACTAGATCATTTTCTCTCTGACTCTTCAATGGTGATAAGCTTAATTTCTGCACACAGCAGGTGCTCAGTAATGTTTGCTGAATGGAATTGAGTTAGGTGATAAATTAGTGTGGTTTGGGAGCCTAGGATACTGCAGGGTGTCCTGACATACTATATGGATTCCCCTTGTACTGACTCTAATTCTCAGCCAGAGCTCACTCTTGTTTCTCTGGCAGAAGCTTCTCACCTTGGGCAGCGCAGTCCCTGTGGCCTGTGACATGGACACCTACAGCAATAAAATGAAAATGGCCTCAGCTCCTCAATCACAAAGAGCTACAAGAGTCCTATTGCTCTCAAAGAACTATGGGGGAATTTTCATATGTCTAAATATCTGAGAAAGCTGCTGCACCAGTCTGCATAGAAAACTGGCCATTCTAGACTCTAGGATAGGAGGAAGATAAGCGAGAGATGTGGGAAAGGCAAGAGCCCCAGAAACATCAGCATCCGGGTGCTATGATTATCTATTCCATTATAGCAAACCACCCCCAAACTTAGTGCTTTTAAAGAACAATATGTTATTATCTTTCCCAGTCTGTGGGTGCCTTGACTCAACAGGGTGCCTTTTTGTTTTATTTTGTTAATCCTCACCCGAGGATATTTTTCCACTGATTTTTATTTTATTTTTTTATTGTCTAAAGTTTTACATATGTCTCCTTTTTCCCCAATTGAACTCCCTTCCCCCCCTCTAGCCATTCCCACCCCGGGCAAGCCCCCACTGCCCCAGTGTCTGTGTCCATTGGTTATTTTCCACTGATTTTTAGAGAGAGTGGAAGGGAGGGGGAGAGACACAGAGAGAAACATCAATGTGAGAGAGACACATCTATTGGGTGCCTCCTGCACATGCCCCTACTGGGGCTGGGGATCGAGCCTGCAACTGAGGTATGTGCCCTTAATTGGGAATTGAGCCCATGACCCTTCAGTCAGCAGGCTCACGCTCTATCCACTGAGCAAAACCGGCTAGGACTCACTTGGCGTCTCATATGGCTTTTGTCTGATAGCACTGGGGCTGGAGTGAGCTGAATGCATGAGCGGCCAGCTTCTGAGCTGACCTCTCACACACACATCTGGTACCCCAGCTGCATGGCTGGAATAGTCAGTGGCTGGCCAGTTTCTCTCTCACATGACTAGCTTGGACTTTCTTGTCGCTTGGCAGTCTCAGGGGAGTAGGACTCCTTACATGGCATCTGGCTTCCCTTAGGGCAGGGTTTCTCAACCTCGGAACTATTGACATTTTGGGCCACTCTTTTGTGGGGGGTTGTCCTGTGCACTGTAGGTGTTTAGCAGCACCCCTGACCTCTGTCCATCAGATGCTAGTAGCACCTACCCCAACACCCTCCAAGTTGTGACAACCAAAAATCTCTCCAGACATTCCCAGATGTTGCTTGGGAAGTGAAATTGCCTCATGCTGGGACCCTCTGCCCTTGAGGATTGCAAGAAACCCAGGCGGAAGTTGCAGGGCTCCTTATGACCTAGCCTTGGAAGTTAGGCTGGGCACAGTCTCTGCCCTCTGCTGGCCCAATGCGAGCCCCAGGACAGCCCAGGGTCAAGGGGAGATCACTGTTCAAGTACGTGAATATAAGGAGATATGCCTCATCAGTGGGGGAGAGTCACCTTTGGAGACTAAGGGTTTGTTAAGAGGCTACTCGTGGAAGCAGTGTTCCAGGATTCTTTTTATGCTTATTGTCAGCTCCTTTCAACACCTCTCTGCCACATGCCCACTTTGTCCTCACTTCTGTGACAGGCACTGAATAACATGCCACCCAAATCATGGTTCCTGTTCTCGAGGATCTTTGAGGCCATTTGGGGAGATGGATTCAAGACCAGAAGTTTTTGATGTGACGTAGTAAATGATGAGACAGAGAGCAAAAGGTGTACAAAGAGCATAGCGAAAGGGTACTTGTTCTAATACAAGAGTTCACATATAGCTTCCTGGAGGAACTGACACCTGAGTCAAGACTGAAGGATGAGCCCAGCTGGTGTGGCTCAGTGGTTGAGTGTCAACCTATGAACCAGGAGGTCATGGTTTGATTCCTGGTCAGGGTACATACCCAGGTTGCTGGCTCAGTCCCCAGTGTGGGGCGTATAGAAGGCAGCCAATCAATGACTCTCTCTCATCATTGATATTTTTATCTCTCTCTCCCTCTCCCTTCCCCTCTGAAATCAATAAAAATATATTTTTTGGAAAAAAAAAGACTCAGTGGTTTAGCATCAACCTGTGAACCAGGAGTTCATGGTTCAATTCCCAGTCAAGACACATGCCTGCGTTGTGGGCTTGATCCCCAGTAGGTGACATGCAGGAGGCAGCTGATCATTGATTCTCTCTCATCATTGGTGTTTTATATATATCTCCCTCTCCCTTCCTCTCTGAAATCAATAAAAATATATTTAAAAAAGACATGAAGGATGAGTGAATCAATCCAGCTGAGATGAGGTGGGAAGGGCATTGCCAGGAGAAAGCACAGTGCAGTGGAATAAGAGGGCACATGCAACACTTGCAAGCCCCAGATGTGGAAGAAGGGTTGGGGTTGGAGCTGGTGCTGCTCAGAGGGGAAGAGGACCAGGCCAAAGAGTGGAGACTCTGTGACAGTGGCTTGGAGACCTCCTGTCCCTTAGTTCCCATAACAGCTGTGTGGATGCATTATCATCTGTAGATGGTGTCACTGTGAGTCGCAGACTTTAAATGACTTGATCCATGTCTCTTAGTGAGTTGGAGAGTAGGATTGTACCCAGGTTTTTTTTTTTTTTTAATATATTTTATTGATTTTTTACAGAGAGGAAGAGAGAGGGATAGACAGCCAGAAACATCGATGAGAGAGAAACATCGATCAGCCGCCTCCTGCACCCCCCCCCACCGGGGATGTGCCCGCAACCAAGGCACATGCCCCTGACCGGAATCGAACCTGGGACCCTTGAGTCCGCAGGCCAACGCTCTATCCACTGAGCCAAACCGGTTTCGGCTGTACCCAGGTTTTTTGATGGACATACTAGTGTACTCTCTATATATTTAGATGTTGAATGTTGTCTAAAAAGAGAGAAAAAGAAAACTGAGCAATCTTATGGGTTTTGTGTTTTATGAGTGAAGTTTTAGAAAATGTTGACTTTCAGTTACTGTTTCAATCTATTAGGTGTCTGGGAGTGTCCACATGTCCCTCTGGTCCTAGAGCCTCTGCTTCTTGCTCTGTGCATCTGCCACCTACTCGAAGATTCAGAGGAGCAGCAGCAGGGACATTGATAATACATTTGAAGAATAAGGTGGAGGATTTGGGCTCTCTGTAAATGGGGCCTCTGGGTAGGAGATATTGGGACTCTAGGCAGAGAGCTACCCAGCTAGACTTTGATTGACATCCTCATGCATTCACTCTCTGGCCAAGGCCACAAGGTACCACGGTGAACACATTTTCTGTTAGAAAGAGAAGTCTCAACTTAGGGAAATCTAAGAGACGATGTTTTTAATTGAGAAAGTATGTCTCCATGGATCTACCCATGGCAAGCCCACACTAATCAATCCACCCTTTGTTCCCAGGATGGAGTTCCCACTTATCTGTGTGGCATCCTGAGCGTTTCCCAATATGAACCCAGCTTCCTTCTCCAGCCTTATCTGCTGCTGTTAGTAATGCCGCACCCAGACTGGAACACTGTCCTTCCCCCAAAGGCCCATTCATCGAGTTTGTCATCATGGCACCCTCTTCCGGTAAAGCGCCTCCTTTCTCTTTTTTGTCTGGCGACTCCTACTCAATCTTTGAGGTCTTGATTGTTTATTTGCCAGACATCTAAGAGCACCTCCGATGAGCAAAACCCTTTGCCATATGCCTGGGGGCCTCAGCGATGAATAGGACACGTCCCTGACCTCAAAGAGACCACAAGTATTACTTTCTCTGTGAAAATATCTTTAATCCCTTTGGTAATTCCCAAAGCATGCTCTTAGGGTCTCTGTTATACCACCGATTGATTACAATATGTTGCAGTTATTTGTGTGTGTCTTACTTCCTCATCATTCTGGGAGGGCAGAGACCACACCTGACTTTTTCATTGTTGCTCGTGTTCACAATACCCAGCTCATGTCTGGATCCCAGTCAACACATATATTTTAAAATTAACTAATAAATGAATGAGTGAATGGGTAAGTAAGTGCAGCTTCTAGGCGCTTAAGTATATGGAGCTTTGCCAGTATGTACCTCATAACAGTGGGTTGGGAGAATGACTTCCCTATTCTATATGGAAGTTGTGTGTGAAGATTTCTATATATGTGCTTCACTTTTGAAATCTCTTAGTAGAAGAACAGGTTTTGGACACACAGCCAGCAAACCTGACAGAGTCAGGTTGCTTTCTTTAAGAAGATTAATGAACAAGGACTTAAGAGAAGGGATGGGTGAACTGGTTACTAACAAGTAAGAACCAGCCATAAGCTCAACCCTATTTCGGGAACAAACCAAACCAGGATCTTTAAGGTTGAGCTTGGCTTAATTCAATTAATCCCTCTCCTTCTCTTTGTGGCTTCACGGCTCCCACGCCCACTTCTGCCTCTCACTCATCTTTGTTGAATCATGAATCACAAGCCGGCAGCACCTCCACGCTCTGCCGTCTGTTGGGTCTGGTGTTTTCTCCACTTTGCTGTCCTCTGAGGAAAGAGGACTGGGGGTGGAGGGAGAGTCTTAGGTAAATAAGCCATTTTGAGTCTTTCAGAGCCAAGGAAGGTCTGAATGGGCCTCGTGATTCATGGTGAAAGGAAGAAGTGGAGGAGGCATGGGTTGGGTGGGAATCAGAGGGGAAGAAAGGGAGGTTGTGCCATCTTATGGGGATGGGTGGGAAGGTGAGCCACAGAGTCAGATAAGGAGTGGAAGGTTCGTAGCAGGTGGGCGAGGAATTGCAGGCTGAGTGGGGACATGATGGGTACATTTTACCTCTTCTCCATGGGCGGTTCCTAGTCAACTTTCAGTATCCAACCTGAGCACCCCTTCCTTGTGAAGCCTTCTCTGACTTTGCTGGTGTACTCCAAATGGCTAACATCCTTCCATCCCTTCCTCCCCCATTTCATCTCACACACTGGTCCCGCCTTGCTCCATGGCCTTCTCTTTTAGACTGGGAGCACCTGTAGGGCACACACTTACACTGACCATCTTTTCCTAACCCCAAATTGAGTGATGGGTCCGCCACGTGGTCTAAGCAAGGTACAGAGCCCCCGGAGTGAGGACCATTGTGGAACATCCAGTACACATGCTATAAAGGGGCTGAAGACACCTTTTGCACCAAGAGTCCGTGGAATTTAATAGTTTTCAAGTTATTGCTTCCCCCCAAAATTCCTGGGGTTTCTGCCTTCCCTAATATGAAGATGCATTTTGCTGAAATGATTCATTTTACAAAGTTCCTGCAGGCCCCAAGCAAGAAGAGGCATGCACGTAGGTTTCAAATGGAAACACATCGTCTGGAAATCTGGGGGTTTGGTTCCAGTTAAGTTTATCAGTCCAACTAGTATGAAATCTCATTTTCGAACTAGGCTCTCTGATAGGAAGGTGAGGAGTGTCAGCAAACTCAGCATGCAATTATCAAGCCCCTACTGTATGCCAGACCCTTTTGCTTATGTTATTCCATTTAGAATCAACCTAGGACACAGGTCGATATCAGCCACATAAATAGGCATATGAGGAAACTTCTTGACTCCTTGAGGGGCAGATGTGAGCTCTGAGAATCACTCTGAGGCTAACCACCCACGTCACAATCCAGGCAGTCAATAAAAACTCAAAAGAGCCTTTGTTTGTGAGAATGTGGGGACAGCAGCTGCTCTTTGCTGCCTTCATGATGGGCTAAAGTCCCTCCTCTGGGACACTGGGGGGCAGTGTAGTACAATGGTTTGAGCTGGGGATTTGGTATAATAAGAGAATTTGATGTGGATTTGAAAGCTGTGTGGCCTTGAGCAAATATGCATCCTCTCTGAGTCTCAAATTCTTTGTCAAAAAATGGGGATAATCACTAATTCCCACCTCACTGGGAGCATCAGATGAGAAATAAGTATGGGAAACTGTGAAGAGCTCAATGCATGATTCTAATGCTATTGAAAATGCATAATTGGGGGTGTGTCCGAAGGCCCTTCTGACTGAAAATATTGTTTCCTCTTTGGGTTCAAATATACCCCACAGGAGACCATTGCTCAAATAAACATGCATTCCCTGACATGGAGGTGGGGAGGGGCAACCCAGGTGTAAATTGGGTGGGGGGGGGGCACATTTAATAGTTTCATCTTGTCTTGTAACAAGAAAGCAGGTGGCTCAGGGTCCAGGACAGGTGTATTTGGCTGGGGGGAGGAAGGGAAAGGTGCCAGACTGGCCGTTCAGGGAGGCCAGGTGAACACTGGGGCTCTGAGGATTCCAGCGGTGGGGCCTGCACTTTGCTGGAAGAAGAAAGGCTGAAATCGAGTGATCTCTGTTGGAGGGTGGGATTGCAGATCAGAGAACCTTGGAATCCGGAGGCAGGGAGGAGTGTGCTCACCAATGGCATGGACAGAGCCATGCTTATGGTGGCATTTTGTGTGTGCCCAGGAAATATTAGTCAAATGAATGAATAATCAGATTTCATAGCCTACAATTCATTGACCTTCTGACCATCCCTTAAAGTGCCTGTTAAAAGTCAGCCGATTTGGGTGGTGGGCACATGGTCCTATATACAGATTTTGTAAATTAGTAATCCACACATGTAACCTATATGTTCATGTTGACAAATGTCACCCAATAAAATTTAAAATAATTTAAAAAAAGTCAGCTGCAGCAGTCTCCAATTCTCCACCCCCCGCCCCGAGCTATTGGGTATCTAGTAGAGAGAGCACTGTATTAGTTTGCCAAGGGTGCTGTAACAAAGTATCACAAACTGGTCAGCTTAATGAACAGAAATGTATTGCCTCACATTTCTGGAGACTAGAAGTGGGAGACAAAGACGTTGGCAGGGTTGGTTCCTCCTAAGGGCTGTGAGAGAGAATCTGTTCCCTGCCTCTCTTCTAGCTTCTGGTGGTTTTCTTGCAATCTTTGCATTCCGTGGCTTATAGAAGCATCACCTTCATCTCTGCCTTCATCTTCACATGGTGTTCTTCATGTGTGTGTATCTGTGTCCAAATTTTCCCTTTTTATAAGATGCTAGTCATACTGGATTAGAGCCCACCCTCTAATGACCTCATTTTAACTTGATTACCTCTATACAGACCCTATCTCCAAATAAGGTCACATGGAGGTATTGAGGGTTAGGACTTCAACATATGATTTTTTTTTGTGTGTGGGACACAATTAAACTCGTAACAAATTCCAAGTTCTTGGGAATATGAGCATGCCTCTTGGAGCACCCTGATCCACTCCTGCAGAAGGGGAGACCAGACTAGCTGGGTAAACCCTGAGGCCCTCATATATATATTGATTTCAGAGAGGAAGGGAGAGTGAGAAAGAGATAGAAACATCAGTGATGAGAGAGAACCATTGATAGGCTGCGTCCAGCACACCCTGCACTGGGGATCGAGCCCGCAACCTCAGCATGTGCCCTTGACTGGAATCGAATCCAGGACCCTTCAGTCCGCAGGTCGACGCTCTATCCTCTGAGCCAAACCAGCTAGGGCATGAGGCCATCTTTGTAATTTGTTCTTTTTCATTTTGGAAAGTCCAGCAGTAACTTTCTTTTCCTTCATTTGTTTAACAATTATTTATTGAGTACTTATGTGCCAGGCACTTAGAGTTATGTTCTGTAAGCAGAGTTCTCTCAAATGGTCTGTGCCCTCTGGCTGAATGAGACATAGTGAAGTGTCCATGACGTATCTGTGGTCGGCATCTTCAATGGAACTGTGTTATTCGATTCGATCTGCCTCATCAGCTATTTGAATATTGGTTTCACAATCTGAAGAATAGACCCGTGGCTGCCAAATTTAAATCTTAGGCATAATCTGGTTATGAAATGTGTTTGGAAATACTGTGAGTAAGCTGTTTAGCCCGCCATTCTCCAATCCTACGTTTGTGGCTCCAGGAGGCTCAGGTGCCATCTGTTGTAAAGGAAGTAGTAGCACACACCTACAGGCGGGCCTACTTGGTCCATACCTAAGCCTTCTTCTAGTTTTTTTTTTTTAAATTTTTCAGTTGCAGTTTACATTCTATGTTATTTTGTATTAGTTTCAGGTGTTCAGCATAGTGGTTAGACAATCTTATACTTTATAAAGTAGTCCTCCCCCAATATTTCAATTAACCTGGCACTGAACAGAGTTATTACAATATTATCGACTTTATTTCCTACTTTAAATGCACAGAGCATAGCCAGGTATCTGCAGAGCACGGACTGGGCACTTCCTGGGGCTATAGGTGAGCCAGATCTCCTGGGATTGTTCTCTGTGGCCTCCTTCTCCCCTCACTGTGCCCACCAGAACTGTGCAGATTGTTTAAACAGCTTCCATGGAGCCACTGCTCACCATGAACTACAGGTGCTGTGCTAAGAATCTGAAGGTTTTTTTTTTTAAATTTTTTTATTTTAATATATTTTATTGATTTTTCACAGGGAGAAAGGGAGAGGTATAGAGAGCTAGAAACATCGATGAGAGAGATACATCGACCAGCTGCCTCCTGTACACCCCCGACCGGGGATGTGCCCGCAACCAATGTACATGCCCTTGACCGGAATCGAACCTGGGACCTTTCAGTCCGCAGACCGACGCTCTATCCACTGAGCCAAACCGGTTTCGGCTGAAGGGTTTTGTCTCATTTAATCTTTGCTATAGTCTTGTAAGATAGGAACTATTATTATGACCATTTTATAATGAGAAACGGGAATTGCTGAATCTTAACCAACTTGCCTGAGGTCTTACAGTTAGTAAAAACTGCCATCTCTTCACACATGGATCTGATCATACCATTCTCTTATTAAAAACAATCTATAGCTCCCTATTGCCTCCAGTGAGAGCACTTACATCAGTGCCTAGAGATCTGAGAACACCCTGATACAAATGCAGAATTTTGTATGTATGTGTATGTGAGTGGATCCAGAGCTGACCAGCCTCTCACAGTGTCCCTGACCTCAAAGGCTAAAAGTGCACCTGCCTTAAAGGGGCAGTCGAGACCCTTCCCCGTCAGATCTTCACATTTCTCATTGGGGTTATATGTCGCTGCTTGTCCTCTGTACAGTTCTGTAGTTCTGAACTTCTAACAACTTTCTAGAAGGTTCCTTGCATTTTCACACCTCCAGGCCTGCACTTACGTGGTGCCCTTTACTGGTACTGCCTGCTATCCTCTTCCCCACCAGGGACACTTTAGCTCATCCTCCAAGGTCAGCTCAAATGTCACTTTCTGCAACCTGCCCAGGCAAAACCGGTCACTCCCCTTACTCGGTGCTCCCATAGGCTTTTCTCCTGCTCTGCGTGTGGAACTCATTGCATTGACTGGGGACTGTGCAGGTGGTGGTTGAGCCACTGGAGAGCCCAGTGTCCCTTTCATTCTTCTGTGCTGCCAGATACAGGGTCTGGCCTAGGGTGAGCATGCAGCAACTATCTGTTGAATGGAGTTTTAAAGACATTAAGAGTCATTTAACTTTCTCTAGGTCTCATGTCCAAGGGACACATTTTTAGAGTCTAGCATTGGAGGGCAGGGCTAATGCCAGCTGGGCAGGGGACAGCACTTCCCTGTGTTCCCCCCACCCCACTCCACCCCAACCCAGGCTCCGTTCTAATTGTTCCCTCGGAGAAGGGGGAACTCTCCAGGGAGGCCCATCTCTCCCACTGCTGCAGGGGCTTCCGGAAAGATTTGATTTCCTTGAAGGGAGCTTTGCTCCACAGCCCTCTAGATGGGGACCCGGCTTGTGAAGACAGGGTCCTGTGTGCAGAATTTTTGCAGACATGCAAGTTACCGCTATGCAGGGGGACCCTTTCCTGGCCTGGGAGCAGGCAGCAGGCTGTCTGGGGTTCCTAGGACCCAGAGGGCACTGGGAAACCACCAGGCTAATGGGGGTTTAATCCCCTCCTTATTCATTCAGCAGATATTGAGTAAGTTCCAGGTACCACGCTGAGCCCTTCTCAAGGGGCTCAGCAAGGGGAAATAGAAGTGGAGATAAGCAACCTAGTGCAGAGTCCTAAGGCAGGGAGGCAAGGGGCTGTAAAAGGACAGAGTAGGAATTGCCCAATTCTCACTCATTGTTTCTGTCATTTTCATCCAATGCCTACTACACGTTTGTTCTGGGTTAGCATTCTCACACGTATGATGTGATATGACTCTACTCATGTATCTGTCCAGCGTATGCTTTTAATTCCTTCATGAGTTTCTCATCAAAAGTGTCCCCCATTCCCATTGCTCCCCAGAAGAGAATTTAAATTCTGCAAAAGCAAAAATCAATTTTATTCACTACTGCACACCCAGCATCTAGTAGCAAGTTTATGAAAAGGTAAATGCTCAATAAATATTTGTTGAATGAATTAATAAAAGGGAAGGGGAAGGGAAGATGGTCTATGATACTGGTTCTCAAACTTTAACAGAAGGATCATGTGAAGAGCTGGTCTCTGATCTCGTAGGTCTGGGGTAGAGCCTGGCATTTCTAACAGGCCCCCAGGCGATGCTGCTATTGCTGGTCTAAGCGCCACACCGTGCACAGCGCTGGCCTATGGTGTACTCTTTCCTCCCAGAGATCGCAGACAAGAAGTGGCACTGGATGCTGTTCTCGAAGGATTGCTGTGGGTTTTGATCCTCCCCACCTTCTAAGCAGGGGCCCGGGGCTGTCACGCAGGACAGGTCCAAGCAGTTGGGGTTCTGACAGGTGCACGATGACACAGTGTGATGCAGGTGCTGAGCCGGCCAGTGGGATATGAATGTGTGCCTTCAGCAGTCAGCTCGTTAAGTGAAATATGGGGTTATTAAAATACATCTGCTTGTGAAACCCTTTTGTCTGTCGTGAGGATCATGGTCTCTTCTTACGCAATCAGCTTCTTCAAGGAAAAGGACCTGCTCTTGGGGCAATTTGGGTTTTAACTTACTCATCCTCACTGCCTGTTCATGCTGAGTAAGTTTTAATTGTCTTTCCAATTGAGCAAAGAGCCCAGTGCTGGTGACCTCTCTTGCCAAACTGCTGCAGGCATGGGGGCAGCTTCCAACTAACCCACTGTGCGCTTCTGAATGAAGAGACCTGACTCAGTCCCACTGAGACATGTGGTTTATTCCCTTTCCACAAACATGTGAGACCAGTGGGTACTTACTGGAGACCTCTTGCTTCAGAGCTACATCTGCAGTCCCTGTGGAAAGCTGCGTGTCTTTTGTTTGATGAAATAAGCAATGTGGTGAGGTGAGAAGAGCTTTGGAGTCTTTCAGCATCCATTCGGGTATTGTCTTCCCTGCACCTCAGTCACCTCAGAACTTCTTCCATGGCCCACAGCGGGTGTTACTGACTGCCAGGCCATGTGCTTGCCTCTGTCACTGCGTTTGGAGTTCCTTGAGCACAGGGATGTCTCTTGCTTCCTCTTTAGCCACAGAGCCTTCTGCGCCGCAGCAGCTCACTCGGTGGCTGTTGAGAGCATGAGGACCTCGTTCACATCCCAGCTGGGCTGCTTGCTGGTTGTGTGATCTCGCAGTCACTTCTCTAAGCCTTACTTTCATTTTCTGAGAAATGAGAATAGGTAGCTGAACATTGCCATTCCTGAGCCGGGCCTGATTCTGCATGCTTCTTGTGTGATGTCTCATTTCATCCTCCTGACCACCCTGAGAGTGGGTATTGATATTAATTCTGTTTTCAGTTAAGAACATCGAGGAGCAGAGAAGTTAGGGAATTTTCTCAGGCTACCTGATTCATGGGGCAAGGGGATCAGGATTTGATTTCTGGCTGTCTGATTCCAGAACCTCCAAAATTAGCCACTATAGTAGTGGTTCTTTCTTTCTTTCATTTTTTAATAAATCCTCACCTGAATACATTATCATTATTTGTTTTTTGTTTTGTTTTTTAGAGAGAGAGAGGCAGAGAGAGAGAGAGAGAGAGAGAGAGATTGATTGATTGATGTGGGAAACATCAATTGACTTCTTCCTGCACTTGCTCTGACCAGGACCGGGAATCGAACCTGCAACCTAGGTATGTGCCCTGCCCAGGGATTAAGCCTGCGACCCTTCAGTACACTGGAGGATACTCCTACCGGTTGAGCCACAATGGTCAGGGGTATAATAGTGGTTCATAACTTGGGGTGATTCAGCCTCCCCAGGGACATCTGGCAATGTCTGGAGACAATCTGGGATGTCACAGATGGCAAAGGGAGGTGCTGCTGGCATCTGGTGTGTGGAGGCCAGGGATGCTGCTGAACCTCTCAGTGCTCTGGGCCCCTCCGCCCCCCCCCAAATGATCTGGTCCAGAATGCCAGCAGTGCCCTGGATCAGAAAGCTTGCACTGCCTGCCTGCCTCACTGAAATCTCCTGTGCGAAGAGCCAGGTCCAGAGCAGGCCCACGATACAGGCACTTCGTTCTCAAAGTCCATGGTTACAGCCCAGAGAAGATGAATCACTCATTCTCCAGTTTCCTTCAGCAGCTCAAGTTTTCTCCTTAATGGTTCCCGGCTGCTTGGCATCTCTATCCCGGGAGTTCCTGTCTTTGTGAAACGTGCTGACAGTTATCAAGAGTCAGGGCAGAACTCTCCTTGGGAGAAGTCCAGCTTCCCTGAGACCTGGCAGGCTGAGCCATTCCACGCGGACTGCATGCCTTCGCGGGGACCCTCCTGGCCTCTGACCTCACGCCATGCAGGACTCTGGGGCTGGCAGGGTTTGGGGCAGTAAGTTTCTCCTCTCATAGAAGGCTTTATAGGGTGCTTGCCACCATCAGTGAGGGCTTCCCCTGAATGCTGGCATGGTCTGGCCCTTGAAAATGCATGAGCCACAGGGAAGCATGACAAATGACCTGCCAGTCAGGGTGGTGAAAACACTACATGCTGGACACTTTGGATGGGAAACTGGGAGGCCGTGGTGGTTTTACCCTGACCCACGAGGTGACCTTGGGCAGTGCTGGGAACTGGCTTTTTTCACTGTCAGCACGAAGGCCTCCTTCCTGCCTTAAAATTGAATGACCTTTGGGTGACCTGGCATCAGGGATCTTATTATGGGGAAAAGAGAACTAGAAGCAGGAAGGTAATGGCAGCTGTGCAGGACAGAGGGTACAGTGGGTTAGCATTAGGGGTTTTGTATTCTTTCATGCTTTAGCAATGCAAAGTTAGAAGTGTTTTGAGCAGTAAAGGTCTGTTGAATTTTTGTTGAAAGCTTGCTCACAGCCTTGCCTGGGTTTTGATACCCAGTGCAACATTTTCTAGCCACGAGCTCAAGGAAGTTTTACTTAACATACTGGCCAACGGTAGGCAGCATAAATGGACTCTGAAGAACCAGTGGCACCCACCCTGGCATCGGAGCCCAAACAACAGGCTCCTCTGGGGCCTAAAGAAAACGGTGCTTTCAGGGAGGATGTTGCCTGGGATTTATGAGCTGAGGAGAACTTCTTCCTTCTTAAAGCTGATATCATGCCTGTGTACATACCTCCGAACTCATCAAGTTGCAGGTGTTAAATACGCATGACTTTTTGTATGTCAATCATACCTCAATAAAGCGGCTAAAACAGAAAGCTGGCAGAAGGCTCCAGATGGGAGAGCCCGTGGCCTCTCTGCGAGTGGGATGGTGCGGATCCACAAGCGGACTTGCCCTGCCCACGGTTCCCACAGTGAGGAGACCCGAGGAACTCCGGAGAACTGGCTGTGTACTTCTCAGCAGCACTGGCTTTGATTTTCATGAACAGAATTGACACCTTGGCTAGAGTGTCCTGCTGGTATCGCAGGGTGTCACTGTTGCCTCTGTGCCGCAAATCTGGAAACTTCTTGGGTAAGATGTAAGAGGGCAGTAGAACCTGTGATAACCTCCTTCCACTGGTCTCCTTTTCTGAGCCTGGTTTGTCACCGAAATTGGTCCCAAAAAGTCATCTTTATACCACAGATATGAAAGGAGCAGCTTCTAACCGAAGCACAGACTGCAGGCAGAGGGCACCTGGCCACTGCAGGGCACCAGTGGGTGCAGACCCACCGTGGCTCCATCGCTCAGGTGTGCAGGCCTCCCGTCCCATTCCAGCTGCAGATTTGACACGCAAAGTGCTAAACTGAAAGGCTGTAGGTGTTCAAAAGCGAGATGAAGTCCGGGACCAGCTAATAGAACGCATATCATGTTCCATCAGATGAACTTGACTATTCATAGTGTGTTGCAGCCTGAGAATTCTAAGATTTAGAGTGCGGTGTTGGATGGCTCAGGGTACTGTGGTACTTGTAGCAGGTCTTATCAGTGGCCTGAAATAAGGTAAAAATAAAAAGTAGCAATTATAGCACTCATTGTGTACCTGCAACATCTAAGGGCCTTTGTAATCTTTTAAACAAATTAAAAATTTGATATTATTTGCTCTTTTTGATGTGAGAAAAATTAGGCCTAGGGTACTTAACTGACTGTACATGTTAGTTACTGGTAAAGCTAGAATTAGAACTTAGGTCTGTATATATTTTTTTAAAAAAAGCATGCTTTCTGTCTTACCTTCAGATGAAACTGGTAGAGTTAGTTAGGGAAAGGCTCAGCTGTAACACAATCACCCAATGCAAAGTGGGTTTTCTAAGATAGAAATGGATTTCTCTTTCACAGCACAGTCCTGTTGGAGATGGGTGGCCTAGGATGGCTTGGCAGCTCTGTGAGGTCACTCAGGGACCTAGGTCCCTTCTTTATTGCTGCTCCACCATCTCCTAGAATGGTTTTCTCATCTGCATAGTTAGTTTCTTGCCAACAATGAGGCCATGTTCTCACCCTTGGGAGGGGAGAAAGAAAGTGATTGGAAATCAAGTAATTTATTGTGAAGAAAATGACCAGAAATTGTACACATCACTTTCGACATACACACCATTGGGGAAATATAGTCACATGGCCACTCCTAGTGGCAAAGCAGTCTGGGAAATGTGTTTTTGGTGGAATGGGTATGTGTTCTGCTAATCTCCGGGTTTTAGAAGAGATGTATGTTCTAATACTAAATAGGAAAAGGTAAGAATGGATTTTGGGGGATATTTAACAAAATTAAAAACAACTTTCCCTGTTTAGAAAAAAGTGACATGCTTGGCCCTAGCTGGTTTGGCTCAGCGGATAGAGTGTCACCCTGCGGACTAAAGGGTCCCGGGTTTGATTCCAGTCAAGGTTGCAGGCTCGATCCCCAGTAGGGGGCGTGCAGGAGGCAGCCAATCAGTGATTCTCTCTCATCATTGATGTTTCTATCTCTCTCTCCCCTCTCCCTTCCTTTCTGAAATCAATAAAAATATATATAAAAGGAAAAAAAGTGGCATGCTTGAAAATTCCATCTGACAAGGCACCCTTGACCCAGTCATGCCTACTCATTGAGTTGATGTGAATACTAATGTGATGTGAGACTTTGGGGCACTGGCCTGGGCTGAAGGAATGACATTAAGCATGCTGCTTACTGATCTTTCCTGGGGGAAGGTTTCAGTAAACCCTGACCTTGGCCAGATTTGTCAGAAGCTGGTCACTGATCACGCTCAGCAAATACCTGATCATCACTCAGTACTCAGGATCACTCAAAGTTGAGCATGCTCTGTTTGGAATTCCTACTGCTTCTGGCAAATTTCCCACTCTATGGACTCTTAGTTGGGATGGTGGTATCAGCTTAGGAAAATGGGTTCAGAGTTGTCTGGATATTCTGTTTACTTCATTCCCTCTGCTTTTCCAGTGAATACAAAGGAATTTAACAATTCCAGTATCACTCTCTGGTACCTGAGATTAGATACAGCACTCTTTAATAATGGAATAAGCTGGAATCTCTTCTGGGATTCTGCTGTAGGAGCAATCATGTACTTGAGGTTGGGGTACATTTCCCGTCCACATGCCTTCCTTTTTGCTCTTCTCTCCAGTTGCATTGTGTGAACAAAATACCTTTGGCTCCAAGAAATCTGAGCTTGTTTCATGCCACTTTTTCTTTTCACATTTGTTCCCTCTACTTGGGGTCTTCTAACCTCCTCTGCTCTGACCTTTGGTTCCCTCAGAGCTCCCTGCAGGCTCTGACTGACTTCTCATCTGTTCAACCTCTTTGCAACCTCTCTTCCTCTGGGGGGCACCTTTCCTCCCGTCCCAGTCTGATTCAGGCGCTTCTTGCCTGTGGTCCTGAGAGCCTTTGTACTTCTTTCTTTCCTTGTAGTGTGTAGTGCAGCCGTCAAAACCTGAGTTTGAGTCAGGGCTTTGCCACTTGCCATCTGAACAACCTTAGCAAGTTTCCTCCTCTTGCCAAATCTCAGTTTATCAGTAAAGGCTGATAGTCAGGTACCTGTCCTGCAGGGCTGCTGGGAAGGTCAATGAGATAGTTCAGGTAAGTTGCTCAGCTCGGTGTCTGGAAACGTTTGGCTGCCTGTCATCTGAAACCCATCCTTATATTTGGAGGATTCCCTCAGGTTGAGTCCTGGAGGGACTCATCTACCTTCAAAGCTGAAAGGCCGGCAGCAGCTTTCCCCTCCCATTGAGATGCGGGGCTTGGGCTCCATTCATCAGATGCCCCAGCCTCAGAGTCTATGTCCTATGTCCCTGCACTGCAGAAGGTGGGGGTGGGGATGTCTCCTGTTGGACTTGGCAGCAGCAAGAACAGCCAATTTTCTACAGTAGCCGTGGAAACAGGACCAGTCACAATGTCCTCACCAGATCTTCCCTGTGGTGGGATTTGGGCCGTGGTCCTGCTGTGTGGCCTCTCTTATTTTCTGCCCATTTTTGGCATCTAGTCCTCCAAGCTTCCCAGAAATTCTGTGAACAGTCCCCCCCACCCCCCACCCCCACCCACCCCCACCTCCAATTAATTCCTTTTCTGCTTAAATAAGCGAGCTGGTATCTGCTGCTTACAACCAGAGCCTGGTCAGCAGGTTAACTTGTATTGTTGGGGTTATCGCCCTCATCACAGTGTACTGCAATCACTGACTGATTTACCTGCCTCCCCTCCTGCACAGCGCCGAGCTCAGAATAGACCTATTGAATGAGTGTATGATGGGTGGGAAATGAATGTATGATTGACAAATGTCTTATTTTATCCTGATTGTAGCAGGAGCTCCCCAGGAATAACCATAACCAGTTATATGATGTTTTGCCCTTTATGAGGTGTGGAAATGCATATGTTCCTTTATTTAATCCTCACAAAAATGCTGATTGATAGGTATTATTCTCTCCATTTTACAGATGAGGAAACAGAGTCTCAAAGAGGTTAAGTAGATTATAGAAGATGACTTACCCAGGAAATAACAGAGCTAAGTCTCAAACTAGGTCCTAATCTCCAAATACTGTGCTGCTATTTTACTTCTCCTCCAAGGGAGTAGTAAACTGTCAGGGAGGGTTATTTATCGAGTGCCTTTTTAAAGGAGGAAGTGAAATTGTTCTTGTGGAAGGCACTAGGTATATTATCTTGGGCACTTTGTTGGCAGAACAGTACAAGGATTTACATATGTCATAGCCCAGAAACTATGCTTGATGTTTTGAGATTTATTCTGGTCATTAGAAAGCCATAGAAGATTGTAGAACATTATGATTTTCAATGTAATCAACCGAACCAAACTAATTTTTGGTGGTAATAAACCAAGAAGCCTTGGCCAAGAATCCACATGAATTTTGTAGGACACTTCCCCAAGATGTTCTTGAATGGTATGTCTCCCTCTCAGATTGGCTCAGAGTGCCTCTAGTTTTATTTCTGGCATTAGCAGCACCTACATCTCTGTGTTCCTTGTAGGAGACATGCAGACTCTGGACCCATCATACCTGATAATAATGGGCTTTTATCACAGTGCAGCTATAGAACTTGCAGACAGGAACTTCTTCAGAACTCTCCTGATTTTACCCATCGCCTCGGGTGGTGGGCAACCTGAGGGGAGGTGTAAACAGCTAAGAATGTTTTGCAGAGGATTGTCGGATGAAATTGCACACCTCCAGTGTGAACAGTGCCTCGGCATTAATATCAGCTCTGTCTTGGTAACAGGAAGCATTTACTTTGGGCCCTGGATCACCTGTCTTTGGTGGAAGAACAAGATGGATGGCATTATACAGATTCCACTTTATGTTTTGTTGAGAAAAATACAAACTTTTAAATAGTGCAAATGACAATTTTGTTTGTTCACTTAGTCATCATTCGAATGTATGTAAACGTTCTTCAAAGCACCTGTCACTATGTGATGGTCTCATGTTGATGTATCCTTCTCCTCTGTCTATAATGTGAACTCCCAAAGAGCAGAGCCCTTCTCTTTTCTGCTTAACAGTGTTCGCAGCACCTGTTAGAGCCCCTGGCACCTGGCACAGACTTGACAGATATTGGTTGAATGAATGAATTAATGAAATAAGTAAGTTATTAGATGGGACTGGGGTCTTGATACTCAAACTCAATATTCTGGTAGAGATATTGAAATAAATACTAAAAACAGATTAAGAGAATATGGAAAGGTGATTAAATGAGCAAAATGAATTCTAGATCTTTTATCATCTTCATCAGAGCCATGTTTCCTTCTCTGTAAATTGGGAATAATGCTAGTGACCTGGCAGGATTAAACTTAACTTGTGTGCATGTGGGTGGCATGAAGGTTGATGCTGAATGAGATAACAGTGGAGGCCAGGGAAGGCTTGAGGATTATCAATGCATAGAGGAAACATGACATTTTCATAGGAATTCTGCCTCAAGTTTTATTTTAATTTGTACTTGCGCATTTCTTCATGGTTTATGGAGTCCTCACTCCCTACTTTATTTCACGTAACTCACTCACCATAATATTTTCTTAAAATATATGTTTATTGATTTTAGAGAGGAAGGGAGAGGGAGAGATAGAGATAGAAAGCATCAGTGATGAGAGAGAATCATCAATCGCTGCCTCCTGCAAGCCCCACACTAGGGATCAAGCCCGCAACCCAGGCATGTTGCCTGGCAGGGAATCAAACTGTGACCTCCTGGTTCATAGGTCGGCGACACTCAACCACTGAGCCACACCGCAGGGCTAATTCACTGTAATCTTGCCAGTGATTATAATTAGTTCCATTTCACCTGGGGCTCAGAGGTAGGGCCCAGAATTAAGATAAGAATTCCCAGACTTTCCTTTCAGGAGCAGATCCTAAGCTCTCTGAGGGGGCTTCTCTGGTCATGAGCATCTCCTCTTGCCTACTTGGCTGGGCTTGGCGTTCCAGTCCAGTTTTGCATTGTTTTTGTGGAATTCAGACCAGGAGCCTCTGGAGGGCAGGGACTGTCTCTCTGTTATTTGCAAAACCCCAGAAGCAATCTGATTATTTATGTGTTCACTGGCAACAGGGTTATGGAAAGATAGTGCACACCTGGTTTGTTTTTGTTCTGGTTAAGCAAATACATAGGCACTTTCATTTCTCTCTCCCCCCTTCATTCCCTGCCCCTTCCCCTCACAATCTGAACACCTTCAGTGTCAACCAGTGGACTCTGGGAAAGGAAAAGAGGTAGAAGACAGCTTAAAGGAAGGATGGGAATGTCGCTCCTGGTCCCCTGTCTCCTGTCTCTCCCCTGGCTTTTATGTCTTCCCTGCATCTCAGTTACAAAATACCAGATTTAAGCCTAGCCTGTACATGTGGAATTATCAAAAAGGCATTTCTATCCATTATATATTAAAAATGCAAGTAGCAAGGACTAGAGAAGCTTCCAGTTGAGAGGGTCCAAAGGGATCTAAATAGATGGAACTCCTGCCTTTCTCAGTTTAATCAATGTTTATTGAACCCTATGATGGATGAAGTACTTGTTCTACTATTCCCTCTCTAATTTGCTGGACTGATGGTCATTTGTACCATTTCTGGGTACAAATGTATCTGAGTGGCAGCTCACTCAGAAAGAGAGTTCCCTCCCTCCCTCCCTCCCTCCCTCCCTCCCTCCCTCCCTCCCTCCCTCCCTCCCTCCCTCCCTCTTTCCCTCCCTCCCTTCCTCCTTTCCTCCCTTCTTCCTTCTTTTCCTCCCTCCTTCCCTTCCATTCTCTCTCCTTTCTTTTTGAGGGAATAGCATGTGCAGAAAGCATAGAGTATGGAAAATACATGGGCTGTGTGACCTAAGTCACAAAGATAGGATGTCTCTTCCTCCAAACCATGTAATCTAAGATTGTAGATTGCACTGAGCAAAACAAATGTCATGCTTATAGATTATTTCCCCAAATGATTCAAGAGTAAATTCCAAGTAGTATACGCAGATGCTAGGGTAAGACTCATTTGATGACAGAAGAACATTTAGAAACAAAGCAGAGCCAAAAAGATGTTCTTGGTAGAATTAGGAAGTTGGTGTAGGTATGTTTCCAAAAGTGACTTAGTGACTGAGAAATGCTGTGGAATTACCATGCAATGATCAAAGGAGGGAATTCACACAATATGAGATTATTGTAAGAGTTACTGAGATTAGGGTAACACCCAGAGTAACCACTGCTAATGAGATAGATTCAGTTGAAAATACCTGCTGTCAGCATCTTCTATAAGCAAAGAAGTGCTAAAACAACACCCGCACAACCCACAAGGGAAATTTTTTCGTACCAGAATGGTGCCTGGGAACCATCATGATTGGAAGTCATCAGAAACCTTCCAAGGACTTCAACTGTGAGAGCATTAAGAGAATATCTAATTCAATCCTTGTTTTACACATGAGCAAGCTGAGTTTCATAGAGCGTGGGTTTTAAAGCAAGAAAGACTTGAATTCAAATCCTCAATTTCTAAATTGATGATACTGTCTCTGTGTTTTCAGCTAAAGGACAGGCAAATTAGGTAATTTCTGTAACCCTCTGTTTCCCCATCTCTACTACCAATATAGAACAACTAATGGCCCAGTGAACGAATCCGTGCACATTGAAAGGAAATTAATTAGAAAAAATATGTTAATATTGATATTCACCCTTTCTCTATAATAGAAGTGTCAACCAAATTTATAATTGACAATGACAGATTGAAACATACACGTGCAATTGGCGCCAGTGAGAGCTTTATATGTATTGCACATGCGTGAGTCAACTTAGCCTTTTATAGATATAGAATAAACTTGCTTAATTAGACCTGCTTTATGATGTAGCTAAATTTTTCCAGCCAGTGAAACACCCCAACTTCTCTTTCAGATAATTGTCAGCAACACAGCAGTAAATATCAACACGAAACAGATTATTATTGTAGATCATGCAGGGAGAACAAAGGGTAAAATATTTAACTGCAGAAGTGTTTGACTATATTCTGTGCAGTGAGAAAACCTGAAGTCATTTTCAAGGTCACCATTTCTTACTTCTTGTCAGTCAGGTCAAGTTTCTAAGCTTTCTAAATCTCCGTTTTTCTGGCTAAAGAAAAGAAGATAGGATTCCATAGAGTCTCCTATCTACCTACTCCAGGACTTCTGTGAGGAATTCAAATGAGATGAGGCACAGGAAAACGCTTCACAGACATTTGGTTACAGTGTAAAATGTTTCCACTTGGCTATAAAGCAAGTTGTGTTCCTGGGCTGAAGAAACTACAAGAAGGCTAGTCGCTAGGGAGAGGAAGCTGGGCGTTGCTATATGATGTCATTATCTGATGCCTACAGCGACTGTTTCCAGGCTGGGCTGGGCTGGGCTGGGCTGTGGGCTGCATTTTGCATCATGAGGTCTCGGCACCGTTGGCTGTGATTTGGTGGGCTGTCACTCTGGGGTGGTGGCAGCTCACTTGAGGGAAGCTGAGGGTTGCTTTGTGGGTGCCAGGACCACAGTGCCATTTTTCTGTAAATGGCCAGTGCACATCACGGCAGCTCCTGCATTGAGCGTCTGCCCCCTGGTGGTCAGTGTGTGTCATAGCGACCGGTCAGACACTTAGCATATTAGCCTTTTATATGTATAGATGCCTTTTTCTTTAAGTTCCAGTGAGGGTTACATTGAATGACACTCTTGGATCCTTCAGAGCAGAACCTGTGCGTCCCACAACCCCAGTAGAGGAGAGAAACTCTATCTTCTAGGGCTAACCAGTCCATTAAAAAAATAGTTTTCATTGTCAGAATTGTTTTGAGCCATAAAAATGCATATCTACTTTGAGCTAGTAATCTGTAAAATGGGGATAATGGTACTTTGTTTAAAGAGTGAATGACAAGTTATAAGCAATGAGAAGTTTGTGGCACTACTGTTTATAATAAGACTATTTTGTAATTCCATTATAAAGTAAATTATTATCTGTCTATTCTGAGGAATATTATATATCCATTATTTTAAAACAGTAAAATTCATGAAGGAAGATGAATAAAATTTATAATGTTAGATTTAACATGATGAATCCAAAATTACATTTACATCATATTTATTAAAACATAAACATATTATACTCTGGGCAAGAACTGGTAGGCAAAACAGAAAAATGCAAAGGACTTTTTGGTGATTAGTGAAATTCTGGGTGTATTTTTAAATTTTTGTTACCATCACTCTAGGATTATTTATGTAACAAATAGTTACATACAATGTTTTTGTTTTTTTTAAATTAATAAATAGCTTTAAAAAAAATCCTCACTGAGGATATGGTTTTTATTGATTTTAGAGAGAGAGGAGGAGGGGAGAGAAAAACATTGATGTGAGTGAGAAACATTGATCGATTGCCTCCCGTATAGAACCCACAACCTGAGTATATGTCCTGAATGGGAATCGAACTCGTAATCTCTTGGTGTTTGAGATAATGCTTCAACCAACTGAGCCATCTGGCCAGGGCTAAAATGTTATTTTTAAAAAAGAAAATCTTTCTTTTCTCTTCAATAAGGTGGTGACTCTGACTGAAGCTTTACTCTTTACCTCCTGAAGAACCACCTTATATTTTATGTTCTGCAGGACATTGTCTAAGTCAGCACAACCCTAACAAGATCATTTTGGTTGTTAGAAAATGACTTGAAAGTTGGCATATTTGGGAAGATCAAGAGCAGAAATTCTCTGTCTTGTGTTTTCTTCGCATCTGAGCAAAAAAATAAGCAGAGAAAAGCAAGGACGAGTTAGCAAAGTCTAGTTTTATAGAAATACGCCTTTGACCACAAGCCTTCTCTTCTGCGTGGACAAGTTAGGATTACAAGGTGGTGACTAGGATAGTGAGAAACTACATCACATGAGGACTGGTTAAGAACTGGGTCAATCGACGACAAAATGCTTGCTACATAGTTTTGAAGGTAGGTCAGGCGAAAGAGAGACTAGACTTGCTCTGTGGAGCCTCACAGAGTTCAGCTCATCACGAGGGAGAATTTTTAAAATAGTCACAGATGTCCCAAAATAGGATGGTTCAGCTCAGAAGGTGGTGAGCTCACCATTCTTGGAGGTATTGCCAGTGAAGGCTGAGGGCTGTCGTGGGGACAGGGCATTGGCAGGGGCTGGGGCAGGGAAAGTAGGAGCTAGTCTTTGATGTGTCTTTTACCCTGACATCCTGTGACTCTTCCTGGAGCTCAGTTGGTGACAGGCAGTCTCAGGGATCCACCCTCACCTTCTTTCTTGTCACTCACCCTGAGGTACTCAAGGGAATTACTCTGTCACCACTTCCAAAGTGGGGAAGTTAATGACCTATTAACTGGCTCAATTTACCGTAGGGATTAATAAAGATTAGTAAAGAATTGTCAAGAGATTAAATTTCCCTAAGGATAAAATATTATCATTTGGCTGCAATTTAGGTGAATCATTTTAGGAGAAAGAGCTACAGATGACAAAATACTCTGACTCAGTATAAATAATTCTTAATATTTTGCAAACACATTCATTCCTGAAATATTTATTGAGCCCATATAAACACTAGACATTTTCTCTAACTTACATGGCATACATCTATGGTACTGAATCATGCACAAAAATAATTTAAGCACAATTGCGTCCGCCCTCCCCCAATCTTCCTGACTTAATTAGAATTATTTAAAAGCTCTTCTTATTCCTGTTTTCCCCATCTCATCTCCAATTCCTAGCCATGTAGTATTTTATTTCAGGCTGTATTTTCAGAGGGGTTCTTGGATATGTTCAACAGTTGGAAAAAGATATTAAACATGGCTTTGCTTTTCACTAAATAAGTAGTGACTCATGATTTCCCCACTTTTCCAGACTATGCTTGTTTATGCACATAATTTACAAGTAAGAGGGCATGAAACAAGTAACAGAACTAACACAGACAGGAAGAAGGTAGCTTGTCACTCTAGTGTTCACGGTGAGCAAGCAGCTTTTGCTCATTGGGGCACAGGAAGCCACCTTAAAGCCAGGTTTATTGCGTAACAGGTGGGTCTGCAAGGTACCCGAGGCCAGGAACTCCTGCTTCCTCCTAAAAGCAGGGGGGTCTTCACGGGGCTGCATGTTGGTGAACTGCTTTTTCTACCATGTGGAGATGGGCACGGGTTTAAGGAACAAGGTGGAAACAGTGTGAGTGAGCTCAAATAATATAGTGAGCACAAAGGTGACGAGATTGAGAGCCCTCTTTGGCACTGACTTGCCAAGGGAGGTGTCAGCCTTGGATGCAATGATATGAGGCAGATTGTTCATAGAAATTTTTAAAATAAAAAATAACTGCAAGTTGGTTTGTATTTTATTATCACCTGCACTTTCAATTCTCAACAATGTCAGTGATACGTACACCTTGAGAAGATCTTTTGTTCTGAGTTTTAAATGATTACTAGGGTAGATATTAGTAATATACATGTAAGCTTCACAGTAGCACATTTTTCTGTTTTAGGCTTTCATGAGTATTGTCTTCTACATGGAAGTTAATTCAGAAAACTCCAAGTTAAGTAAGTGGTTGGTGCTCTGCACACACAGACTCAGCTTCGTACGTTGGTTTTGAGAGGAAGTTCATAATGATTTGGAATCTACTTCTCATTTCATATGTGCTTTTTGTCTCCAGTTTTTGTGCCCCACCTATTCCTGTGTTTCAGCCGAAGATTTGAAATAGACAATGACAGCACACTGATTATGAATACAAAGAAACAGGATTTAAGTTAAACCGTTCTGTGAGTCCGTATGACCACTTTGAGGTTATCTGTGCTTAACACTTAAAACAGTGAGCCCACATATGAACTGTGAGGATGATCTTTTGTTTGGTTAGTGCAAGTCTCAGTGCATGCGAAATATTCTGCTGACCTTGAATGACATGTTTAAAATGGAAATGTATTCTTCTTTGAATTAAGTGTTTTGAAATTAAAGAATAAAGGAAATCATGACCATTTTAAGATAATTACGGAAAATAATTCTGTTGTATAGAAGTGACAAATTTTAAAAATGGTGTTTTAGGTGTGAACTTTTATAGTTCCACCACTGTCTTTAGAATTGGGCAGCTTTGGGTCAAATCCTCTGAGTTACAGAATCATTCTAAACCTTGGCTTTCTCGTGAATGAAATAAGTGTCTCCTTTGTAGAGTTATTGTGAGAGTAAGTGAAATAATGCATATATGTACCTATTATAATATCAGGAATGTAGTAAATGCTCAAGAAATGACAATTTAGTAATAATACTAGAAATAGTTGTTGAATTTTTTTGAAATGCATTGCAGACAGGCTTTGTATATTAAAGAGATCCAAGCCCAGCTGGCGTGGCTCAGTGGTTGAGCATTGACCTGTGAACCAAGAGGTCATGGTTTGATTCCTGGTTAGGGCATAAGCCCAGGTTGCAGGCTCGATCCCCAGTTGGGGCATGCAAGAGGCAGCCGATAAATAATTCTCTCATCATTGATGTTTCTATCTCTCCGTCTCCCTTCTTTTCTGAAATAAACAAAAAATATATTTTTAAAAAGATAATCGATGATTGCAAGGCAGGGCACAGAATGCCTGAAGAAGCACCTCGGGGTGCTGTGGGAGCAGGGAGTCAGGGTGTGGGGTGGGGGGCTCAGGTGATGTTTTCACAGTCGTTCTTTCTTATTATTGATGTCTCTATCTTTCTTTCCCTCTCCCTTCCTCTCTGAAATCATAAAAAACACTTTAAAAAAAGAGAGGTCCAAGCTGACATTCAAACAATTAGAGACACTGAGAATTCACTGGAAATAATCTTCCATCCTTGTTACAAGGAAGTAACTAGTCTCATTCATTCATTCATTCATTCATTCAAAAACTTTTTTTTGGGATTAACACAGGCACCATTTTAAGTGATATATACATATAGCATTAAATATGACAGAGAAGGTCTTTATTCTCAAGGAGTCTGCTAGTGGAATTTTAGTGGAATACAAAGCCCCTTTAGGTATCATTATTTGAACTGTATAGACCCAAGCTTTATATATGGGTATTATTGTGGTGCTCAGAGCAAGTGGGTAATAAGTGGAATCCCAGAGCATCAGTGTGGTTCATTTGAAAGAACATATCCCGTACAGTCAGACTGGGTTGAAATCCAGCTTCTCTGTGCACGAGCTGTGTGACCTTGGGCAGGTCATTTCACATCTCTGTGATTTAGGTTCCCCATCTCTAAAATGGTGATAAACAGTGACTGCCTCACAGGGTTTTAGTGAAATAGACTAAGTACCTGTTTGCTACTGACAAAGTACACATGTGAACTTCTTAGAACAAGTCAGTTAATTACATGAGTAGTAGATTAGCTTTAAACACTATGGATCATTGTTATATTCTTTACCAGCTATGGAGAAAGTTAGAACAAACTAAAGAGTTTTAGCTTTTATTGACTTTTACTTAAACTTTCACTCCACAGAAAGGAATTGCTAATGAGAGAAAATCTGTGTCCCATATAGACTAATGCTCATAGAGACCCTGAGGGAGGAGGTGTTTTTCAGCGGGGTAAGCCATATATCTCACTGCCCCATTTTTATAAACTTGTATAGTAATAATGCATCATTGCATTTGGATGAGATGGTCATATGCTTTCTATGTCACTTGACAGAGAGAATAACAATATGCTGACCTCATCATGATTTTTATTGTTTCAAACTAAGAATAATACCTCAATAGACAAACCAATGCTGTCATCTAATGGCTGCCAGAAAGAGGTCGCCTAAGATCAACTAGTCCAAAACCAGTTTCCTGAATTTGGGTGAACGTCTTCTAACTGTTAACTATCTTAGAGTTAAGAATCGTATACAGTTGTCATCTTATTTGTTTACTTTCACTTACATTTTGCAGCTCGTTTATCTTAGAGGGCTCGTAAGGAAATGATACTTCCTAACATCTGATGTCATTTGGAGGCTCTATTGATTCTTTTATGGTCATAGTTGGCATTTCGGAACAACAATTGTGAACTTTTTCTTGGCAAATGACATAGAATTTGGGCGTCTTAATCCTTCATTGTCTGTGCACTGGACAGACACATGAGTGTAGAAACTTGAACCTATAATAGTGTCTACCTTTATTTACCTCTGGCTTGTAGTGGGTTGGCCTTTAATCCAGGGATAATTCTATGTAAGAAGACGTCAATTTCATGTGGTAGATTCTGATGGTCTCCTTTATCCACTGTTCCATTCTTCCTGAAAGTAATATAATCTTGAGTTTTAGGTAGACATGAGACTGACAGGAAGAGATTTCATTCCCCAGTCTTTTTTCCATATTACTAGATTTTGGGCAATGAGGATGCAAACAGAATTGATATTATGATTTTTAGATCATTTTCTTTTTTATGAGGAAGCTGTTTCCCTCCCTCCTTCCCTCCCTCCCTCCCTCCCTCCCTCCCTCCCTCCCTCCCTCCCTCCCTCCCTCCCTCCCTCCCTCCCTCCTTCCCTCTGTAAAATGGAGCCCACCAGAGCAGCTACCTAGACTCAGAGGAAGTTGCTTGTTGAGGATGGCAGGGCTTGCTGCCAGCCTGGGTCCCTAGATGACTTGTGGGACAGAGCTGCCCACCTGCCCTGAATAACCCTCCTACACCTGGACTGTTACATGAGCAGAAATAAACTTTACTTTTATCTAGGTCTCTGTATTGTGAGGTCTCTTTGTTACAGCAGCTTACCCTACACTTTAGCTAATATACCCTTCCCCAGGTCATCTGACTGATAAATCATATGGAACTCTGCATAGTTCCATAGCATTGACTGAACTCCAATGCTTGTTGCTTTCAATTCACGGTTACTTAATACTTATTAGAAGTTTTTGTGTGGAAAGTAACATTCACAGAGCCCAGCATGTGAAGGGTGTGCTGTTAAAGAATTCCTCCAGAATCTCCAGATGTCCTTTTTGGATTAAGACAGACGATCAGAGAATCACACACCTGGGCTGTCTTGATTTGGCTCCTTGGAGAATTGCTCCCTGCATCTAAGCCTTGGCCTCATGCCATCGGCCCACACTGAGGAGTGCTAGCAAACATCCCTCTGCACCCCACTGCTGCGTGTCCCAGAGGATGTGATTGAGGATGTGGTTTGCTACCCTTTGTGAGGACCCCAGGGAGAAGTTTCTTTCAGATCTCGTACCAGGAATAGTCGTGCTTCTCCTGGGCAACTGGCTTGTTTTGTTTTTGTGGACACTCTAAATTGTGTAACCGTCTGTGTCCTTCAAAGCCACCTCAAATCCTTTGGGAACAAGACAGGGTATAAAATCAAGCTATTCGGAGTCAAGACCAAGCTCCCTATTTAACTCATTATATTGTTTTTGAAAACGTCATTTCATTTGGCTTTACTTTCTTGGCTTGTAAGTTAGAGATAATGACTTCTTCCTGTGATCAGGGTGTAAATTAATATAAAGCACGTAGAGTTTCCCTTAACACAAGTCATTATGGAAATTAACAGTAAATGTTTAATTCCTATGACTCTGCTGTTTTGTACTTCCTACACTCTTTATATCCTTCCTGAAGTTTGCTTGTTCATTCATTTATTCACATTTGAGGACATACTGGTGTACCAAACACCCTGGAAGGGTACAATTTAATCAGCCTGCATCCTTGCTCTCAAGTAGCATGAGTTGTTGAGGATGTACTTTCCACTAAAATCAAGATTTAAATAACAAACAAACAAATGGATACATATGTACTTTAATTATACAATTCTGAGGTTGCGATGAAGCAGAGAAATATGTACAGTGGGAGAGAGTAATGATTACTCTAGAGTGGAGATGGAAGGCACCTCTAAGAAGGCAACCTTCAAGCAAAGACTTGGGGAATAAAAGGAACAACTCTGCTAAGAGCTGAGGAAATAAGTCTTAAGGCATGAAAGGGTTTAGCACGATAATGGATCTGATCACAGACTGTGACAGTAAGCAAGGGCAAAAGGGATATTTAGAGAAGCTAGGTACTAGGCCATTGAGGTCATTGAAGGTCAGAACATGGAACCTGGATCTTCTCTCACCTTCCATAGGATGCCTCTTGAAGCACTTTGCGGGCCAGAGTGATGTGGTATGGATGATGTTTTGAGGAGACAATTTTGTTTGTATGTCTATTGTGAGATAATATCATAATAAGGGAGATGCTGGGGTGAGGTGAGCACTTGGGTTAGGATTAGAGTGCACAGAGGAGGGGCTCTCAGGCTGGGTGATGAGTGAGATTCCTGAAGTACATGGTGGCTGAGCTCAGTGGTTGAGGAATGAAGAAGAGTCAGCCAGAGGAAGGAAGGGTGTACTAGATCATGAACTGTACGACTGAATGTACAGAGGCATGTGACAGCACAGTAGGGATGCTGTTGTATGTATGTATGTATGTATGTATGTATGTATGTATTTATTTATTTTTTAAAATAAATCTTTATTGTTCAGATTATTACAATTGTTTCTCCCCCCCCCCATATCTCCCCATCACCCGGTTCCCTCCCCCCAGTTGTCCTTATCCATAGGTGTATGATTTTTGTCCAGTCTCTTCCCATACCCCCCACACAGACACCCCTTTCCCCCTGAGAATTATCAATCCACTCCCATTCTATGTCTCTGATTCTATTATGTTCACCAGTTTATTCTGTTCCTCAGATTTTGAATTCACTTGATTTTTAGAATCACTTGTTGATAGACATTTGTTGTTCATAATTTTTATCTTTACTTTTTTCTTCTTTTTCCTTTTTTTAAAGAATACCTTTCAGCATTTCATATAATACTGGTTTGGTGGTGATGAACTCCTTTAGCTTTTTCTTATCTGTGAAGCTCTTTATCTGACCTTCAATTCTGAATGATAACTTTGCTGGGTAGAGTAGTCTTGGTTGTAGGTTCTTGCTATTCATCACTTTGAATATTTCTTGCCATTCCCGTCTGGCCTGCATAGTTTCTGTTGAGAAATCAGCTGACAGTCGTATGGGTGCTCCCTTGTAGGTAACTAACTGTTTTTCTCTTGCTGCTTTCAAGATTCTCTCTTTGTCTTTTGCCCTTGGCATTTTAATTATGATGTGTCTTGGTGTGGTCCTCTTTGGATTCCTCTTGTTTGGGGTTCTGTGCGCTTCCTGAACTTGTAAGTCTATTTTTTTCACCAGGTGGGGGAAGTTTTCTGTCATTATTTCTTCAAATAGGTTTTCAGTATCTTGCTCTCTCTCTTTTGGCACCCCAAAAATTCGGATATTGGTACGCTTAAAGCCATCCTGGAGGCTCCTTATGCTATCCTCACACTTTTGGATTCTTCTTTCTTTCCGCCTCTCTGGTTGGGTGTTTTTTTCTTCCTCATATTCCAGCTCTTTGGTTTGACTCTTCGGGTGCGGTGGTCTACTCTGTATATTCTTTATTTCAGACAGTGTATGCATAATTTCTGACTGGTCCTTTTCCATTTTTTTGGTATTCTCATTAAGGTCCTTGAAGGTCTCTTCAAGTTTCTCAGCGGTTTTTAGAAGATTCTTGAGTAACCTTATAAATATGGTTCTGAACACTGTGTCGGCCATTAGTTTGCTTTCATCTATCTCTCCTACTTGTGACATACTTCGATGTCTCCACATTTTGGCTGCCTCCCTGTGTTGATGGAGTGGCTTTGTGTGGTCGGTGACCTATAGGGGCCGGTAGCTCAGCTTCCCCAATCACCCTAGGTGGTCTCTCTTGGTATTCCCCTTTGTGGGCTGAGTGGAAAGTCTTGGTGTAGTTAAAAGCCCTGATTGCTGTTGGTACACTGGGAGGAATTGACCTCTGGTCCAATTGGTTGTGAGGGCCTGCTGTGTCTATAACGGAAGAATTGCTGTGCTGGAGACACAGTAGGGCTTTGGTGCTCACTGAATCTGCCTCTTGAATGTGTCCCTTATGAGAGTGGTTGAAATCTGGTGTCGTCCACACCGACAGAAAAGTCACTCTCACTCTCTGACCGGCCGAGAGTCCCGTAGGCGTCTGGGTCCCCCGCGTGTCCCCAGAAACTGGAGTTCAGAGTGGTTGGGCTTGTTGGTATCACTAGCGGGAATTGATCTCCACGCCAGTTGGCTGTGAGGATCAGCAGTGTCTCTGCTGGGAGAGCTTCTGTGCTCAGCTTGGATGGGGCGTAGTCTCAGGGTGGCGCAGACAAGCTTTGGTTTCCCGTCTGCTCCGCCCTAAGAGGGGCGGTTTCTCCGTGCCTGAATTAATGGCTGCGTGCCTCTGAGAGAAGGCAGCTTTCGAGCTTCTCCCGCTGCCTAACAGACCAGTTTCTCCCCAGCTGGGACTGGATTTCAGTGCAGACCGGAGGTTTTGTTTTTCTCCCAAACGAGAAATCCAGTCACTGGGAGGGCCTTGCTCAGCTTGGATGGGGCGGAGTCTCAGAATGGCGCAGACAAACTTGGTTTCTGTCCGTGCTGCCCTAAGAGGGGCAGTTTCTCCGTGCCCGAATTAATGGCTGCGCGCGCCTCTGAGAGAAGGCAGCTTTCGAGCCTTGTCCGCTGCCAAACAGACCAGTTTCTCCCCGACCGCAGCTGGATTTCAGTGCAGTCGGGAGGTTTTGTTTTTCCTCCCAAACGAGAAAGCTAGTCTGCTGCCCGCCCTTTCTGCGCTCACTGATCTCTGCACCTCCACAGCTCCTGAGGCTCAGCGTCCCCCTCTTTTTTCTCTAGTTGTAGGTTTTCCACTCTGCCAGCTTTCCGGTGGTTCTGGATGGTGTGTGCTCTGTTTTCCAATTGTAGTTTCAAAATTGTTGTGGTAGGCAACAGTTAGGTGTTTACCTTATGCCGCCATCTTGGTTTCTCGATGCTGTTGTAATTAAACATCAAGTACAACGGAGCATGGGGGGAGCTGGAGCTGGAGAGGAGGCTGAGAATGGGATCATGGAGAATCTTGAGTGCCTAATGTCTTCTTCCCCGACCCTTGGGTGTTAGGTGGTAAGGACCTGGGTTTCATCTCTTAATAATTTTAGAATAATTACTTGGGAAAATATTTGCTGGTGATACCTTAAATAAAAAACTCACTTTTAAAAAGACTTTTTTTTTTTTTTTTTTTTTATTAGAACCTTTGGAGTACAGATGGCCACGAGCGACTCTTCTGCAACCTGAGCTAAAGCCGTTGGGAGAAGGTTAGTCATCCTCATTCTTGCCTGAACCTTGTCTGCTGCTATCACCCTCTGTTTCTTTCTCTAGCTATTGTCTTCTTCAGACCTCGGCAGGGGGTTGCTGGTGAGTGCCCATCCTCCTTCCTAATGCATGTGGAAGTGCTTAGTGAACTGCTCCACAGATTTGAGGTATTCTGATTTGTGCTAAGAACACTAATTTAGAGTCAGGGGCTGGTTCTGGATCCTCTCCTTAGTTGGTGAGTGATCTTGAACAGGTTGTTTAACTTCCTGAAGTGCTTTCCTCACATATATAAAGGAGAAAAGAACTATCTTCTTGAGCTGTTGAGAGTATTACATGAAAAATTGAATATATACAAAATGCTTACATAGTGCCTGTTTAATAAATTGTAGATGCTCTTATTATTCATAATAGGAAAGTAATAATCAAACAAAAAAGCAAATTCAAAGTTTTATTTCCTAAACACTGGAAGACCAAGAAATGGAAAAGCTACTGAAACAAAAAGAGCTAATTAATCTTGGCTGTGTCACTTAAACCCATTTCTTCATCCAAACAGTGGGAACTCCAATTTTCCTTTTGTGTAATTTATTGGATATTTATAAGGAATGGATGTGATTATAGATGCAAATGTTCTTTGGAGACCGAGTGTTTTATTTTTTGTTTTATTTATAATATTAGTCTGAATCTGCCAAGAAAGAGATGCTAAGGATTTTATTAGGGGAAATACTTGTGAGAGAAAATGGGGTGGGAGCTGGAAAAGCTAGCAGAGCTGGCAGGCCTTGATGGGGGTCTGACCTGGGGGAAGGAGAGAGGTATGGACAATGGGTGGCAGCATCTTAGATGGATGTGACATTGTTTGAAGACATGGCAAGGAGAGAGAACCTTGAACCAAAGCCATCCAATAGAGGATTTCTGCATGCCCCATATTTCAGGAATGGGGCACCCAAGCTCTCCCTGCTGAGCTCAGTAATTGGCTATGAAGAGCTCATGGGAGGTTTGGCCTTAGAATAAAGAAGTGATGGATTTTAGAGAAGCATCTGGGTCCATTGGTCAGTTTTACTCCCTATAGTTGGTATATTCTTATCACTACCACATTTATTGTGATGAACAATCTATTTTAATAGTACAGTTTTTGCAACCCAAACTGCTTATTCTGAATCCCCGTGATGTGTAAGAGAACTCTTCCCAGAATGTCCAATGCCATTGTTCTTCCAGTGCAGGTCCACAAATAGCATGCAGTACTCTGACGATGAGCTCAAGGAACTTGTGAACATGAGCACTGCTTTTATCAAAAGTGGGTCCTTTTTTTGAGGTAACATTGGTTTATAACATTATATAAGTTTTAGATGTACAACATTTAATTATATATATTACACACTATAGTATGCTCACGACCACGATATAGTTTCCTCTTTTACCAAACAATTGACCTCCTTTACACATTTTGCCCTCCCTCAACCCCCTTCCCTTTTAGTAACCATCAACTTGTTGTCTATATCTGTGAGTTTGTTTTTTCTGTTCAGTTTTTTGTTTTATATTCCACGTGAATGAAATAATAGTTTTTGTGCTCTGTTGGTTTATTTCACATAGCATAATACCCCCAAAGTTCACCCATGTTGTTATAAATGACAAGATTTCATCTTTTTTATGGCTGAGTAGTATTCCATTATATGTAGGCACCACATCCTTTTTATTTTATTTTTTTAATCATTTGCTGATGGACACATAAGTGGATCCCTGAAAGAGCTAATGGGAATGGTGTTACTGTTCTTCCTTAGAGCTGGTGCCTTTTGTTTCTTGATACAAAATAGAATTTATGAATAATGACCTTTGCATCCATTGACTTTTTAAACAGAAGTGAAAAGCACTCTCTAAACCATTACTTCACATTTTATACACTTTCATATATATTTTTCTCATGTGATTGTTACAAAAATCTTGAGGTGCAAAACTCCCATTTTAGAGGCATCAAAGTGAGGACCAGAAGGTTAAAAGATGTGTCTAAATTACAGGGCTCGTAAATAACCAAGTTCTTTGGAAACTGAGTGTCATCATATTTCCAGCTTTTGTCACTGCAGCCCAGCATTTGCAAACACCTCTAATTTAATGAATAATAAATGTTCTGAATCTTTCTTCTCATTGCTCCTAGTCTGAATGTCCTCATTGCATAAATAATGGGAAAGATCTGGAGAGGCTCCATAGAAAGCATCAGGCATTTTAAATGGGCCCTTGGAGGAGTGCTGAAGGGACTTGGAGTCACTCACTTTGGAAAAGAGAAAGCTGAGGGTTGACTTCATTACTCACCTTACAGCTGAAAGGAGTCATTGTGAGATAAAGATGGACACATTGCTCTCCATCCCCAGAAACTTCAGATGTCAGGAAATAGGGCTTAACGAGGCAGAAGCTCTTTCTGAGTTGCCAGGGCAATTAAACAAATATGCCATGAAAACCATGGGAACTGGTGGAATAGATTTGCAGATAAGAGCGAGTGCAACTGCCTGGCTGGTTCCCTACCTGCCCTCCATACCATGTGGGACCTGTAATTCTTTGGCATCTGAGTCTACTTGTTAACATCGGAATGGGATGACTTGAAACATGTGAGAAGCATGGCATAGCTCGGTCAGCCCTTATGTTAGTGTTACAAAAAGCTCACTGTCATTTTGTCTGTTTTTTCATGCAACAAATGTTTATTGAGTGGCTTCTACTTTCTAGGCACTATTCTAGGTGCTAAGGATCTATATAGTGGTGAGCAGATAAGGTCCCTGGCTTTATGGCTCTTATATGTTAGTGGGTAGAGGCAGGCAATAAACAAATAACGAAGTAAATAACAAATTCAGGTAGTGATAAGTGCAATGGAAACAATAAAGCACTGTAATGTGACAGAGAGAGACTCAGTGGTTTGGGAAAGTCTCTTTGAATAGGTGCCATTTGATCTGAGACCTTGGAAATGAGACCTCAACCCTGCAAAGATTTAGAGGATGAGCATTTGAGGCAGAGGGGCATCAGTGTAAGGTAACATCTGGGATGAGCCTGGAAGATAGAGATATAGCAGAGGGAACACAACAGGGAGGAGGAAAACCAAGAGTCAAAGTATGTTGACTAATGAAGCACTTTCTGGGAATGGTGACTGTTGCACTTTGCCTGGAGGTGGAGTTGGTATAGAGCCATCATTCTCACACTTGCGTGTGCTTCCGAGTCACCAGGAGGCCTTGTTACAACCCAGATTGCCGGGCCTCACCCAGAGTTAATGATTCAGTTCGTCTTCCATGAGGCCTGAGCATTTGCATTTCTAGTGAGTTCCCAGGTGATGCCAATGCTGCTTCTCCGGGGATTATGTTTTGAGAATCACTGGAAAAATCCATTACCATTTTGTATCCAATTAACTTCCTAATATTAATAAGAATAACATATGCTAGGCCATTACTGTATGTCTGTTATTGCATGGACTCTCTTATGGAATCCATAGAACAGCCCCATGGATTACCCCCATCCCTCTCAGCAGAGAGAGATCAAATAACGTACTAAAACTCCTAAAGTTCCTCACAAAGGAAGACAGTGGTAGAACGGGGGTGGGTGGGTGGGTGGGGTGGTGGTGAATCATGACCATGGGGTTCCAGACCTCCTCACCTCCAACTATAATTCAACTACAAGCCAGAGACATGGAGAGGCAGCAGCTGGCCGGGTAATTGAGTCAATGTAGAATGAAGGAATCTTATAAGGAAAGAGAGCATGTGTGTTTTGGATCCGGTTGGTTCCCTGCTCCTCATGCCTTCCCCATTGCTCTTTCCTGGCTTTATTCAGGTACCATTTCACCTTCCCAGCTCTAAGTGAAACTTAGCTACTCTGAGCTTGTCTGACAGCACACAGCATTTTCCTAGTAACTTACCGGTTCTGGATAGACTGTGTGTTCTGAATTGGTCACACCAGACTAAATGGAAGGAAGCCTGTACTCCATGGGTGGGAGAGCGACTTTCTCTTCTTAGGCATGAGCCCAATGGAGATGTGTTAACAGCAGCCAGTTTTCAACTGTAAACAGGCACTCTATGCAGAAAGCTGATAAACTGAGGTTGCAGAGTGGGCAAGATGGGAGGAAGCTCCTGATGACATCATTGAACCAAGAACCTCTGCAGTCTGTTGGACTTCTGGACATTGTTAGTGAGATCACCAATTTCCATGTCACTTGAGCCAGCTTGAGTCAGGGTCACAGGCAGCTGAGAGCTTCTTAGCAGATAGAACAAGCACTACAATATGAAGGAGACTGTTATAAATTTAACATAACAATGAGGAGGAGATATTCTAAGTGTGTGGGAGGTTGGGGGACTTAATCTGGGTGCTATCTGGAAATAGGAGGTATAGGGAGAGAGAGGGGGTGGAGTGAGATGGTGAAGATTTCTCTGTATTGGCCGTGGGCCCTCACAACCTCCAGAATGCTCTTAGTAGATCTGGACAGCTTTAAAACAACAATGGCCTCAATATGTCTCTCTATTCTTTCCCTCTTCTCACTCTTTTATCTTGGTCTCTGTGTCCCTTCTCAAAATGAGGGTGGAAGTCATACTTCAGGATTCTGGGTAATATGGTTGAAAGTATTTTGGCCAAAGCAGTTTGGTGAAAAAGAATTGGACAACACAGTGATGTGGCTAAGGAGGACTCATTTTTGTTTAAGTTGATCATTGCTTGACATTCACATTTCTAGTGATGTGAATTATGGAAGCAAAAGTGAGGTAAAGGGAAATGTTAAAAGACAAAAAGATTAAATCTGTTGGAAGGATTTCTTTGTGTATGTGTGCGTATTATTCTTTCCTAAAATGAGGTGGGATTTTCTGAAAGATTTTACATCAGAGATTTCCTAGTACTTTAGATTAACTTTATATTAATATACATGACATTATGGTGTGTGTGTGTGTGTGTGTGTGTGTGGTATATATATATATATATATATATATATATATATATAATATTATAACTATTCTTGTGCTCTTTATATTCTTTTTAATTGAAGGGCTTGAAGTATTTCAATAAATTAATTGATGTGAGTTGAACTCCTACTATGTGCACACACGTGGTAGAGATGGAAAAAGATGAGTTCCTCTTCTGAGGGTTCTGTGGTCTGGGAGTGTGGGGATGGGTGGCAGAATGGCGGGTGAGGACAAAGTTGAGGGAGGCCAACACATAGGCACACACATATCAGAGGGAGGGTGGTAACTAGATCAGGACTGTTTCTCAGAGCTTCTGTGAATGAGATAGAATTTCCTAACTTTTAGGAAGCAACGAAGATCGTGTATGGATTTATATCCTAGTGAGAAATTATACTCATAATCACGTGAGGATCTGCGGGCACGTGAGCTGCCCCAACACGAGAAATGGCTTCAATTTAAAAACACTCAAGCACTGAGACATAGGACAGGCATTTTCTGAAATGTCACTCTATAGAAATAGCTAGAACATCATGAAATTATCAGGCTGTCTTATGTGTGATTTTAGTGATTAGGCCTGAGTAAAAAGTCACGTTCCTGGGGTTGGTATGTCAGGCCAACTCCCTAATTCCCATCAAGTTGGGTCCTGTGGAGGTGAAGTTTGCTTTCGAGTTTGGGTTGAGTCACTGTCGTGATGACTCTCCATCAAGAACTGTGGCATTTTTTGGGCCGTGGAGTCAGAAGAAAGTGTGAACTGGTATCTCTGAGATTTTCTAACGAGAAACAGTGTCTGAAGTGGGTAAACAGAGAGGGGAGAGGATTTGGACAAGAGACAGCACTGGGCGGAATGGCAGAACAACACTGAGTTGTGTTCTGAGAATGGAGTAGGGGTTAGAGGAGGGCTAATGGGTAGGTTTTGTTAGAGAAAAATCTTTAAAAAGCCATAAAAGTTAAAAGGCAGCCTTACAAAAAGAATCAGCATTGTGATTAAAGTATAAATCTACTAATTATGCAGCGGAAGGTTGACTCTTTGTCCAGAGTTATGTGTTAGAGGTAGCACTGTGAATCACGGGGGATTTGGTTGTCACAACCAGAAAAACCAGAGTGGGTTCCAGGAGCAGATTCCTTTAGGATTAGCAGAGACCCTCCTAAAAATAGCTTAAACACCACCCTGGACGGTGTGGCCCAGTTGGTTGAGTGTTGTCCATTGTGCCAAAAGGTTGCCGATTTGATTCCATATGAGGGCACATGCCCGGATTGTGGGCTCAATCCCCAGTAGGAGGCATCCAGGAGGCAACTGATGGATGTTTCTTGCTCTCCCTTACTCTCTCACTACAATAAATAAAAATATATTTAAAAAATAGCGTAAACACCAAGGGTTGACTTTCTTACATAAATGAAGTCTGGGAGTCTGGGAGTAGGCTATCCAGCATTGATATGGCAGTTCCACAGAGTCATCAGGGGTTTGGGGCTTGGACTCCTCCTGACTCCCAGCATTTCCATCCCTAGGGTGTGACCTTGGTACTCATAGTTGAAGATGGCTGGAGTGCCACCTGTTACATTTCAGTCAGTGGGAAGGGGGACAAAATCCTTTTCCTTTTAAGGAAATTTTCTAGAAGTACCTTACAGTTCTTAAATATCATTGGTCAGCCTTAATCACAAGGCTACACCTACCTTTAAGGGAGGCAAGAAAATATATTCCTTTGATTGAGAATGTGGTTGTTCTAAGTAAGTTCAGGAATTCAGGGTTTTGTTACTAAGGGGACAGGAGAAGAAGTGACTTGGGAAGTGACTAGCTCTTTTCCAAGGATGCCCACAATTGATTTTGAAAATGGACAGAAGCAGCTGCACAGAACATAAATCACAAGTGATAGAAGTACTTAACATTCATCTCATCTCATTCATTCATTTACCATTTGGCAAGCACCTGTGTGAGCCAGTTCTGAGATAAAAGTGTGACTCTAGACTCTACACTGATTCCTAGAGATATCTTTCTGCTTGAAAGACAAAATCCTGAATGTTAGAGAATTTCCCGCTATGATGAGCCAGCTTTATACCACCCCAATCCTTACCCTTACCCCCCACTCAGAACACTTTATCCATCCCATTTTAATTCTGTCTTTTGAGAACCACCTAAAACAACTCTAGGCTCTCTCCTCTCCTCTACTCATCATCTTTCTGTTCTTCTCTGAGGCTTTATTTTTCCAGACAAAAAACAAAAACACCCTTACATTTCTTCAGCTGTTCCCTGAATAACATGATTTGGGGAAAGGAATAAGGAGGAAAATAACATGTTTTGGGGGCTTATCATGTGACAGGTACAGTTAGGGATTTTATGTACATTATTTTATTTCAAGCTTCACAGCAACACTGTGGGGAGACTGATCTTTATATTTTGCAAGTGGCGGCCCAGGGTCAGGGAGCTTACCTTCACTAGCCACCGCTCTAGTTTCCACACTCAGGCAGTGTGCAGGCAGAATTTGATCCTGATCCAGGCTATGCTTTCCCACCATAACTTGCTGGTCCATCTTCCTGTTCTCTCCTTTCTGAGGATGCTTGGTTTCCTCAGTTGCCAAAGAGGACTCATTTCCTACCTACTTTAGGAAGAGACTTCAATTAAGATTGAAGCACATGGAAATGAACCTTTCTCTGCCCCAGACTTGGGATAAGTACAGAGAATGTGTGCTGGTTGTGCCAATTATCTATACATGTGGGCAGGAGGACATGTAATCAGAACACTCCTTACCCCCAAAACAGCAGAGGGTGCCCACCCCTGTGTAGGAATGCCAGTGGAGATTTCTTGAAGAACAGCTCAGTTAGGTACTGTTATCAATAGCAGGTGGCTTTCTGGAGACTTGAAGGCTGGGGAAGCCTCCATTATGGATGATGAATCTGAGCCTCCAGCATCACACAGCTGCCTCCATCAGCTACATTCTTATGCCCGTTATCAGCATTAAAGGAACTTGTACCCCTTGCCTGTGTATATGGCATTTTTCTCTCAGATGGCATTACACTTGTAAAATGCTCTCTGTCCCCACCAGTAAAACTCAATAGCAATGAAGAGGGAATCATGTAAGAAATTGCTTCACTAAAATAATGAAGCTCTCTTGGAAATGTTTTTGTGTCATTTAATCTTCAAGGATCACTGTACCAAAGGCAGAACCATCTAGTGTTTCTCCCTCATTTTAAAGGGAAGGAAACAGCCATAGAGCAGGGCTATATAGCTAGCTGGTCATTTGGGGGAAGTTTGCTTAGGAGCCCTGAATCTTAACATGTCACTATAGGCACAGTTTAGGTTTTAGAGACAGTTCCGTGATCAGTGAAGCTGAGTACATAAAAGTGTCCATCATCCATTTGACTTGCGTGATTAGATTTGTTAACCTTCTAGTTTCCCATCTTAAAATGGGGATGATAAAACTACCTGTCCTAGCCCTGACTGGTGTGGCTCAGTTGGTTCAGCATCGTCCCATATTCCAAAAGGTCACTGGTTTGATTCCTGCTCAGGGCACATGCACAGGTTGCAGGCTTGACCCCTAGTTGAGATGAATGTTAAGTACTTCTATCACTTGTGATTTATGTTCTGTGCAGCTGCTTCTGACCCCTAGTTGTGCAGGAGGCAGCCAATCTTTTCTCTCACATAGATGTTTCTCTCTCTCTCCCTCACCATCTCTCTCTCTCTCTCTAAAATAAATAAAAACACATTTTAACAAAAGTACCTGCCCTAAACAGATTGTGTAAGATAGGAGGGATTACTATTATGAACCAGTTAGGATGGTAACTGGCACATATTAAGTGGCATATCAATGGTTGTTTAAAAATGAAAATAAACTTTTATTAGAACAGAATGACTCACGGGTCTGTGAGACTGGAATTTCCTTTTTCTATCCCTTTTGGTTACTGCTAATAACATTTTATAGGACCTATGTATTTTTATAGCTTATTGAATAATTTTACATGCATTATATTCTTTGTCAAACAGAGTTGGATCCTCTTAGCTCCTTCTTAAGATGAAGATGCTGAGGATCAGAGAGGCAAAGTTATTTGTTTAATTTCACACATCAAGCAAGTGACAGAGCCTAATGCACTTTCCCACTAGTATTAGTACTGTAGGTATTATTCCCATTTTACAGGTGGCAAAAGAGAGGCCCACAGGGGTTAAATAATTTGCCTTGGGTACCATAATGAATGGAGTAATCAGAATTCAAACCAGGTCTGCTTGAGACGAGAACCCTGTCCTCTTTACTTCAACACACCGACCATCTTCCAGGAAAAAAGATGGATCGTTGGATCCTTGGCAGTGAGGGCTTTGGTAACAAAGATTTTGTCTTCACTTTTATATTCCCCAGTCAAAGTGCCTGGCACCAAGCCCAGTGTCTGGCATGATAAATGCGAGCGGAAATGAATGGAACTGGCCTCTTATTGCCATCTCCCTTCCTTGTAGCCAGGTAAGGAGATGCGTGTTTAGAAGCCTGGACCTTGGCTCAGCTGCAGGGTGGTGCCAGGTCTCTATTAAATGTAGTTCCTAAAGTTGTTTAGTTTCTTCTCCATCACTGGATATCATCAGATATCACTTCCTCTGCAATTTTTTTGGCTCTTCATTGGGAAACTGCTCAATGTTATGATTTCGCTTGTCCATAGCAGAACAAGGGCTCAATAATGCAATGATAATTGAATTGTTAATGAAAACAGGCTTTGATGAAATGGAAATCTCAGTTCCTTGCCAGTTGGGAACATTCAGAACCAGGGACATGGGGAACATGATGGATGCATTCAGCTGTGTTAGCAACAATTAAAAAGAGGAGAGGTGGGATAGACAGTGTTTGGAGGGGAACGAGACTGTAAACTTAAAATAAACAATCCTTTGGCACTCCGTAGACAGAGGGCCTGGAAGGCAACGACTTAGGTGGATTGTGCCCAAAGGGAGGGTTGAGCTTCCTCACTCTTATATTAATCCTCAATCCTGCAGATGAGGATGCTGACTTCAACACAGCAGTGGTCAATATAAAGTCATAAAGCAATTTGGTAGCAAGTAAAGAGGACAGGGTTCTCGTCTCAAGCCTAGGGTCCAGGCTCTTCATTTTCTGTCTAGGGCTCTTTTTATGCAATGATTCATGATTGGTAAGCTGTGGAGAGAATGCCCTGAGGATGACCCCCATGCTTTTGGCTGTAATGTTGGGGGAAGGAGGGTAATAAATAAGCCAGGGTGTTGTGTTTGACAAGTTGACTCATGCAACTAGTAAGGTTGGTTGCTGTTGTACTATTGATGATGTTTCATTGGAGTCTGTGGGGAGCCATATTGTAAAGGACTGAGGGCAGAAGGGAAATGAGTGGTAGAGACAACTAAACAGATTACACTTTCAATATGATCTGTGAAGGGAAAAACCGAGAAGTAAGATGGGAGCTAGAAGGGGAAAATACGTTTGTTTTTTAAGGATTTCCAAGACTTGAGCTTGTTTGCAGGCTGAGGGGAAGAAGCCAGACAGGTAGTAGAAGGGATGGCCAATGGAGCACAGTCTTGGAAGATGATGGAGGGGAAGAAATCAGGCCCACAGAGCGAAATCAGGCCCATTGGCTAGCTCTGGAGGTGAGGAAGGACATGGAAGAGAAGGAAATTATAAGGCATGAGTGGTGTTATATTTAAATTTAGAGGAGGAAGGCGATAAGGTACCAGTGTTGAAAGTCATATTCACTGTAAAGTAGAAAATATTCATGGATAAATTGGGTTGGACTTTAATAAGTTTGCATCACTCATAAGGGAGTCAAGATCAGCTAACACTTTCACTTAAGAACAGAAAGATAAAGGAATAATGTATGAGTTAGACAAATTACCATTTGTCTTTTGGAAATGAAGCATGAACAGAAGGGATAGCGCCTGGCTTTGCTAATTGTTTTGTCTCATTTGGGAACAGAAGCGGGCAGTTGATCTTTCGCCAGGATGCTTATAGATGTGTACACCTAACTGATGTTTTCGCATGCTTGTTAAACCTTCCAGAAAACGGAAACTGCCTCCTGCCAGACCATTCCCATTCCCTGACCAACTCTGGGCTTCTAATCAGTCTAGACCACTGCAGTGAGTTCTGGCTCTCTCCCCATCCTCTGCTGAAATGCAGCCACTCTGAGATGGAGCGTGAAACTGATTATGACAGAGCCAGGAAATTGTCACCTCCTGGAAAAGATGAGGCTGGTGAAACTGGTGTGTGTAGGCTGAATTCTCTGTCTCCCCGGGGATGGAGAAGAGTGTGGACCAAAAGTGTCCTTTTCCGAGCCCTCTGCCCCGCTGTCACATGATTCCAGCCACATGTCACAATGTGTCCAGTCAGATTTGAAGTCCCACTGTGAAGCTCACAAAGCCTGTCGCATTAGGGTTTCAGTTTGGAGACAGATGGCCTGGGTTGAAGTCCTGGCTCCATCACATATGACATCACATGTGATCTCTTTGAGTGTCAGCATGCTTCCCAGTAAAAGGAGATGATAATGGCTCCTGTGGTATCTACAATGGTTTGTTGAGAAGAATCCATAGGTCAGTGAATATGAAATGTGATAGATAAGTGCTTTAATTAAGAAGTAGGGGAAGGAACTATTATGTATTGAATACCATTTGTGTGCCAGGCTCTTTGTGCGCTCACTAGGTGTTTTGTTTTCATGGTCATGTTTCATCCTGTGGAAAACTCGGAGGTTAGTTTTATTTATCCCCACTTTACAGATGATGAAACATATCCAAGGGTGAGGAGATCCCTTGTCCCTTTTTGCTTGGCATAACCCTCCCTGAGTCATATCTGTTGTCCCAGAGTGATCATTAATAAACCGCTCTTTCAATCTCAGAAATTTGGAATACAAAGTATATGATCACCCTATGTGAGGATGGGGGTCAGAGGCTGGGTAAAATCCTGTCTTTTCTTTCTCTAAAGGTGTGGGTGAGAGGAATTTCCTCAGCACAATTTTTTGTGCTCTATTTATGTCCTGAAAAAAAGGCTGCACTTTACTGCCTTAAAAGCAAGAGAGAGACTCCCTGTTAATCCACTGAGCCCTGCCTGGGATACTCTAGCAAGACCAGGACATCCTATCTAATAATAGAGTAACATGTAAATTACCATCACTCTGCTACGCCCACGATTGGGCGGTGGGAGGCTGGGGGGCGGGACTCGGGGTGGCCTATCTGGCCATTGAGAGGCACGGATCCGTTGCCACTGAGGGGGGCTACCCTGCTGTTGAGAGGCGCAGGGGGCGGGACTCCCATCCCCTGTGCCTCTCAATGGCCAGATACGCGGCCACTGAGGGGGCCTGCCGCGGACACCCAGCTACGCCTCTCAACGGCAGGGTAGCCAGGTGTCCGCAGCAGCCCCCTGCGCCTCTCAACAGCAGGGTAGTCCCCCTCAGTGGCCGCGGACCATCAAAAGTGGGGGAGCTGGGTGCCTGTCTGCTCCAGCACCAGGCCTTTCAGAAGCCTCTGCCTGGCGAAAAGCGAAAGCGTGTAGGGGACCCTACACGTGCATGATTCAATCATGCACTGGGCCTCTAGTCTTAGAATAAAGGTTAAGAAATAGAACTATAGGAAGAAGGAACCATTTGGTTATATGTATGTTGGATTCATCCATCCATCCATCCATCCATCCATCCATCCATCCATCCATCCATATATCCATCCATATACTTCATTCATTTACTCATATGCTGACTGTTTGCTACTTGTAGGGCTCAGAGGCAGGTACGAGAGTGGGAGGATAGGAAGATGAACATGACACAGATCCCATCATCAGGAAGCTTACAATCCAAATGGCAGATGCAGTGGACTCAGATGCAAGGCTAAAAGTGCAGAGTTTAAGGAAGTAGTCAGGGCATGTATCACTGGGATTTGGAGAGAGAGACCACTTTCTGCATAGGGTAATTTGGGAAAGTTACTTATAGGAGGTGGTCTTAGGGCTAACTTTGAAGATCTGGTTGGATGTGAACCCCACAAAGTAAGGGAAAGGGCTGTCATGCAGATGTATCACCAAATGCAAGGCAGGGGATCTTACAATCAGGTGCCAGGAGTAGCTTAATTTTATTAAAATGCAGACTATGGAAAAGGGAGTTGGGGTGTGTGCATCAGAAAGTTTGGTTGGGTTTATACCATGGATGGTATGCATTCTGGACTAGAAATGCTTAAATTTTAGTCTGTTCGTGGTGGATATATAAGGTAGATCACTCAATTAATTAGTTTATTTGTTGCTCTATCTATTTTGAAGCAGAAGGGTGAAATGATCAAATATACTAGTTCAGTAGAGATGGATCCAGGTTAAGGGAGACCAGAGGTATGGAGACTGTTAAGTGTGTTGTCTAAACAAGAAAAGCTATCTACAGACGAGAATGATAAAATTAACCCAATTCCAATATTTTGCAGGATATTACAATTTTGTTTACATACACATGGACATGAAATTTTAGGCATGGCATGCTTAAGCGTATTGGCTGCTGGAGAGATGCTTAGTGGAGTGACCCAGGAAATATCGTGGAGCTGTAAATGAGGATCTTTTCCAATTCAAACTCACAGTAGGAAGGCACTTTTTGAGACAAGAAGGGGATTAAGCTCCCAACATCATCCACAGCATAGAGGACACCAATCAGGGCCGAGAGATGGCTGCTGCCAAAGGGAGCATGAAAATAGAATTCTCAGGACAAAGAGACAGCCATTTTGATTGACAGCAGAACAGTGGCTCTCAAAAATTTTACACCAATAGTAAGAACGTCATGATAATAGTCAAAATGGTAGCAATGCAGTTGGTTTCTCAGGAACCAAACAAACAGCAGAAATAAAACCTAACTGTAATTCTATAGATCTTGGTAAGTCAAGGGCAGAGGCAACTCAAGATCAGAGTCAACTTAAGACTATAATGCTAAAGCTCCAGAAACAATGCATTCTTTCTGAAAATTGCTAGAATTCCAACCATTTGAGTTTGTCTGCACACAGAAAGAACTCTGTCTTTCGTAGAAATAGCCAGACTTGTTTGGTAACCACTGAATTAGAGTTCAGCACATTTTAATATATTTTATTGATTTTTTACAGAGAGGAAGGGAGGGGGATAGAGAGCTAGAAACATCGATGAGAGAGAATCATCGACCAGCTGCCTCCTGCACACCCCCTACCAGGGATGTGCCCGCAGCCAATGTACATGCCCTTGACCGGAATCGAACCTGGGACCTTTCAGTCCGCAGACCGATGCTCTATCCATTGAGCCAAACCGGTTTTGGCGAGTTCAGCACATTTTAGCAATGTGCTAATTTCAACATATTTTAATCCCCAATTTTAGTAATCATTCATAGCTCAGTAGGTAACCAGTAAGTAGTCCTAGATATATGTGGATATGAAAATTTGTGGAATAGTTTAGTATTTGCCAAGTAGAATAGTTAATTGCTCATTAGGGGCCACTTTGGAGTGAAACCTGCTAAAGCATTTTTTACATCAAGTAAGAGGCAAGTGCTGCCTCCATGGAAATGAATTGTGAAGAATCAATCATTTGATCAAGAGTGTAAGCAAAGAGTACAACAAGAATCAGAGTCCTAGATATTGAGAAAAACAACAACAACAAACAACAAAACTCACCCAATCTGATCAAATGGTGTGAGAGATAGAATAAGGGTCAGGCACACAAAAGCGCATCTGGACCTGCAGGCCATAGCGATGTCCCTGTAGCCAGTCTGAGTGTGGGTCTTCTCCAGGTTCTATGCAAAGGCTTGAGGGTTGAGATTAGAATCTATACTATGTCCCATAAGGGACAGAGTAACCAAATATAGCTTTCTTTCAGATCATGGGCTTGGCCATGTTCAGCAAATATTTATCATCTTCATAAAATTATAATCTTAAAAATACCAAAATAGCTCTGCTCTCTTAATACAGTAGATATCCTTTTATCAGATATGATTGGGACCAGCTGGATGGCTTTTTGAAAAATTGGTTAGCCCTGGCTGGTGTGGCTCTGTTGGTTGAGCATCATCCCATGTACTGAAGTCACTGGTTCAATTCCCCATCAGGGCACATGCCCAGGTTATAGTCAGTCAGTCTCTCTCTCTCTCCTTTTCTCTCTCTCTCTCAACCTCTCTTTCTCTCTCTCTCAATCTCTCTTTCTCTCTCCCCTCCTCTTTCTCTCTCACTTCCCCCTCCCACTCTATCCCTCTCAATTAAGAAAAAATTATTAAAAAAAAAAGCCATAGTTTTTTTTTTTTAAAAAGAGAGGTTGGTTAAAGTGGGGATAAAATGATACACACATACCATAAGCAATTTTATTTTAATGTAGGGAATATACATGTACATGCTTCTGCCAGTCTTTTGCTGTTAGGCCAAAGCTTTTCTCTGGGGATGGTTCATTGACTAGTCATTCTTCTTTTCATAAACCACAACCATGATGCACAATTGAGTTTCTAGTTCTGCTTTCTTTAACATGGAATCTATAATACTAAAAGCATAATATGCTAATTAGACCGGATGTCCTTCTGGATGACCTTCTGTTCAGATGAAGCTGTGGCTGCGAGGGAAGCCAGGGTCCCGGGTGCCAGAGGAAAGCTGGTGCCAGCAGCCGGGGGAAGGAAGGCCTATTCTTGCACGAATTTCATGCATTGGGCCTCTAGTAAGAATATAAAAACTTTTGTGAAGCAACGTGGGCATAGAGTCCTGGACCTGCGTGACCTGCCCCCATTATTGACAGTCATCTCACACACATCTATTTCCAAAGCATTTACTTAGTGATTCCTCCTTATCGAGTCTTTTCAAAGTATTGAAATTATTTCTCATAAATGTAACTCGTACTGCATTCATATTTTATTGGATTCCAAAAATAGATAAATTATGTCATTTTACTAGTAAGTACAATTGGAATAAACACATTTGGATTGAATATAGGTGACTCTCAGTAAGCCAACAGCAGACTGGTGTACTGTTCTGGGGAGTAACCTGCTGTGTATTCTGTGTGCTTTGGGTGTCTGTCCATATGTTTGACAGGAAGATTGGAGTGTGTGATGAACTCAACAAGAAGGTTAGATGGAGCGTCTCAGGGAAGGCATATAGTTCTCTGTACTTGAGATGTTCCTCTGCCTAAAAAATTAAAGATATTAGTCCCTAGAGTGGGCAACCTGGATGAATACCTCTTACCACCTTATAGAATTATATGTGAATGGGGATTATTCCTGTCTGGGTGAGTGGTGTGTTATAATGATTATGATTTTTAAATGCTAAGTGGAAAGTTTCTTGGGGCCTTAATATTCCTCTTATATTCTTAGCTCCTAAGTGAAGGCTCTGTAAATTGTAGGTTCTTGTCACATATTGGTTTGATGATTGAGTGACTTCCAAATATCTCCTGCTTTAATGAAATTTTCTAAGCTATTTCAGAATAGCTTTCAGAATTGGAGTGAAGGTCTAATTATTCCAGCATTACAGGTAAAGTAACAGAGACTGAAGTATCAAGAGACTTACCCAAGATCACTAGGCAGGGTAAGTGGAGGAGGTGGAATGCCTTCTGTATTAACTGCCACACCAGTGTCTTTTAGCGACACATCTCTCAGTAGCTTACTCTGGGTTTGAACCTGGCACTGTCAGTTACTAGCTTTGTGACGTGGGCAAGTAAGAAGCTGTATAGTGTTTCTGAGCTTCACTTTATCTACATGTAAACTAAGGATAGGAATACCACTTGTGCACAGTGTTGTAGGACTTAATGTCAGCAATGTAGATAAAGTAGGTAAAATGTTCAGCACACTGCCTTGGCACAGAATAGATGTTCAATAAGGGGTGATTTTTTTTGTAATTAATAAACAACACAGTGTCTTAGTGCTGACCTAAAAGGAAGGGACTTTATGTTAACAGTGACTAGCAAGTTTTTTTGAGAGACTTCAGTGTTTCAATGGACCACAGACTATTGTCCCTCTCCATCACTTTCAAAGGTCATTCCAGAGTTGTACTGTTTTTGACTGAACTATGCATGGATCTCCTGTTCTACACTTTGCAAAGATCTGGAACCCTTCTTTCTTTTTGAGCCACTGGAGCCTTCTTGGTGGCCCCTGACAGGTCTGCAAGTATGATAGTACCTACCAGAAAACCAGAGTTACCTGTTGCCTGAAAAGGTTAGGCTGAAGTACTTTTTCGGGCTGAGTAAAGAAAGACTGCAGCTGAATGAAACTTTGCTATTTATGTTTCTCTGAGGCAGAGTGAATATAGAAACCAAGAATGTTGTGCAACGAGAAAATACAAGCATGAAGCTGAAGCAGGAAGTTAAAGACAATGAAAACACCAGCTCTCATTCCCATCGCTGGGAAAACAAACAAGCAACAAACATCTCAACCACCACTGGAAAGTTCTAGAGTGTACCCGAGAGAAATATTTGCCTATGGACAAAAGCCCACCCCCCTCAGAACTATACATCAGGCTCCTTTAGGATTTGGCCCTAGCCCCAGTTCTGTTCCATTATTAGCCCTCCCTCCTCACTCTACCTCCTTCCCAAGTATACAGTGCTTCAACCAAACCAATCCAACCCAATCTAATCCAATCCAAACTAAATCAAATGGAACCAAACCAAACTAAAATAAGCCAAGCCAAGCCAAGCCAAGCCAAACCAAACCAAACCAAATCAAACCAATTCAAACCTAACCAAACCAAACCAAACCAAACCAAACCAAATCAATCCAAACCATTATTCTAAAAACCCACTGTGTACTTTCAAGCTTCCATGAGGTTGAGAATTCTATCCCAAAGTCTCCTTCCCCCCATTTTCCATCTGGTGAACACCCCTCACTCTTTAAATGAAATCTTTACTCTGCATCTTTTTCTAAACATCTTCACCCTGACCCTCAAACATTTGAAAAGTTTGAATTCACATGGTTGACAATTGATAGCTTATTATATATGCACTTATAATCATACTCGCCACATTCTGTTCTTTCTCCTGTCTTTCCTTCCCTTAATATTTTTCTTTTAAAAATATCTGTCTTTTATTCTAGAGCTGTGCTGTATGGTAGTCATATGTGGCTATTTAACTTCAATTTAATTAAGATTAAATACAGTTAAAAGCTTCCATTCCCCAACCACATTTCAAATGTTCAATAGCCACATGTAGCTAGTGGCTACCGCGTTAGTGTGAGAGAGAATGTTTCCGTTACTGCACCAAGTTACACTGAATGAAGTTGTGATTGAGTATGTGCTCCCCGAGGGTAGGAACTGTGCCAAATTTTCTTCTCCAATTGCAGAAATGAGCAAAATGTGGAGTTTAGAGAAGGCTTTAGACAATAAACGAAACTTAGCCGAACCTGTGGGCTCTGACTAGTTGGTTTGATTCCTAGTTCCTGGGCTTTTCAAGAAAAATAGCAACTTCCAATTCCCTTCCAACATCCTAAAATGTATCAATTCTACAAATTTCCAGTGCAGAAGCAGAAAAAAAGTGATTTGGATAGAGTCTTGCATTCCAACTTTCATAATGCTTCTTAAATTCATTTTCCAAAGGTGATAGAATCTTGGACAAAATCAGAGTGATAGGAAGGAAAACGAAGGCAGGTTTTTACCTTAGATGGATGCCGTGTGTAACCCCACATCTGTTCTAAGAGGCTCATTTGTGGGGAGAAGCCTTTGAAATCCCGAAACCTTGTTTTGACAGTTGGTCACTGAGGTGGCTGCGTTTATCTTTGCCAACATTCTCATCATTTTTGAGGAAAGTGAAGTATGCCTTCATTTCCCGAAGGGAAGCCAACATTGAACGAATTCATTGTAAGCTTTTGAGACAAGAGCTTTAGCAATCCTTTGCAGTGGTAGTGAGATTAGGATCGATGTAGCACATGCTGTCTTTAAGAACCAGCTTTCATGTAAGCTCCCATTAGGCCATTTAAATGTGTCGGTCCTCTCTCCAAGATGATGCCGAAGTCATGGAACTTACATCACACAACTCACCAGGGTCCTAGAGCTGATTGGCCATAGAGTCCGGTTGGAACCCGGGTTTTCTAATTCCAAGTCCAAGGCTTTTTTTCATTATAGTAAACGTTTTCTAAACTCACCTGAATCACCTGGGATCTCTTGTTAAAAATAGCCAGACTTACTGAATCAAAATTTCAAGACTGGGAGTCTGAGAATTGTATTTTTACCAAGTGCCCAAGATGGATCAATATAATTAAAATATAATGTGTCAATTTACCTTTGGGATTAAAAACTTATTTGAACATATGTGGATCTTGCTATAAGATATCTTACTATTTAATCACCTGGTTGGGATTTAGAGTTGAGTCAGGTTATTTCACACAGGTATAGGATCACAGACTGAGTTGAGAGGGATGTGGAGTTTGTTTATTCTCATTCTCACTGGACCCAGGAATTATTACTACCGCCTTCCTGGCAGAGGGTCACGTAGCTGTTGATTGATTAGTTCCATTACTCTAGGAAAACACTTTCATTGCTGGCTGTCCCTCTTATTAGAAAGCGCTTCCTTCTCCTGAGCTACAATCTTCCTCCCTCTTGTTCTGGTTAAGGCTTCCATAACAAGGAAGTGATTTAATTCTTAAGGAGCTGGCTGTCCTGGCTGGTGGGACCTCAGAGGTCAGATCACATGGTTGAATCCCTTCAGTGTTCAGAGGAGGAAACTGATGTACATTCTTTCAACATTTAACAAATACTTACGGTACATTTACATAGGAACAAAAGTGGACCTGGAATCTGCTGTCCTGGAGGTTATAGCCTGTGAAGGAAACAAATAAATACTGGTTAAATCATCACGGAAGTATGTTATTGTCAGGTACCAATAAATGCTGTGGGGAAATAAAGAGTGGACAATGAGAATGTCCAATGGGAGTCTGTCTGATCTGGGGGACAGGGAAGGCATCCCCAACGAAGCAACCCCCTGAGATGGTCATAAGGGCGAGGAAGAGTTGAAGAGATGATGAAGTAAGGGAAGAGCCTTTTAGGGTGAGGAACAACATCTGCAAAGGCTATGAGGAGGGAAGGGGTTTGAGAAATTGAAAGGCTGGCTCTCAGGGAATAGTGGGGAGAGAGGTTCGGTGTAACTGGAGTGGGGTCAGAGGTATTTTGTGCATGTTAAGAAATTGATTTTTTACCCTAAAAATAAATGATAAGCGTGTGTGTGTGTGTGTGTGTGTGTGTGTGTGTGAGAGAGAGAGAGAGAGAGAGAGAGAGAGAGAGAGAGAGAGAGAGAGAGAGGCTCAGTTTGGTTGTAGTGCAAATCTTGGATTGGATGCCAGTCTGAGTGGGTGTGAGAACACTAGTGCTGGGTTTAGAACTTACTGCACAAGGTCAGGTCAGAGATAGATTGAACTAGGGATTTAGTAGTGGAGATGGAGAGAGGAGTGTTCGTATTTGAGGCAAACTCAAGAGGTAGAAGAAGTAAAACTTGTGGTGGATTGGATATCTAGGGTAAGAGAGGGTTTTAGAGCAGGATAGAGGGGAAATGACTTGTTTAAGACCACATAGCTAGAAAATTCAGAGCTGAAGAAAGAGATCGAGACCAATGATTCTAAAGTCAAATGTGGTCAGGGTGCAGCAACGCCAACAGACTAGACTTTGGCAATAGGCCGACCAGTTTTGACCACTGGCCTTGCTGCTGATAAGCTCTGTGATTTGAGTAGTTTCCTTTGCCTCATTGAGGTGGGGATCAGGATGATAAACATACCTCTTTCATAGAGGACTTGTGGGGAATTAAATGAGCATAGTATTATGCCTATCACACACAAAACACCCAAATAGTAACCTAGCTGAGGTTATTGTTTGTATTATTAAGAACTATTATATCTTCCTTGAGTCTTCTTCAGACCCATTTCCTTTACCTCTGTTTCAAATGTCATAACTTCCAGAATCATTTCACATCATAGCCTTTGCATCAGACATCCTGCGAGGCTCCAATTACACAAGATTAAAAACCTTGCAGTGCTTACAAGTGAAACCAGAATGATGCTGAGTTGTGTAATAAGTTGCATGAGATGTAGCCACTGACTCTTCCTCCAATGACCAGGAAAGACTTCCTAAGCTGATGTTTAGCTCAGCCTCAAAGGATGAGTAGATATTTTCCAGATGAGGGAGAAGCTGGAGATGGTAGTAGTGGTGGCGAAGGTGGTGGTTGGGAGAGGCATCTTATGCAGAAGAAGCACCGAGTATAAAAACACAGAGGCATGAGAAAGCCTCCTTCTCTGAGGACCTGCAGGAAGTTCAGCATGGTGAAGTGATGCCTTATGGCTGAGTGGCAGAATTTGTTGTTGGAAATATAGGCAGGGGCTAGGCTGTAAAAAGATTTGTAAGTCAAGCTGCAGATCTTGAACTCAAATCTGTAGATAATTGGGAGACCCTGAAGCTTTTTAAGATGAGTGGTATAATCATAATTGCGTGTAAAGGGGTGTTTTTTCAAGAGATTGAGTTTGTAAGTTTGTATTTTTTTTCTCTAGTGTCATTGAAAGTAGTCCCTTTAGAAGGGTTGATGCTGGAATTACTAGGGAAATACTGCTTAGAAGGAGGTAGCCTTCTTCATAAAGGTTTCTGGGGAAAGAGAATTTAATGTGATTTCCTGTATTTTTTAGTATTTAATGAAAAGGCTGCCCGCTTCCATGGGGTTAATCTCTGGGAAATGGGATGATGGGATGGTGGGTGTGGGTTCTTATGGTGGTGGATTCTGGGACTTGTACTAACCAATTAACATGGACTCAAGCACTTAACTGGGGACATAGAATGTGACTACATTTGTACTATAGCTTGTGGATAAGCACACATGGGTACAGGTATTCACCAGGCTCAAGATCATCTGATACATTTCCCAGCAATCTAGAAAGAACAGAGGAGAGAATGTAACGTCAAACTGCTTGTAGCATCTGAAATAAGGGATGTTTATCCCACTTGGTTTTCCTTATTGAAACAGAATCTGTTAGACTAATTTAAAAATAAGAGTTTTCTTAAGAGGGTGCTTTATAATGAGTTCTCTTTCTAGTTTTGTTCTTTTCTGAGCACTGGAATCTTGACGATTATAGCTAGGTGTGTTTTATTCATAGCAAAGAGGTGCTTTATGGAGAAGACAAAAAGATTTGTTGATAATGACTTAACTTCCATTCTGAAATTAAGGACAGGATGTACTTTTATTCATGTTTAGTATTGATTTAGAGGTCCCATTTTGCTTAGTAAATTATCTTAATGAATTGGGCATAACCGTTTATGCCACCCAACTTCCAAATGCTGGAACTAGTTCTGGTTCACCTGGTTTACCTACCTCATCTGTTTAGGAACTCTGTGTCCTGTCATTTTCATCCTGGTCATGAAACATGATGCTCAAGTATGTGAAGGAAGCAAAGGGACAGACCATCTTGTTCTTAACCATTACTTCTTTTATTATGTGAGACCTGTAGACTCCAAATAATGAACTCATTTAAGAAATAAGGGGAAACATAGGAGATAGACCCTAACTTTATAAATCCATACATTAGGCACAAACCAGGAATGCTTTCTTTATGGATAGTTTAAAATTTCTATTTAAACAGCAATGATGGATAAAACATAAACAGCAATGATGATACTGACATTTTCTAGATAAAGTATATACCAGTGGTAGAGGGCATTGGTTGAAATTTGCAGGGAAAGGAATGTTTCATCGTACAGTCAGCAAGCATGAATTTTGTTGTTGTTGTTGTTGTTATTTTTTTGGTACACATTTTGGGAAGCACCCTGGTAAGGATGGTCAAACACCTGTCAGTGTTGGGAGCCATATTCTGTAATCCTCCGCTCATTTACACTCCACTTCCTCTATGATCCAGTGCTCTTTAGCCTTACATTCTTGCTGCTTCTTTCTGATCAGATTTGATACTTGTATTTGGTCCACGGTTATCAGGTTTGCCATGTTCTCTCCAGGGTTCTTCTAATTTCTGGGTATCCAATACAAAGTTTGAGAGGAGAAGGGACTAAAATAGGGGTGAAGAAAGGGAAAATGTTCTTAATGGAAGATGGGCAGCTGAAACGAACAGAAGGGATATTCAAAGTGAGATGAAATGAAAAACAAAAATCTAAAAATATTGGTTGACAGTAACCTTCAGTTAACTAAAAGATCAATTAACCAGACTCTTCATCCCTCAAATATTTCCATTAACTTTGAAAAAATTCTAAATAAAGTCATTAAAAAACAAAACAGATGGATGAGGTCTGGGACTTCAAAAGAGGCAAAGTTTAATACAAGATTTTAATGGGACCCACCTGACAAAACAAAGACAGGACTTGAACTTGTACTGTTGGAAACAAAGAGACGAAATAGAGGCACACAGAGCAATGTCTATTGGGCTGCAAGAGCTTAAGTTAAGCTTTAGTGCAATTTATAAAGCACCAAAGCATGCACAGGACCTAGAAGACCTGCTTGGAATTAACTTCTGATGTTGCTGACTTCAAAGGCAATCAGGATACAGACCCTAAAGAGGCAAATCTTCCCACAATGCTGTTGGGAGGCATACTCCATGGCCAGGGACCCAGCAAAAGAGATCATTGATACAGATCAGACAAGGAAAACGAGCGATTTCTCTGCATTATAGAAGACCATTTTCCAAATTACTTGCCAGGTCCTAAGCAGAACATTTAAACCCCAGATGCTAGACCTGAGGGTCAGAGGCCATAGAAGGGAGGTGATGTCATTACTAAAAGGCACAGCCAAATTACCTGGATTTTTATTGCCTTTTCTCACAGTTAGTAAACCTTACTGCTTAACCAGTTATTGCACAATTGACTCCAATACATAAATGGAAACTTACTGGATAGAAGATTCAAGCTGTGGTTTAAATCATAACTAGACTGTAGGATTGACCCAAAACACAGTCCCTAAAAATACTTTAAACTAGCTTCCATCTGGGCTCAGATTGACAGCCAAATGTATTCAGCCTGGTAGCAGAGCTTGACAGCAAGACAAAGCTGGCCAAAGTTAGGCAGGGTGTCAAGGCCACAGACCACTAGTTAGTGTTAAAAGCAGGACTTCACTCTATAACAGTGAGTATGAACTAAAAATTGGGACTCAGAAGAAGCTCAGCTAGCTAGGCTTAATAATTATGTAAAAATTGTGATAGGGAGCAGCCCCTATTATATAATTGACCTAGGTAGCTAGCCTAATTCCGGAACTTTCTGAGTGTTCTAATATGCTGGTCTGGTTAGCACTGGCTCAGTGACCAAGTAGGCTCTTCAGTGGCTGCTGCATGCTAAGCCGGGGGGTGGGGGGTGGGGGGTTAGGGATGGTGGTTGCCCCAGTCCTAGACTTGGCACAGACAGGCTTAGACAAGCTGGGCTGCTTTGTACCCACCTGGAGCTCGGGCAGTGGGACTCGGAGGTATTGGCCACACAGTCTGTATTTTAAACATAGCACTCATGGCTCTAATGTAGAGAGGGCGTATGCCAGGGTGTCGAGCTGGATATTATTCTCTCTTTGTGTGTCTTGATACATCGAACACCTTCTCCACCCTGCTCTGTGCTCGGGGAGCTGAACTCAATGGACCATGTCAACCCAGCTACCTTGCCCTCTGCCTGCTGGCTGGGTTCTGCTGTTGGGAAGCCAGAGCAGTCAGAGAGCAGGTGGAAAGAGAGGTTCAGTTTCCCCTCCCCCTTTTGGCTCTCTTCCTACTGGGCCGTGGTTTGGGAATGGCTGTCTTCCTCACTCAAGGCCATATTCCCTGTACCATTTCTCCTCTTTCTACCATAGCCCTCACTGGGTTCCGGTAGCCCTTTGCCTGGTTAACTGTGGCTTCCCTGCTGTTTCTGGCTTCATCCCTTTTTATCTCACCATCTTGGTTGGTTTCCCTTAAACCTACTGCTACTTTTGTAAATGCTCTTCATGAAACTACTTTTGCATCTGCCATCCTGTCCCTGATCTGACTAATACAGGGGCATAACCAGATTTAAGTATGAGGACTTTTTAGTTTTGTTACTTATACTAACAAAAAACTGGAAACAAACCAAATTTCTATTGATGGAGGATTAAATTAGTTATGATATATCCATATCATAAAGTGTTATTTAGCCAATAAAAATAATGTTATTAATATATTTAATGCTATGAGATATACAATGTTAAAGAGAAAAATTGGTATAAAATGGTATGTACATAATGGTGTCATATACTCCAAAATACATATATTTATAACAAGTAGAAATCAACAGGGATAAAATATAGGCAATTATTAAAAGTGGTGATCTCTGGTACAGTTGAAGGTGATATTTTGTTGTATTCTATTTTTTACATTTTTTAAAACATACTACAATGGAAATATATTTCTTTATACTCAGAAGAAACATTATAAAAATAAAAATAGGAGAACTACCTGGGGGTAATGTCATATTTTAAGGGTTGTCATAGTGTACTTGGTATACATTCATGTGAGTCATCACTGTCGGTCAAGGTTATCAGTCCTTTCTATGAAGTGACTGGATGGGTGTCCCTTCTCCCATCAAATCCAATGGAGACATGTTATCTTCCTATAATATTTATCTTGTTCAGCCCTTTAAAGATAAAGTGAGTCTGAACGTGTGACATGCCTAAAATTTCCCAGGGAAAATGCTTGCCCTAACTCAGTCTTTGTGCTGTAGTACAAAGGAGCAAAGTTACCGCATTGGATGACAAATAGCATAAATAACAACAAGGAAGCAGGAGTCAAGGGACACATTTCCATACGAAAGCAGAGAAAAATAAATGATCATTTTTAGTGTTTGAGTGTGTTCTTTCTATTTCTGCTCTTTTGAAATGTTGGTAATCAATTGTTTATGGGATGCGCCCTCACCTGGAAATGTCCAGTAGGTGCCTCATGTTTAGCAGGTCTTATATCAAACAGATTAATTTTTGTTTCCATTGTTGCTCTTTCCCTATCTTGGTGAATGTTACTGTTATCAACCATGTCACAATGCTTTCAGGATGATACACAGAGTTAAAAATTCAAATCTGATTATTTCAAATTCCTGAGTTCGCTCAGACATGATCTCTCAAGGCACTGAACTAGAACTTCCAAGGCTTGACATTTATATTTGTGCTCTTCTTGGGTGGCTCAGCAGCCTTTAATATCACGAAATCATCTATAATGAAAAGATGGCACCCCAAAACTAGTGGGTTAAGGATATCGGTGTGGTTCTCTGTCATGCCATTAAATCCCATGTGAATCAGACCTTCATTAATTACATCATTATCAATTCCATCAGTTCTTTCTTCTTAACAGGTACTGACTTTGGTCCAAGAAGAAAGAGTCCTAAGTGGTTAAATTATAAATTAGATTGAAAAAAGCATTTTTCCTCAATATTCTGGACATAAATAATCCCATGCATAATTATGGACTTGCGTTTTCATTAAATGGAAGGTAGGACAATGGAAAGCATCTGTGGGTGTATAATAGTGGTGTTCATATAAGTGATACCTTTTTATCTTTGCATCTTTCCTCTCACTGTGGACATCTTGCCTCCAGGAAGATTGCTGGGCTGCCTTGAGCGCTCTGCTAGGACACCCTCAGGCCCCTTTAAGCATCCTCCAGGTCCTGCGTTGGAATTCACACTTTGCTGCTTTCCAAGTGAGGCTCATCTATAACATTTTAATGAGTGGGGCAATTACTCATGTGCATGAGAAAATCTCTTATAATGCTCACTTGAGTCCTTTCCAAGTTTGAGGTAAGAGATAATTGTGCCTCTGGTTGGGAACTCCATACTCTGTTTATGGTATTTGGGCTTTGTTTGTCTTTCAGTAACCGTGATTTCCCTCCCTCCCTCCCTCCCTCCCAACTTTTATGGAAATGATCTTCCTGCTGCCTGAAGTGTGTCATTCTACATCTTGCCAAGAAGAAACCCTCTCCATAGAGAAAATGACCCATCTCTTCCCCTCTGCAGCCATCTGACTTAATTATGCACTGTGCTCGGCCCCTGGAGAGCCCAGCGAGGAACATGAGGAAGTCCTGGCTGGATCGCCAAGCCCTAGGGTCTTTGTCAATTATCATCTGGCACCCACGAGTCTGGCCAAATTTACAGGCATGTCTGTCTCTCAAAACATGTCAGGCCTGAAGAGTGAATCACTTTTTTATTTTTTTTTGGAGCCACTATAAGTAGAACAATCTTTTCCATTAAAACCCACTTTACTCTCTTCTCAACACCCCGGAGCCTCTTGAACACACCTCTACTCCACGTGCGATGCCTGGGAGACTGCAGTTGAACAACATGACTCGTTTCCCAGGACTCCTGGCACGCACAGAGGCGTTGCGGGCTGGAGGGAGGGACATGGGCTGTGCAGGCAGACGGTGGTGAGTTGGAGAAGCCCATTCCTCCCGGGGCTGGTTGTGAGCCCTTAAGAGACCCACTTACCCCTCCGAGCCTCCATTTTCCCACCAGTACAATGGAGATAACAGGACCCCCTCCCTAGAGATGTTGTAAAGCAAAATGAAGATAATGCATGCCAAGGTAATTTGAAAAGTAAAACACAATAAAAATTTAATGAATTTAATGAAGACTAAGAAAAGCAGCATTCATTAATTGTATTCCTTTATCCCTTCCCACTCTGCTCTCTGAGGGAAAAAGAAAATAGCTTTGTTCCCATCTCTTTTTACTAAGATTTCATACTGTAGATTGCAAGAATCCCTTCCAAGGCATGTTTTCCTGACGAGTTTTGAGGCCTGGATTTGTAGTGCTGACATAAAATGTCATATGTTTTGAGATGCCTCTTTTGACCCTGACCTCCAATATTTCAAGTGAATGAATGATTTCCCCACATGACTTTGAATGTTTTCATCTTTTTTTTGAGGGGGCCATAGCACCAGTCTGTTCCCCTGTCTGTCATACTCTCTTGGCATCATCTGCCAGTCTCCTCCACTAGCTCTAAGGTGAGATAAGGCCAATATCCCTGGTCCCAGCCTAGGGGCTGGTGCAAAGGAGGAGGTCAGCATGTGACTGTGGGAAGAGGAAAGAAGGAAGGAAGGCAAGACAGGAGAAGAAGGAAAGGAAGGAACAAATCCAGACTTGGTATTCTTACAAGTATAATCAAGGGACACTCGGAACGTACTATGAAAGCAACCATACTGGGAAAACCTATTATTACACCCTGGCTTCAAGTGTTGTTTTTATATTTGGGAGGAAATGCATTATTTGTGTTTTGGACTCGCCCCATCAATCTGCTCTCTCCGTCCCTGTCCCAGACTTCCCCTGGAGTTGTGTGGGCAGAAGGAGGAGGTCCCTGGTCTGAATCGGTAACTCAAGGCTAATGAATGTTTTCCTGCTTGGAGCCTGTGACTTGCAGTTGCTGATGAGATGAGGAGGAAAATTCTCCAAGTCAGAATTCTTGGGCTTCTGCCTTACCCTCAGCTCTGCGTGTAGCTGCCTGTGTTATGGGAAGACTGGGAATTTGAAGATCATGGCCAGATACTGCTCTAAATAGGTTCATATATTTTTTAAAATGTTATGTTGGCTTGATGTCAAGTATCTACTTTGATACGTTTCCCCATTGAAGTGAAATAGTCGAGTATTTTGCCTTGATTTTCATTATCAGAGGCCACTTCTCCCTGTCTTAAATAACCTTAGCTAAAATGTGCAACTGAACCAGCCACATGGCAGTGATGGGAAAAGGGCTCTGGGCTTAGTCTCAGGGGAATTGGGTTCGAATTCCAGTCTGTCACTTATTAGCTATGTGACTCTAAGCAACCCACTAAACTTATCCGAGACTCAGTTCCTTTCTCTTCAAAGTTGGGTCAGTAGTTCCTATTATTCTAGCCTGTGAGATTTAAAGGATTTAATGTACATAAAGCACAGTGCTTGACCCACAGTGGATCCTCAGTATGTGTTGCGGGGGAGTAGGGTGGAAGGGTGATGACCTCTTTGCCATCTCTCAAGGCCTACAGGTGGCCTTAAAGCGGGAATGGGCTGCAGGTCTCTAATCCTGTAGGAGAGACTGACAGGCTCCAGGTGGCTATGGAGCAGGAGCAGCCTCAGGTGGACTCCAGGTTAGCTGGCTAATGGCTGGAGTCATCTGTCTTGTCCTTTACCATACACCAGCGGGGGGTGGGGGACGTGTTTTTCTTTCTCCCAGTGACGGAAACAAATAAACAACCAAAAGAACAAGCTTAGAATTCCTTTTCCCTGATCAATCATCCGACCACATGTTTTCAGGTTCCTTCCCAACCCTGATCCACATGTAGACATTTGCTTTATATACTGGTGAAACCAGAATGCAGAAACTTGTCGAAATTCTTCTTTTTAAGCTAGCTCATCTGCTGAACTGACTGATAGCCTGAAGTCTGGGCAGGACAGGTAAAGAGCCAGACCCTCTGCATCGCTCCTAGAGTGAGAACAAAGCAGCCAATGAGTGGCTCTCTACATCAGTGGTTCTCACCTGGGGCAGTTGTAACAGCATCTGGGGATGTTTGCCGTCCTCACAACTGGTGGACGGTGGGTGGACCACTGACATCTAGTGTGCGGAGGCTAGGGATGCTGCTGAACATCCTGGCATACACAGAGCAGATCCCCACAACAAATACTTACTAAGTCAAAATGCCAGTATTGCTGAGGTTGAAGAATCCTGCTCTAGAGAAAAAACTGGAGGCAATGAAGTCTAAGAACCTCTGAAAGTGTATACAAAATTTGTGTGTATGTGGATTTCAGAGAGAGTCTGAACTTCTATGAAATTCTCAAAGAGCCTGCCCTAGTGTGAGCAAATGGCTTCCAGGCCTGTGAAATTTGGCTACAATGAAATGGCTGGCACTGCATGTATGTGCCCAAGAGAGGAGGAGGTGGTGGTCAGTGTGGGACATACGAAAACCAAGTCAGGGAGGCAAACTTGGGCTCTCTCCAGGGAGTCTGCGCTCTGACAAGCAAACAGCTCTTTACAATCTTCCTGCCAGGTCTGTCTCTCGGATAGAGACCGACATCTGTATCTGTCAGGGCTTGGTGTTATTAAACATTCAGATCACGTTTACTATGCTGGCTGTGGGTCTGCGCTCAATAGGGATTTTCATATTTTTAAATCTAAGTCTGATTATGATGTTACTGTAAATGCATCACTAGGCACCTATGGGACAGGAGCTGAGTATTATCTATTTATATTCACATTGCTTGGAAGAACTGCCATGGTGTTAATAGTCGATAATTGTGTGCTATAGTGAGCAAAAGAATTGAACGGATTTTGTCAACGCAAACATGTTACTCCACATTACAGGGATGTTTCTTATAAATGAACCTATCGGTTTTCAGCCTAATGCTTCAAGGTTCTATAAGCTTGGTTAGTGTGAGTTATCCTCCCCAAATCCGACTGCTTTGGGGACAGTGACAAGATTGAGTTTCAGAGTCTGCAAGGCTGAGAGGCAGATACAATTATGCTGTGTGTCCATTGGGACAGTGTTGCCTTGTGGGATATCTTGGGAGAGGGAGGGCCGCATGGCCTGTTCCTGGTAACAACCTTACAACTCTGCATACTTTCATTAGCACTAACATTGGCTACCCCAGGAAGATTCAATGAGGCTGATATGCCAAACCTTGGCTTATCTGCTTGCTCTCAGATCTAGTCCTGTCCCTCCCCTGCTCTGCTCAGCATCACGGGGAGGCTGACCCTGAAGTCTGTGTTTCCCAGGCTCTCATGCCAGCTGGCTTGTGCCTAGGATTGGCCAGTGGGAAGTACTGGCAGTAAATTGGAAGGTGGACAGAAGGGAGAAGCCTGGGGATTTCTCCTCATCTTAGCTTTGGCGACATCTGCAGTACTGGCCATGTTTTCTCTACGGTTTGTGGAGGACCCAGGTTTTGTGAAGACTAAAGCTTATATAATTTGGGGGTCCCTTTAAAGGGAAGAGAATACAAAATTAGATCTAAAGCATTAGAAGAGGCCCAGGAAGGCAAGGAGCCCCAAAGCTGAAATCTCGTTAGCTTTATGGTATATCTCCCTGCCAACAAGGTTCTAGCCTTTACCAGGTCGCTGGTCCCTCCTTTGTCCTTCCAGCCTGGAAGTGGTAGCAGCTTTCTGCTCCCTGGGTTACTTCTCCATCATCTGCTTAAATATCACAGCTTCTCCATCACTTGGATTATTAAATTATCAATTATTTTTTAAATTAAATTCCATCTGTATTAAGTAGAGTGATTTCTTGTGTTTCTAGTTGGACCCTGACTTATAAAACAAGCTAAATAAAAGTAAAAAAATTTGAAGTTATTTTTGTTATCCACAATACATGGTGAAAAGACTTTCTGCCTAATGTGAATAAATAACCAGTTAGAAGCAGCTCAGTGCCATAGAACTTAAGATAGGGCATTCATCATTACTAAACATTTTGGAATGCTTTGGTAGACTTACATAACTGCTCTGAAGGAGCTCTTCACCCTCAGATAGTCACAGGAGGGCATTTTGATTTCAGAGAGCAGGGCTGGATAAGCTGTGTATGGAGTGCCTTCTGAGTGACACACGGCCACTGAGGAACAGTTGCAGTCACTGAGGAACTTATGACCCAGTAGGAGAGTCAGACTCCAGGACATGTTCCCCTCCATTGTGGAGTGTTGGATGCCATGCTAAGAAGATGGTATGGGGACAGACAGGGCTTTTGATCTGAAGGTATTACTCTCAGTGCTGTAGAAATACAGTAATGAGGAGGAGTCTTTGACAAGGCGAGAGAAGCAATCAGGAAGACTGGTTATGAAGTGATGGCAAAAGCTCAGGAGAGAGTTTGGTCAGGAGCTGGGGCAGGGAGGGTGGAGGGAAGGAACGGATTCAAATTAGAAATATAGGGTGAAATAGAAGCAGGGTCAGAATGCTTGAGCTTCCCACTTCAGGTGGAGAGGATGGTGGTGCCACTAACCGAGGCAGCAAGCATAAGCCAATGAGTAGGTTCTGATGGCGAAGTGGATAGTTTGGATTTGGACAGCTGTGTTTGTGGTCACTGTAGAGCAAGCAGGGATGGGTTCCCACTAGGGGGCTGGCTTTGCTATTTTAGACTTAGGAGAGAGAGAGTTGAGCTAGTCAGAGAAGGTTCTGTGTTCTTGTGGGAGTAGGAGGTCTCTGGAACCAGGCAGGGCAGCTGTGGTATCTCATAGGAGGAGGCTTATGGAAAGAAAAGGGGCCCTAGAAACAAAGCTCCAGAAGGCCTACATGCATAGATAGAGGAAGAGGGGTCATCTGGCGGGGGTCAGGAGAGGGGTCATCTTTGGGGGGTTGGGGGGGGAAGTCTCAGGAAGCGAAGAAAGGGGCAGCTTTCCAGAAGTGGCAAGTGATCAAAGCGGAGAATGCCGAAGTGGGGCAGATAGGGCAAGACCCTGTTAGATTTGAAAAGGCCACTAGTGACTTGCTCAGAACCTTTCAGTCTTATGGGGGCAGCAGAAAGAGATTTCCAGGGGCGAAGGGTGACTACCAGGGGAGAAGCAGCAGTGGGATGGGGTATTCTGAGCAACATAGAGTGGTGGAAAGAAGGAGGCTGTTGGTGTGTGAATTGGGCCATGAGAACTTTCCAGAATGTTTGCAAGTGAGAGGATGAAAGTCAAAAGATAAGAGGAGAGATAATAGTTGGCACTGAACAAAATCTTCATCCATGATTACCCTCACTTTCCAAGCAAGTGGTTTGGAGCAGGAATCTCAATCCTTTCTGAACTGGGGCTATCAGAACATTTGAAACCATGAACCCTAATTCTAGAACCAAAACGGATCCCACACAGTAAATTAGCTATGCTGTCTGTGAAGCTATATAGATGCAGAGCTTTGGCCCACAAAGGTGGTGCTGTTGCTATCTTGTAGAAGAAATTTGGCCTCTAGGTAAGATAGGAAGTAAAAGGTTGATGCATATGTGCATAAAACATATATCAATGCCTCTATTCTGCACCACAATTGCCCTCCTAGAGAAAGAAAAATTGTCAAAGAATCCTGGGGCCTTGTAGATTCCAATTGGAAGCTGGGCACTGGGCCAGCGCAGCTTGTCAAACCAGGTTATGTGGGAATGTGCCCAGGGCTGCTGAGAATAGGCAGCTCTGATCGGTGTGTATGGGCTTGTTAGACTCAGGCTGGTTTTTGCTTTCTTTCAAAGGGACACCTGAGCCTCTCTGTAGGCAATAACTCTGGGTTTGTCCCCATTCTGTTTGCTTTGGTTACTGGTGCTCAGCAGAGGAAGCCTCTGTCATGGTGAATGGATTTTTCTGAGAGCATTCTTGGCAAAAGAAGGCTTTCCCACTGTAATAACGGTGGCTACCACTTATAGTGGACCTACTCAGTGCTCAGTGCTCTGCCAGGGGGACCTGTGCATATCTCTTGCTCACGTTCTGACTGCCATCTTACACCAGATGGCTCCACGAGGTGGCTGAGTTTCCCAGGGTCACACAACTGATGAGTTGCAGAGCTGAGGTTTTTGTTCGATTTTTCTCCCTCTGAGACCATTTGGTGCTGCCTGCCCCTCACTCAGCACTGTGTCCTGATTCTACAACGTGCATCCACTTACCTGGTGGTAAACAGCCTCCACAGTAGCCCACGTGGAAGTTTATTAAGCCACATGACTTAATCCTCTATTGTTTCTCCTAGAACAGATGTGCTACACAAAAAGAGCAATAAAACTCCTCCGAACTTGCCTCCTTGCCTCCAGTCTCTCCCCTGACAATCTGCCTTCTCAGTGCCCCAGAGGGAGCCCTCTTAAAGTCCACGTCACTCCTCTGTCAGAAAGCTCTCAGTGGCTCCCCATGGCTATTGGATAAAGTCCAAGCTCCTTGCCTTGGCACACAGGGGAGCTCTTTATTGACGGCTCTCACCCACACCTTTAGCCGCAGCCTTCAGAATCTCTGCCTTCACACAACTCACTGTTTTGCTTTTTTTTCAAGCTAGAAACTGAGTAGATCCCCATGTTTCTTTATCCCACTGAGCCTTTACTCAAGCTATGACTTCTTCCTGACATGTTCTTACCTTCTTCTCTGCTTGCTAAACCAAGTGACACTCCCTCTCTAACACTGATTCTCCAGAGGAACTGTTGTAGAACATTCCATATTGAATTTTCCTTGATCACATGTCTCACTTCCTTAATGTTGGTGAGCAAAGGAGCAAAGTCCTGCATACCATGCTCTGCTTGAGGTGAGCTCTGGTCCTGACATGCAATTGGTATTGGGTGGATGCACAGGATATAATGTATTTACAGATAGATGCTTGGAGGCTGATGAGTCCCAAGGAGGTTCCCTTCATCATGACGTTTAAAACTGAAACAGGCTGGAGATGGCTAGGGTGAAGAGAGGGCATATATCTAACCTTTAAGCTGGACAAGGCTCAGTTTATTCAGGAAGAACTACAATACCTTCTCTATTTCTCTTCTACCTCCAAAGATGCCTTAGGAATCATACTGAGAAAGTTTTATAGAGGGAGCATTTTATGGTCCCCTGAAGTAAGTTAGCAGATACTTAATTATATAACCTTCATTAAGGTTCCATAATTTCTTGGTTGATCATTGTTCTCGTGGAGGTGGGGCCACAATGTCATTTTTTTCCTTTCTCTTTTGAATCTTACCATGGTATTACACATGTGTCACATCAAATAGCTTAATCTCTATTTTAGGTAGGTGCTTCCTAAACTTTCACTAAATTGCAAAGCTCTGTTCCTTCAAAGAAGTGAATAATCTTATTCCTAGCTAGGGATGATGGAATTGAAGTTGAATTCAACTTTCTAAGATCTTATTCTTTGTAGATAAAGCATTCTTTTTCATTTTTCCACTTGTAGCATTGACTTTTATCATAGCCAGAAGTCCATCAAATGACCATCGCATGTCACTCTCCTGATAGTGTCACTTCCAGGAAGCAGAGATGGCTTCCTCATGCTTTATGACCTCTGATCTTTACTTTAGGAACTATGTACCTCTCTGTGAGGGTGCGGGCTGTGCTGATCCCTCTTGATTTTCATTTATGAATGTTAGTGTCTGACATATATTAAGTGTTCTGTACTGTGTCTCTTTTCTTCCAGAGCTGCTTCACCTGTCCCCTTTGTTGGGTTTCTAATTTAAAGTAGTAATTTTTTTTTCAAGTTAGCTTCTAGGATTTAAAATCTGCTCATGGCCAGACTTGGAAAAGCCCTTCAAGCCCAGCTGGCGTGGCTCAGTGGTTGAGCATCAACCTATGCACCAGGAGGTCACATGCCCAGGTTGCAAGCTCGATCTCCAGTAGGGGGCATGCGGGAGGCAGCTGATCAATGATTCTCACCATTGATGTTCCTATCTCTCCTGTTCTCTCTGAAATCAATTAAAAGATATTTTTAAAAAAGAAAAATCCTTGCCCTAGTTGGTTTGGCTCAGTGGATGGATGTCGGCCTGCGGACTGAAGGGTTCCAGGTTCAATTCCAGTCAAGGGCACATGCCCGGGTTGCAGGCTCAATCCCCAGTAGGGGGTGTGCAGGAGGCAGCTGATCAATGATTCTCTTTGATCGTTGATATTTCTCTCTCTCTCTCCTTCTCCCTTCCTCCCTGAAATCAATTAAAAAAACATCCTATATAATAAAGAGGTAATATGCAAATTAATCCTCATGCTGTCACAAGATGGCTGTGCCCACAGCGAAGGCGGGGTTCCTGTAACACAAGATGGCTGCGCCCACAGTGGAGGTGGGGTTTTCTTAATGAGCGATCAGCATGGATCTGAGGCTGCGTGGTGCTGGGCCAGAGCAGGGGACCTGAGGCTGCGCTCCCCACCTTGCAGGGCTTGAAAGGGAACCTCAAGGCGCGCCCCCCTTCCCCCCCCCCCCCCCCCCCGTCCGGGCTGGGGGACCTCAGGCTGTGCCCACTTTCCCGGCACCAGGCTAGGGGACCTCAGGCCGTGTCCCCCACCCTGGTGCTGGGCTGGGGGACCTGAGAGGGTGCTGGGGACCTGAGGCTACGCCCCCCCCCCCCACCTGGCATATGCTGGGGGACCTGAGGCTGCACCCTCCACCTGGCGGGGCTTGGTGGGGGACCTGAAGCTGTGCCCCCCGCCTGGCACCAGGCTGGGGGACTTGAGGCTGCGCCCCCTGCCCAGTGCCAGGCCATGGGACCCTAGGCTGCGCCCCCCGCCTGGCGGGGCTTGATAGGGGTGAGGCCAGCCGGGTCTAGATCTTGCCCAATGGGGCTGGGGCTGGCCCGGTCTGGGGCTGGCCGGAAATGTCTCACGCAATTTCGAGGCACACACGTGGGTGGGCGGGGACTTGACTCTGGGTCTTGAGGCATGCCCCAGACTCTGACAGGAGGAAGATTTTCATATACATTTTACTAATTTTCTTTCATCTCTGACACTTCTATTATAGAGAAAGGGCAAATAGCAATATTAAAATTTTTCCTCTAATTAATTCCCTTTTAATGTGCACAAATTTCGTGCCCCAGGCCACTAGTGTGTGTGTGTGTGTGTGTGTGTGTGTAAAAGAAAAACCCTTCAATTATGCATCCTGATGAGTATTTGGAACAAGTTGGAGAACATACATTCCATACTGAATGGAACATTCCAAAGTGGCAACGCTTTGAGTGGCTCCAATGCCGCCTGTTCTCTGGCCATTATGCAAATTAGGTAGGTATAGCATTACTTCTTGGCTCGTCCACTATCACTATCACTGCTGATCTCCGCATGGATGGTCTTTCAGTATCACCTGACTAATCAGTGCCATTCAGCTCTGAGTCCCACTGTGGAAATGGTGTTTTGTCCACTCATAGAATATCCAACCTGGGAGGGCCCCTAAAGCCTATCAGGTCCAGTGCTCCTCATTTCCTAGAGATAGCTCAGTGAAGCCTGGATGGGAGGGAGACTCCTGCAAGGTACTTGGGGGATAGAGCACAGTCATCAGTGGGTATTTCCTCCTCGTCCCAAGCCTCACACTGCTGCTGTTAGTATTCTTTCTACTTTTCCTGACTTCAGGTTTATTATTATTCCCTTGTTAATGTCAACCTCTGATGAATTCCACAGGGAGTGAGCATCCCTGTCAGGGTTTTGTCACTTCACCTTCGGGGAATTCTGTGCATGTCCAGCTCCTGCATTGACATCTCTGCCCGTCTTTGATTCTGGCAAAAAGAAAATGTGATTTCTTTCAGGCATGGGATGGGGGTGGAGTAATGGGTGACGGGCCAGGCTGGTCTGCTCTGCTGAATTGGAAAGGACTAAACTGAAGATGTACAGTTTGATTGAGGGGCCTTCCAAAATCTTGATGCTGACTGCAGTGTGGATTCAGATGGCTGCCTCTCTCCCAGGATTGTGTTGATACCAGCACTGACGCATGTGACATTGACAGCCAACAAAAGGCTGCTTTTCTCTCAGGTCCAGTGAGACCTGTGTGCGTATTATGTTTTCCAAAGAACACAACCAGAGAATTAGTCTCAAGAATCACTGGTCTTGATAAGATATTACCTGCAAAAGGAGCTCTTCGGTTTCAAAAATGTGGCCCGCATGGGGTAGGTAGAACCCTGTTAAATGGGAGAATGGGAAAAAGATTCACAGCTAAAACTCGATCCTAAGCTTTGACTGAAAGTCAAACACATCTGCTTAAAAAATTCACTAAAGGAAAACGGAAAAGTGAAAAAGATTTTGATTGACTTTTGTTTTTCATTATTTTCCCATTTCACTCATTTCTATCCTTCTAGCTTCCAACTGTGACTAGGGAAAGTGCCAAAATATCAGGCGAGGTAGTCCCCCTGGAATTCAAGTCTGACCAAAGGCTGAAAGTATGAAAACTCCACCAAATGAAAGAACCCAAATTCCAGGCCTGTTGTGCACACCATGAGTTTAGGGGCATTTTTCTCAGATTTTTTTTAAGGTTATTACATTTTTATGTTTCACCAAACTTAAGTATTTGAACATTTTCTAGTTCATTGACAGGTCTTAAAGGAAGGAAATTGGTCATCAAAAGAAGTGTGGGGAGGCATAAGGAATGACCACTTTTTTTTTTTTAGCCCTTATTATATATTATTTCATAGAATAATATGTAATATTATTCTACATATATTATTTCATAGAATCCTCATAAAGTTTTATGAGGATTTTGCAAGTGGGGAAGTTGAGTGTGAGTTTCCTCATTGAGTGTGAGTCTCTATGGTTGTACAACTAATAGGAGGCAGAACTGGGATTCAGAACTGTTTGATTCCAAAAACCCATGCTCTTTCCAGTTCCTATTTCCTGGTCACCTATTTGGAACGAGCACAAAATGGCAGTCCTCTTTCCTTCTTTGCTATTCTTGGTAAGCCCCAAGCTCTGGTTAATTCAGTTTGGTTTCTTAAATTAATAGTAATTAATTTACTCTAACAAATAAAAAACATTGGCCAAGACCTGAGATTCTTAATCATTCAGATGCTAAATTTATACATTTAGAGGCTGAACTGGGATCAGAATTATGGCATTTTCTCTGTGATTTAACACGACTTCCCTTTAAAATCATGATATCATACATTTTGGAGCTACCTTAACCTAGTCAATCTGGTGTGGGTGGATAAGCACTGACTTTATGGTCAGAAAACCTAGTTTAAATCCCAGCTTTGCTATTAACTTGTTGGGTGACCTTAGGAGAATTTCGTTCTCTTCTCTGGATCTGAATTTCTCTACCTAAACAGTGAGAGGGTTGAGCTGTAGGGTCTGTAGGGTAACTGACTCTGACAGGCTGGGATTTTGTCCCACCTGATTTAAATGGAAGTGGCATGAAGCCAGAGACTTTGTTTATTCACTGCTGTGTCCATGTGTGCTAGCACATAGTTGGCATTTAGTATACACTTAATAAGTGCATGAACGAATCTGCTTTCTTTATGTACTCAGTATAGATTAGTCAACTATTATTTGTTGAGCACTTATTATGTGCTCCACATTGTGCAGGTTAAAAGACACCCTTGGATCTGTTTTTTACATGGTTCACATTATATACTATACACTATATATATGTATTTTTTAATTTTTCAATTATAGCCAACATTCAATATTACTTAAGTTTCAGGTGTACACCATAGTGGTTAGATGTTTATATAATTTATGAAGTGATCCTTCTGATAAGTCTAAACCCACCTGACACCATACATAGTTATTACAATATTATTAACTATATTCCCTATTCTGCACTTTACATCCCTGTGACTCTTTTGTAACTGCCAATTTGTACTTATTAATATTTTTATTGATTTCAGAGAGGAAGGGAGAGAGAGATAGAAACATCAGTAATGAGAGAGAATCATTGATCGACTGCCTCCTGCACACCCCCCACTGGGGATTAAGCCAGCAACCCGGGTATGTGCCCTTGACCGGAATTGAACCCGCGACCCTTCAGTCAGCAGGCTGATGCTCTATCCATTGAGCCAAACCTTTTTTACTCAGTCCCCCAACCTCCCTCCTATCTGGCATAACTTTTTTTTGCATTATCTATCAAGTATTGTTTTCCTTTTAGGTCATAAAAGTGGTCTCTAAAAACTGTCAATATTTAGATTCAGTATTACTTGAACACACACTGTTCTGTAATAAAAAATTTTTGGGAAACATTGGGCTAATTAAAAATAAACATTTGATTAATAAAAACTTTTAAAAGATGTCTGTTCTGTAGGGACTTCTTAGAGCCTCTAATATGCTAATATGTATTAGGATTCTCTAAGAGGGAGCTGCAGAATGAAGCCTGGACATCTTGAGAGTCATCAAATGAAGTGTGGGGAGGCATAAGGAATGACGAGATCTGCAACTGTTGAACTTAATAAAATATAGTGGTTCCATTAGAGAATAACTGACATCACTAAATCTTAAAATTTCTGTGGTATATAATTGGAGACACTGAAACCCAGCAGTGGCCATGAGAGGGGTCATGGTTTAGGTCTTGGTTACTGAGGGATGGGGTGGGGGGATGTTCTTAAGTCTTTAGTTGTCATCTTTGCGTCATCTGCCTCTTACAAATTGCAAACAATTCACGATGCAGAGCCATCTATTATTAGAGGGCAAGTCACCTAACTGCTCAAACTCCTTATCTGCAAAGTGGTTAAGGGGAGCCCACAATTATTTTCCGGCTCAAATGGTTGGCGATTGCGATTTGCTTTCTGGTTACTCATCAAGAGCAGGCCCAACCTTGAATGCCTATGGGAATTAATCATGTCATGGGGAAATGAAACAATATTTGTTTTCATTATGCACTGTTAATTAGGTAAGGTTCACACTGACCCTGGCTGAATGATGCATGCAGGGGCTTGTAATGTGAGAAATGGATCCAAATGGGAATGTATTAATTGAGCAGAGAGCAGGATGCACTTAAGTTCAAATCTTTTGAATAGGGATATGACTAGGACAGTTTCTGGAAGGGTGAAACCAACCCTGGTGATGTATAGGACTGCTGAGCTGGTGCTTGTAGCTTGGCTATTTTTATTTATATCATGGTCTCTGTCATCTTCTTTTGTTTAATGCAGTGCAAATAATAAAACCAGTATTATTGCTATAATTTTTAGAGTCCTCCCCTACCCCTACTACATGTTTTTCCTTCTATTTTTTTTTCTTTTCATACTGCGGATAAAAATGATTGGGCTGTGGATCTCATCCATCCATCCATCCATCCATCCATCCATCCATCCATCCAATGTATATTAAATACCTATGGCATACTAGGATTTGTTCCAAGCAATAGAGAAAGAGCTGCAAATGAAAGATGACAACATCATCGTTTTTTGCAAAATTTTCATTTGTTAGCAGGAGATGAATAATAAATGAGTCTAAGATATGTTAGGTGATGATAAATGTTTAGAAGTAAAATAAAGTTTGATAAGAGACAGAGTGATGAGGTGATTTTAGATAAATTCATCAGGGAAGCGCTCTTTGATGTTTAAGCACAGCCCTGGAAGAATCCATGTGGATATCTGGAGGAAGAACATGCCATGGACAGGGAAAGTAGGTATGAATACCTGGAGGTAGTAATGTGTCTCATATGTTAGAGGAGCAGTAGTAGGTCTGTGTGACTGGAGTAGAGGGAACAAGGGAGAGCATGGCAGGAAATGATGTTGCAGTTAGCTGTGGCTGCATAACAAACTATAATGAAGTAGATTGACTGGGATTGGCTAGCTGGTCTTTCCTTGGGGTCTGTCATGTGGCTATACTCAAATAGTTGGGGATGGAGATATCTGAAGACTTACTGGACTGGGAGTACAAGATGACTTTCTTACATGGCTATGCTTGATAATGTTAACTGGGGGCTCAGTTATTTTTATTGACTAGAGGGCCTACCATGGCCATGTTGATACCATGTTGTCTGGGTTTCTAACCGCATGTGACCTGAGGGCATTGGGCTTCTTACATGGTGGCTTAGTACTCCCAGATACTATTCTGCCAGTCAAGGCTACTCGGCCTGGAACTGGGATAGTGTCACCTCCATCATGCTCTTGGTCATAATGTACTCAGATTCAAGGGCAGGGAAAATAGATTCCACCTCTCAATGTGAGGAGTATCAAAGTATCCATCACAGAAGAGATTAGAAAAGCAGGTCCTATCATATTGTGCTTTGCTGGCCATGGGGAGGATTGTGGAAGATGCTTCTCTGAGTGTGATAGGAAGCCACTGAAGAGTCTTGAGGGAAGAATCACATGACCTAATTTAGGTTTTACACGTATCACTTCAGCTGCTGTGCAGAGATCAGGCTATAGAACAATGAAAGTGGAAATAAGGAGACCAGTTAGGAGGCTTTTACAAGAGTCCAGTGAGAGATAATGGTGGCTTAGATCCGAATATAGTGGGATCCAATTCGGCATATAACCTGAAGATGGAAACACCAGGATCTGGTGGATTAGATGTGAATGATGAGAGAAATAGGGGACTCAAAAAATGCTTCTTCTCTGCTTGTTTTGGCCTATATGGAGGGAAAATTGGAATTACCATTTTCTTTTAGAAAATATACTTTTATTGATTTCAGAGAGGAACGGAGAGGGAGTGAGAGATAGAGACTTCAATGATGAGCTCTCTCATCTGAGGCCAAAGCCTTGTATGTTCACAGGTTGCGAAGATGAGATTCCAGCAAATGTGTAGCCAGTGAGATAGGAAGGCCAAGCGAGACTAAAATATGAAGCTCTTTCAAAGAGGAGGGAGTGATTTGCTGTGTCCAGTGCTACTGAGAATTGACCATTGGTTTTTGGCAACATATCACCAGAGTTTGTCTGAACCCCAATTCTGCATGACCTTGAACAATTTATTCACCTTCTCTTCTCCTTAGCTTATCTTCTGAAAATGAAGTTAATAGTACTAATCTTACAGAGTGAGATATATATTATATATATGTTATCTTATTTCATTGAATGAAATAAGTTAACATATATATAATATATATACATACATACATACATATTTATATATAACCGAGGATGTTATCAAGACTCCTGACATATTGCAGTTGAATAGTGCTCAAAAAGATCAGTGTCCACCAATTTCCCCTTTATAAAACCCCTAAGTGATAATAGTTTGAACCACAGGAAATTGCCAATTTTGAATCATTTTTACCTATGAATCACAATTTCATTTGGTTCAACTCAGTAAATAAATTAGAATTCTGTCTTCCAAAAAGGGCAGACTTTAACTAGCCTATTCGCTCGTATTAAGATTTCTAAATGCACATTTCCTACTTAATAAAATCTCCAGGAGAAAACTCTCATACTATGAGTTTCTAAACTGCTTTCCAATTCTGCCTTTGTTGCATATTCATTTTGATGTTGGCACCACATCAAGGCCACCACAAGGGCTCAGCTTCCTCCACAAATAGCACTTAGCGATTAGAATACAGATGTAGGAACTCAACCCTTCTCATCCACATCCTCTGGGCTGGTGGTGATGCTCATCCTTTTTTCGGAAGCTCTGGGTACTCTTCTCGTGGTGAAGTTGCCACCAAGTGGACCATGCTTTCAACTCTAGGAGTGACCCCATCCACTAACCTGTTGTTCTGCTGGAGGGGTTCTCTCTTCTGGTGCAAGGTCATTGACATTGGTGGGTTTCCCTACGAACTAATGCTCATGGATTGGATGAATTAGCTATCCAGTTTCTTCTTACATCTTAGCTTAGGAGAAACATAGCAAAACAAAATGAAACTATTTTCTACTCTCCAAAATTTGGCAGAAACTAGAAGAGAAAGTGATTAAGGTCTATCAACAGCATGATTTTCCAATGATGTACTTTTTCCTGGCTACCTCTCTTTATCTTAACTCCTTGCCCTGGAAACTTGGGTTTACTAATTAGCTTCCATACTTTTAAGCTAACTCATTAAGGCCTGAGTTAGCCACTGGCCTTGCCACTCACTCTAAAGGGCCCCCTTTAAATGGGCTATATTCCTTTCCCACAAAAGAGCATATGAATTCATTTTAAAAACAAGCTTTAGGGGTTCAATGAAAAAAAAAATATCATTCCAGTGATAGGAAAAAGATTTTTAAGACTTCAGCAAGAAAGAGTGAAAACTTTTAAATAAACTATTCTATTTGGTGTATAGAGTCATCCAGAGTTCTGGGAAAGAATACATATTAAGAAAGAACTTGCAAACATGTTCTGAGCTTCCTATCCTTAAACATGTACAACCATATTCAAAGGAAGTAGAAAGATGAAAGACATAATGGGAGGGAAGGAAAAAGCAGCTAATAAATACTGCACTTTTCTATGTGCCAGTCTGTGATCCTGTTTATATCTTAGACAATCCTGAGGGTAAGTAACATATACATCTTATAAGATAAGAAGATGAGGCTCACATGAGTTAATTGGCTTGTTAACTTCTGGTAAGTAGCAAAGTCAGAATTTGAACACAGGTCTGTGGTGGGATACCAGAACCCTGCTACTTTCTCGAAAGCATTAAAACAGTGGAAGAGTCTAAATGCAGATTCTAGAGGCTCTGTGGGTATTTTTTCTTTTTTTATAAGGGATGCATTATGATGAGAGAAGGGTTTTGATTTTCAAGCACCTATCTGTAAATGGCTTGAGTCTCCAAGAGAGCCAGACAGAAGCAACATTTGCCATTGCGCACCTAAGACAAATGGCACAGTGTTTAAGAGCATGGACTCTGGAATGGAGCTGAATTACTATGCTAGGTGAGCTTGGGCAAATAATTTAATTTCTCTGATCTGCAGTTTCCTCATCTGTGAAATGGGGATGGTAATTAGTCTCATCTTCATAGAGTTTTTTTTGTGTGAGCATTAAATGAGTATAAAATGTTTGATCCCAGTATTAGGCAATAGTCAGCCTATTACTTATTAGTGCAGTCTGTGGTCAAGATATCAATGTTACCTAGCTCTGGTTATGCATAGGGATCAGGGGACAAGGTCTCTTGCACAATTATTGAACAAGTTTTAATGTTGATACGTGTCTCTTGGTCTCCTTTTGCTTCAGGAACTCAGGATAACCAAGTGCTTTAGGAAGCAAATCTTTTTTAAAATTTTTATTGTTTTTAAAAATTTATTTTAGAGAAGAAAGGAAAGGGGAAGAGAGCACATGAGAGAAAATCAATTGGCTGCATCCCACATGCACCCTGAAAGGGTATTGAGACTGTAACCTGGGCATGTGCCCTTACCAGAAATCAAAATGGCAACCTTTCGGTGCACTGGCCAATGCTCAACCAACTGAGCCACACCAGCCAGGGCTAGGAAGCAAATCTTTTAAGTAACTTTTAGCCTATTCAACTTAGCATACCTAAGGGGAGGAAAATCCCTATATGTGAACAGACTCCCCAATTCATCTCCAATAGATGTGGATGAAGAAATACTTAGTCTTGGGTGTTGTAGACAGACATCTTGCAACCATGATAGAGGATGGCCTTAGCACAAAGTTGACCATGCAGATGGAAGAGGGGAAAGATAGGAGAAGTCAAGCTCGTGGCCACATCATTGTCTCATCAAGCTACCTTGAATCCAGCACTGTTTATTGAATTTTCTGTTACAGAAGTCAAACATTTATTTTTACTGTTAAAACTTTGCAACTGAAGGAAAAAACAGACAGACAAAAAACAAAACAATTTCCAACTGACCTAATTGGAGGGAAGTAGCCTGTGTTGTGGGGCTTGTTCTATAAGATTTGTAACATCTCAATTTCCAAAGCTGTAAACTGGGAATTAAATGAGATTATGGATGTGAACACTTTTAAATGTTAGTTGTTGTTATAATAATTAGTGTTATGTTGGCATCATAAAGGATGATTCTGTGTTTCTTTCCTATCAAAGCCTGGCGTTGGCAGCTTGGGTTGACCCCAAACTATGGCAGGCTCCCATGACTGGCATTTGTTGCATTTCATCCTTGCAGGTTTTGGTAGGTGATGGGGGCCAGTGGATTTCATAGAGAACATGACAGTTGGTCAGATCAAAATGAATAGGCTTAGTTTTGACAATAATAAATACTAGAGGCCCGGTGCACAAAATTTGTGTATGGGAGGGGTGGTTCCCTCAGCCCAACCTGCACCCTCTCCAATCTGGGAGCCCTCAGGGGATGTCCTACTGATGGCTTAGGCCCACTCCCCATGGTTCTCTGCTCTCTTCAGGGCCTGCCTGCTCTCTGCAGGGCCCGCTTGCCTGCTCGCTGCTGGTGGGACTGAAAGGACTGGAGGACTCCTGGGGGTAGGTCCGGCTTCACTGCCTGCCTGCTACTACTCCTCCCGGCGGGGCTGAGGGGACTGGGTGCCACCATCTTGTGGCTCTGGGCGCCGCCACCTTTGTGATGGAGTGACGGTCAATTTGCATATTTCTTTTTTATTCGATAGGATGATAAGCATCTAGCCAATGGTTTCCTATTCTTTAATTTTGCTCCACCTAGATTTTGAAGTTTAAAGTTGAAGTTCTCTCTATCAAGGGTTAAATCAATGTGGTGAAACCAGTGGTAGTTACAAAGAACCAAAAAACTCAGCAAAAGGAAGAGTTTTTTGACCTGAAAACCAAAAACAATGATAAGAGATCATTTTGTAGCATTAACAAGATTTTCTTGGTGTGAGAAAGCTATGAGAGGGAAAGTTAAGTTCACACTGTGAAGGTACTTTCCTGTGACATCGAAATTAACCTGGTAATGAGGCTTTTATCCCACAGTAAGGGGCTTTTTCTAATCCTCAGACAATATAGGCAAGAGAAAGAACTGTCAGATTTGTGATATCATTCATGACCCAATGTGGAGGCAAGATGGAAAGATGAACAGTGTCGTACTCAGAAGCCCTGGGTTCCATTCACTTCACTTCTTAGAGCCTCAAACTTTCATCTGACAAATGGGCATTATAAGTCTACTGCCCACTTCATAGGCCTTTGTGAGGATTAAGTGGGGCCACATTTATTAGGCACTGTGATATGCTACACATTATCATCATTTTTATTAATGTCAGGTAATAGTAAACCTCTTAAGCAAGCAGCTGTCCCAATCAGACCCTGCAGTTGTTCCTGGATGCCTCTTCAACTGGTCCATCACCAGGATTTGATTCTGTCTGCCATTCTGCTCTTAGTCATCTCTCACCTGCACTTCCCTTGTTGTCTTCTTAATACCATGCTACAGAACATTTTCCTCCGAGCCTTAAGATTTTATAAAAGGGCCTCAGATACCATTGTGGGGCTGAGAGAAGGCCAAATAGACACAGCTCCTGGTCCTGGACTACTACTTCTGCCAAAGCAGCTCTGCTTTTATCTGTTCCATTTAATAAGACCCCATGTTGACTTGAGAGATTCTTCTGAATAAAAAAATAAGGAGGAAAAGCATTTTTTTTCCCTGGCTTTCCAGCTTCTAGGCTTTTTTCCTTTCGTGCCATATTCCAAACACACACAAGAGGTCTTTGCAAAGTGAAAAATATGACCATGTCCTATTCAAGTTTAAGACATGTCCTGAATCCCCACTGCCTACAGGTTAAAGGTCAGCTTCCATATTGGGACTTGTATGACGTGACCCTTGCCTGTCCTTCACCTTTCTCTTAATACTGCCCCCTTCCCTCTCACAGTCAGATAATTTTCAAGTCTCCCAGAATTTTCAAACATTTGATCTCACTCATAATTTCCTCTCTTGGGAATTCCACCTAGCTGCCATTGACCTGAATAATGCCAGCTTCTCTTTTAAGACTTGGTTCAAAAATCGCCTCTTGCCCTGACTGGGTGGCTCAGTTGTTTGGAGCATTGTCCTGTATACCAGAAGGTGGCAGACTCAATTCCCGGAGTTTCTCTCTCTCAGATTGTTGTTTCTCTCTCTCTCTCTCTCTCTCTCTCTCTCTCTCTCTCTCTCTCTCTCTCTCTCCCTCTCCAATAAAAAAATAGAATACTTAAAAAAAAATGAATCGCCTCTTCTCTGAAGCTTTCCTGGTTGCATAATTAGAAATGGCTATTCCCATCTTTTCCCATTTTCTGCGCCTTGTATACAAGTACCTGAAACATGTAGTGCTTTGAATTGTGTACTTGTCTCTCTCCTCCATTCCACCATTAGCAGGAAACATGACCATCTTGGTTGTATTTGTATGTCTAGTGACCAGCACAGGGCTTGCTCTACAATAGGTGCTCATTAAACAAGGAGTGAGGCTGTGCAGATGTGGTGTTAAGCCCCTTGTGAGAGGCTCTAGGTGATATTTTTCTATAACTTTTCCATGTTGGAAATAGAATATATAGCAAGCAGCAGACATTCTGATGGCTCCACATTAGTTTATAAATCCCCCTTTTTTTTCTGTGAGGCCAAAACAATCAAATCAGCTTCTGTCCAGTCTCTTTGGATTTGATTTTTAGATAACGTCTTTTAGTACCAAAAATAATGGTGATAAAAATATTATTTGTCCTAAACTTTGTAACTACAAACTGTTTTACTTACATTATCTTGTTTGATATTTACAACCATCCCATGGGTTGGGAAGGGCAGATATTACTCCCATTTTATAAACATATGGAACCAGATGTTCAGATGTCACATGACTTGTCCAAAGTCACACAGCTGGTAGCGAATGGAGCCAGATATTTAAGTCTTATTTAAAAGGTCAGTTGACATCTATTTGGGGGTCACACTGCAAGGAGCACCCTCCTGTTTCCTTGAACATGATAAATGGGTCATTGGGGTCAGACAAAAAAAATCCTTGTTGACACACCTGTCTGATAGTGGGTCATCGCAGAATGGGGTTTTCCACCATCTTATTTATTTGCATCCCCAATCCTTCCCCCGAGGCTCTCCTGTGTCAGGTTGCCAAGACTCTGCAATGGTCTCTGACATTTGTTGACAAATAACAAAGATGCTCCTTGTCTTGCTGTCAATTTTACATCCTCTGGGTTTGCCAAGTGAGCCCGACATGCCAGGAAGGGCTTTGTTGTGGTCTCTGACTCACTGCGCTCACTTCTCTGCCTCTCCCTGGGTGCAGGCGATTACAATCTGCCCATTGCACAACTTCAGAACATCTCTGCATGAAGTGGAGGATGTAAAAAGAAATCCAACAGACCGAGGACTCAGCCACCGCTCCGTGAATCAAAAGGTATTCTACGTATTAAAGCTGCTCTAATCTCATCTGCAAATTGCTCTGTCATCATCTGGAAATTCAGCGGAGGCATTCCCCACTAGAGGGAAATGCTTTCTCCTAGGTGGTTCTATCAACAGGGACTTGGAATGCCCTTTGGAACAAGGGATGTGAGTAGGAGAAAGGGCCCCTCTCAGTATCAGAAGTAGTTCAGTTCCAGTCCTGTTGATGAGAGGTGTGGTTCACACAGCTTGCTGAGAGATAACTCCACGTGCTTACGGTTTAGGTTCTTCTCCTCAACAAGTCCTTAGAGTGTCATCAAGGTGGGGAGAAGTCACGTAATCAGTATAGCAAAAGGATCATTTGTGAACTGAAATTCCAATATGAAATGAAGCAATTTAGTTTCCCCATGAATAATGTATTTGAAATAAATTATCAATTGTATATAGGTGGGACAAGAGTTTATTTTCATTGCCAATGTTAATTGCTGCTTTGCCTTTAAAAGATCTTTAGTAAAACTCTTAGGCTGGAGAGGTAAAGTGAGTTAGTATCTGGACCTGATGAGTATCCTCTAATTTCATCATCTGTTTCATGAATTCACTCATTGGCCATTGGTTAGGGCAGTGGTTGGCAAACTCATTAGTCAACAGAGCCAAATATCAACAGTGCAATGATTGAAATTTCTTTTGAGAGCCAAATTTTTTAAACTTAAACTTCTTCTAATGCCACTTCTCCAAAATAGACTCACCCAGGCCTTGGTATTTTGTGGAAGAGCCACACTCAAGGGGCCAAAGAGCCTCATGTGGCTCACGAGCCGCAGTTTGCTGACCACGGGGTTAGGGTGTTGCCCTATGCCAGTGATGGGCAACCTTTTGAGCTTGGTGTGTCAAACTTCGCCAAAAAACTGAGCATAACTCGGGTAGTGTGTCACTTTGAGGAAAAAACATTATTTCACAAACGTTTCGTCCTCAGGAGCAGCAAATGTTTCATCCTCGGCATGCGGCCACCTCAGCGGCCGTGTGTCATCAGAAATAGCTACGTGTGTCAGTGCTGACACGCGTGTCATAGGTTCGCCATCACTGCCCTATGCTATGGTCTAGAAGGCTGGGGTCCACAGTAGTGAATAAAGCACAGTCCACATTCTTAAAAAGCTCCTCATGTGGTGAGAGTGACAGACTAAGTATAGGTAATTGTGATACACTGGGCTAAGTACAGAGGTTGATATACCTACCAGTTGCTTGGAGAGTAGAGAGGGACAATGTCTAGCTTGGAGAGAGGGACAATGTCTAGCTTGGGGAACCTGGGAAAGCTTTTTAAGGGAGGTGATTTTACTTGAAATGAGTCTTAAGCAGAACTGCCCTTGGATTTGTGCAAGAAGGGTCCCTGTCCTGGGTTCCAAGCTTTAGAGGGCCCCTCTCTGGCCTCCTTTCAGCTCCCCAGGGATATTCTGAATTTTATGCTTAAATAACCCAGAGCCTGCTTCTAGATCCTGTGTCTCCCCTCTCTCAGGCCATTCTCCCTTGAGCTTACTGCATCCCTAAGTGAACTCCTAGGCCTGAATGGTGGTCAGAGAGTGGTTGTTTGTGGAGGGCATGGACAGTGTTTGGACATGTGGGCTGGGGCAGCCACTAATGTGTGCATGAGGAAAGGGTCTGCTTTCCCCAGGCCTCCTACCTCTAGTGCAGATCCCTGAGGAGTCCTAAAAGCCTACACCTGAACTTGGCCTTCCAGATCGTTGAGGGTATATTTTTTCAAGGTCGGAGGATATTTTATTTAACAGGAAGCTGGCTTGACTTATATCTTTTCAATAGTTGAGACATCTACTACTTGAGACTGTTTGTATTCTTGACTTGGGCCCTGCTGGCCTGATCTCATGACTGAGTGTGGTGTCTCTGGGATGCACATTGATTTAGATGAATGAGACCCTAAGCCTTAAGGGGCTCTGTTCATTAGGGATACAGCAAATGTCTAATCACAGTAACAGTATTCTGAAAATCATAGTAACAGATACTGAGAGGTCTGTACATAAGTCATAGAGAGAAGAGAGATCAATTCTGCTGGAGTGATGGGAAGTATGAGCCTTTTGACCTGAGCCTTGAAAGACAAGTGTGTGAGTCTAGTGTGAGATGAGGGAAGTAGGGAAACATGACATGAAACTTTAGGAAAAAAGAAATAGTGCAACATAGAAAATAAGCAGGAAGAGGAAGGCAGAGGCTGGATCATCAGAGGCTGAGGAGGCTTTTATCTCAAGGGTTCTAAACAGGGGCTTGGGGTGATATTCCCCTTTTAGAAAGGCTCCTCTGGCAACTGAGTGGAAGCAGATTGTAGGGTCCAATCTTGGGTCTCAACCTCTCTGCTCAAAGTTGCTCAAAGTCTATTTGTGTCCAGCTTTTACCCATCGTATTTCTATTGCACTAGCTAAGTGGTTTGCACCCAAGCCATTCATTGCAATCACTTGATGGATCATTTAAAAAGTACCAGTACCCAGCCCTAGTTCTAGACCAATTAAATTAAAATTTTTGGGGTTTGGTTATCTGTAATTTTTAGATTCATCCCAGGTGATTTCTGATGCACACTGAGGATTTATAACCACTGTGAACTATATTTGCCACCACATGGATTAGTGTGAGCTAATTATACTTAGGAGGTGAGCACTAACCCTGCTCCTGCCCCGACTATGCAAATTCTTGTGCTTTGGTGATTGGAGGGATATTACTAACACCTCTGATTTTACTGGAGGAAAACCAACTTCTGGTTTTAGGGTTATATGACATGTCTCCCATCATAATCGAGCTCTTTCCTTAATGGGTACTTCCCATCTCTCACTTGCAAATGACTCTCTAAGCTACAGAAGCTGGGAGGAAAATTGCCTACTTGGTATTCTTTTGGGATTTTGCAATTTAACTGTTTCACACCCACCCATCAATAGGCTCTCTTCAAAATTGGATGCCTCATTTCTTAAAGGAGTGCTTTGCCCTTTGGGTTTAATGGAATGTCCTTGCATGCCAAAGCACATGAAAACACAGTGGTGGCAAACTCCCTTCCACCTACCTGTCAGTGAGTGAGTAATGTGTGAGGCTGGTTGCAGGGGAGTGTCCCAATCCCATCGGAACTGAGCTGGAACTCAAGGGAAATTGAGTGGTTGCCCCCATGGCCATGGCATCATGGACATGACCACTGTGTCCGATGCTCCCATGGGCACTCTGGTTCTCTGTAGGATACACTCGGATCATTATCACCCTTGGGTGCTAGGTCCTGGAAAAAGGTTCTCCCAGAAAAACTTTAACTCTGTTCCATGTCTGAGCAGAGACAAGCACTTTAGAGAGGAGGCAGAGGAACCAGAGAAGGTGATGTCAGGGGCTGAGTCCACCATGTTTAACACTTTGCATATATTAGGAAAGTGAATGTTTATAATACATATCCAGGGTACTTGGCCACCTCATGGAGCAGGGTGGTTCCATTAGTGCACAACCCTGACATCTACTTTCCTTCCTGTCCCCAAGGTTCCATCCTGTCCCCAAGGATGTTGACCAGTGAAGGACCAGGTCAGCATTTCCCATGTAGCTGGAGCAACAGAGGCCTCTGCAAGATCAGAGTCTAACTAAAGTATTTAATGCAGTAACCTAGAAATCTCCTCCAGTTTTAAGATTCCACAGCTCTCTGTGTACACATCAAGGGAATTCCTTTGGCCTCCCTCCCATACGTTCGAATGTGAGCTTTTGTCTTATTCATGCCAGGAGTCCCCATATCCTTGTGTTTTCCCCCCACCCTGTTGAGTCTACTTATTCCAACATGGGGATGGGTTAGTTCCTACTTCTCATTTTATTTCAAAACATATTTTTCTGATTATAAAGTAGTGAATATCGAATATGGAAAACAGTGGTAAACAGGGAGAGTATAAAGAAAACAAATTAAAATTTCCCATAAAACCACTGACAGATAATGCTGTTATTCATATTTCCTTCTAGTCTTTTTTTCTATGCATGTAAGTATACCAAAAGAAAATCAAGATTTATATAAAAGTTTGTATTCTGTCTTTTAAATGTACTGTATCATATTTTCCCCATGTCATCAGTTATTTTCGAAATGGTTAAAATATATTAACCATGTTATTAATGTATGTTACCTATAGAAAAATTGGGAAATAAAGATAAACAAAAAGATAAAAATACAATCTCAACAGCCAGTGGTAATTATTATTAGTTTTTAAAATTTTTTTGTCAATCCTTATCTGAGGATATTTTTTCCATTGATTTTCAGTGAGAGTGGAAAGGAGGGAAGGAGCGAGGGAGAGAGAGAGAGAGAGAGAGAGAGAGAGAGAGAGAGAGAGAGAGAGAAACATTGAGAGAAACATCATGATTAGTTGCTTCCTGCACACGCCCCAACCAGGACCAGGGATAGAACCTGCAACCCAGGTACGTGCCCTTGACTGGGAATCGAACCCAAGACCCTTTGGTACATGCTCCAATGCTCTAACGACTGAGCACAACTGACCAAGGTGCTATTAGTTTTTTAGGGTCTATCTATATATATTTCTATGAGCAACTGAGCCTGTATGTACACATAGTAATAAATGCACATGGGAAAAATTCAGGCACTATAGAAAGGTATAAAATGATGAATCTCCCTTCCCGCTATAAGATATCTCACACACACACACACACACACACACACACACACACACATACACATCTAGGAATTGCTTTGAAAGTGATGTTTTCAAATGTTTTGTCCTTCCACTCAGTAAGATATTACTATTTTCCTAATTAATAAATATACTATAATATCTTTCAAATGATTCTATTCTATTCTATTAGACAGCTATAAGTTTTTCAACTAATTCCCTATTGTTGGATATTTCGATGTGCCCCTTTGTCTTTCTCATTCCCTCCCTTTCTTTTTTCTTTCCTTATTTCATTTATTTTCCTTCCTCTTTCTCTCCCTCCCTACTTTTATTTCCCTGGTTAAATTCCGGGAAATAGATTTGCGAGGGCAAATATATTTATTATTTATCCTCACCCAAGGATATTGTTCCATTAATTTTTAGAGTGGAAGGGAGGTGGAGAGATAGAAAGCCATCTCTGTGAGAGAGAAACATTGATGTGTGAGAGTCACATCCATTGGTTGCCTCCCGTATGCACCCTGACCAGGGCCAGGGATCAAGCCTGCAACACAGGTACCTGCCCTTGATGAGAATTGAACCTGGGACCCTCAGTCTGCAGGCTGATGCTCTAACTACTGAGCAAACCCAGCTAGGGCAAATATTTTTAATTTTTACTATACTAATAGCCAAATTGCAATTGGGAAAAGCCATGCTAATTTAAACTTCTGCCATCAGTATATAATCATGCTTATTTCTTTGTATTCTCACATCTACAAGTTTAATGCTCTTTAATACTTTCTAATTTTATAGTTGATAACCATGGTGTTTTACATTGCATTTACTTAATTAATAGTGATAAACTTTTGTGTTTGTTTTTTATATTTGTATTTTATATTTTGGACTTGTTTGCTCTTCTCTGCTCATTTTAAAATGCAGATTCCTATTGATTTGTAAGATCTGTATTTTATGGATAGTTATGATGTCATGTATATTGCAGATAATTTATCCCAGACATCAGTTGTCTTTTAACCTTGTGATGGTTAGATTTACAGAAGTTTAAAAATTTTAAGTCAGTTTTATCCTTCAGGTTGTGCTTTGAGTGCTGTGTGTAGGAATGTCCTTCCCTCTCACAGTTAAACATTTAATCTATCCAATACTTGTTTGTGAACATTTCCCACTTTATTATCCAGTTAATGCCATTTATTAAACATTTTTCACGTCTTACTTGAAAGCCTACTTATTAAAGATCAGGTCTAAAACAAACAAATCTGTTTTTTAAGATTGATTCCTTTTTTATTGATCTGCCTTCTTTTTTTCTGCATCATCACTACCCATTATTGTCCTGGTGGAAAATGTTTTAACATCTCATTGGACAACTTCCCTTCTCAGTTCTTTTCTGTACGTGGACACAAGAGGTAAAATTATAACTAGGGAGTGGAAGTGTCAGGCAGAGAGCTTAGGCTCATATAATAACTTCATAACAGAGTTGGTAAGGGGAAAGGAGGAGGGGGGATTATAAAAAATGTAAAGAGCCGTGAAAGACACAATAGCACCAAACTATGACTTTCCTTTTGAATAATTAAAGCTTTGAAAATATTTGCAAAGGGGAGTAATATTCTCACTCTGTAAGAATATGGGATGCAGTTTAAGTGATCTGCCTCAAATCGTCCCTCTAACTGCTGTTAGTACCTGTTCCTCACCTGGGGAGACGGGGTGGCTTATAGGGTAATTGTGAGGATTAATGAAGGTTAATTACTTATGTGACCTTCTGGCACATTATTGGTGCTCAGTATATGGTAATTATTAAAGATGAACAGGTAAATTCAGAAGGAGGCGGTCGCCCCCTCCCTTCCCATTTCCTGGTGATGTTTCAGGAGCACAGCAGGGAAGCCTTTCTCAGGCCTGAGTGTGCACAGAAATCACCTGGGGTTCTTGTTCATGCAGTTTTTGATTCAGTAGTTCTGGGGTGGATCTGAGGTTCTGCATCTCTGACAAGCTCCCAGGTGATGCTGTTGCTGCTGGTCCATATGTTTTAGTGACATGACTGTAGGGAGGATTCAAGAGCTACAGTGGAGGCTGGACTAGATGACGTAAGACCCCTTTTGGTCTCCAGATCTTTTGAATCTGTGCCTAGACAGACCATTCACAGTTTCACAAATTGGAACATCACCAGGGAGAGGTGGTGCATATCTTTAAAAACTACATTGGCATTATTTTTTATAGATGGCGTTTATGCTACAAAACCCTTGTTTCCTAGCCACCCTGATAGTTTCTCACAGAAGCACTCATTATTACCAGTGTTTTTTTTTTGTGTGTTTTTTTTTTCTAGAGGTTATTTATGCATGTACTATTATATATATCTTTTTCCTATTACTTTTTAAACCTTGCTTTTTACTAAAAATATACCATATAAATTATTTGATATTAATACAGATGGGGCTGCTGTAACTAAAAATAACAGCATGTGGATATACTAGAATTTAATCTCTATTTGATCGGTATTGTTTCCAGAGTTTTGCTAGTACAAACAATGTTGCAGTGAACACGTCTCATTTCAGACAAGTAGAATAAATTCTTAGAAGTGGAACGGCTGGATCAAAGGGCCTGTGTGTGTAAAGTTTCGGTGGGTAGTGCCACATTGTTCTCCATAGGTGCCTTGGCAGTCCACGGCCCCACCAGCCACATACGCGAAGCTGCTTCTCCCACATGCTGGCCCACAGGTTATGCTGCCAAACGTTTTGATCTTTGCCGAAATGATAGGTGATAAATGATATCTCATTGTGGTTTTAATTTGCATTGCATATCATGAGTGATATTGAGACATCGTCACAATTGTATATGAGGCATTCACATTTCCTTTCCAAGACCTGTGTATTCATCTTCTTTCTTATTGATTTCTCGGAGCTCTTTATAAATTAAAGGAAATTAGTCATTTATTTGTGACATGAGTTCCACCCAGCTTCCTCACATTATTTTTCTTTTGATGTAAAAAAAACCCAGATATAACCATTTTTATGTAAACTCTTTCATCAGGTTTCTTTTTTTTTTTTTTTTGGTATTTTCTGTCATACTTAGAATCACCCTATCCTCCACTTTAAAATATAAAGAACAATTCTACTGTTAAGTTTTATTCTTTCATGTTTAAATCTTTGATATATCTAGAATTTATCTTCATGTAAGATGTGAAGTATGGAATCAACTTTATTTTTCTTTCCAGATGGCTACCCAGTTGACAAAATATTATTTATTGAATAATTTTCCTCCTACTTACTGATTTAAAATGCTACCTGTTCCTATATGTATTATAATGTACATTTGTATCTGTTACTGAACTTTCTACTATATTCCATTGATCTATCTGTTCTTGAGCCTATCTCAAATATTTTTAAAAAATCCTCACCTGAGGATATTTTCCCAATTGATTTTTTAGAGAGAGTGGAAGGGAGGGAAGAAGGGAGAGAGAGGGAGAGGAGGAGGAAAAGGGAGAGGGAGAGATTGAGATTAAGAGAGAGAAAGGAGGAGGGAGGGAGAGAGGAGAGGGAGAGGAGAGAGAGAGAGAGAGAGAGAAACATCCCTTCCTCTGATGTCCCTTTTAATTTTTAATAGCTTTCAAACATTAAATATCTCTTCTCTTTTCACTCCCCCCACCCGCCCTAACATTTTCTTTTTATTACTCTTACTTGTTTATTTCTTATGTAAAATTTTAGAGTATGCTTGTTTATGCTTGCTTGGTTAAAAAAGAATCCGATTGGTATTTTTATTGGAAGTGTGCTAAATTTATTGATTGATTTAAAATAACTGATGTTTTTTATGATACTCAGTGTTCTCATCAAAGAACAAAGCATGCCTTCCATTTGTTTGCTTTTTTGGTCTCTGAGTAGCATTTTAAAATTTTCTGTATATAGATGTTAATAAACCCGTTTTCTTTATCTAGATCATATTTATTCGTAGGTCTTTTATCTTTTTGTGTCTACTGTAAATGTTTTTTTCCTTGTATTTTTAATTTACTATTGTTTGTATACATAAACAAAAGTTATTAGTTTCATTATATTGATTTTGTATCCATCTACCTAATGAATTTCTCTCATTTCTAAATATTTGTCAATTGTTTTTCTTGGGTTTTCTAAGCAAATCATAATACTATCTGCAAGTACTCATAACTCTATCACCTCTTTTCCAAGTTTTATACTTATTACTTCTTTATTTTACCTATCGTGTTGGCTAGTATTTTCTAAATAAATTTAAATATCACTGGTGACAAAGAACTTCCTTGTCTTCCAACTTTAATGGAAAAGCTTCTTGTACTAGTTTACTGATAAGCATGATGGATTTTTGGTTAAATAGATATTTTCTAATGTTGTATGAGCAGCCTTCTGTGTGGTGATAGCCAGAGGGAAAGGGGAGTGGCGGGGGTAGGTGGAGGTGGGCAAAGGAGGGGAAATGGGGATGGAAAGAGACTTTGCTTGGGGTGATGGGTGCACGATGTAGTGTGCAGAGGATGTTTTATTGAGTTGTACACTTGAAACCTGTATATTTTTGAGAACCAGTGCCACCCCAATACATCAAAAAAAGAATGTTTGGTTAACAAATAATCAAGAATGGATTTTGAATTTTTCAAACACCTCTCCAGTGTTCATGGGAATCAGCATATGGTTTTTCTCTTTGACTTGTTATTATGATAGCTTATGTTAAACTGTGAATATTTGAAATCATTTTCCTGATACCCAGTATGTGAAGGATTTCCCCTACAAACCTCAGTGTCATTTTTAATTTTAATTTCTTTAGTGATTGAGGTATTACATATTTGTCCTCATCCCCCCATTACCTTCCCAATCCCCCCACTCATGCCTCATTGTCATTTTCACTATACTATCAGCTCGCTTTCTTTGAGGCTCAGAAGGCGGATTATCCAGAGTTATGTCTCTGTGGTTATATTATTTTTTGCTCTTTCAACTCTGAGGTTTCCGAATGCCCCTAAATGGGACCCTTAGGTCAAGCCACATGTGTGGCTTAAGTGTGATTTCTCCTCCTAGAGCAATTCATTTTCTGTGGCCCTTTGCAAACCCTTGTCTCTTCAATACTCAGTTAGAGAGAGGTGGAGGGTGAAGAGCCACTTCTTGAATTCCTGTTTCTGACAACCTAGAGCTGCTGGGCTTCCTCCCGACTTCCCTGGCAGGAGGTGCTCCATAGCAGCTTTACACATGTGCCTGATCAGTTACCTTACCACCAGTCAGTCATCAGCACCCAGGCTCCCAACACTGCCTGGGGCACCCACTGATTCATCCAGCTCAGCCTGGAGATGTGGACTCAGCCACCAGGCTGGTCTGACATGTGCCCTCAGCAGTTTCGCCGAGTGCCGAGTCAGCCCAGGTGCTGGTCTTCCGTGAGGCCCGTGATCCTTTGGTATGGAGTCAAGTCTCCTCAAGTCCTTCTATCTCCCCATCTCATGTATGGAACCCGGGGCCATGATGGTTTTCCAGAGGCAGCAAAATGATACCCTGGGAAATGTCATTCTTACAATGGGAGAAAGTGTCAATTCAGTATAATTCAACCAATAGTCATTAGCTTTATGTATCAGCTCAATGTTGGGTGCAGAGGGGGAAGATAGAAGGGGGAATACGGCCACTATTGCTTTTGACAAGTTCTCAACTTTTAACTGAGAGACCTGCTTATGGTATATAACTAGGACAAATAAGTGTTCATTGAATGCTATGGACTAACCTTCCTGCCTCCAGTCTCCCTCTTCACTCTTCCTTTCACCTGGCTTCCAGGGAGATCTTTCTAACTTAAACTCAGTAATGCCAACTCTGTGCTTAAATATCTCGTCTTTGCTTCCAAGATAAATTTCAGAGTTAACCTGACACACAAGGCCCTTCAGAACCTGGTTTCGATCATGTTGAACTGCCTCATCGTCCTCTTTTGCAGTAAAGGTATTCCCTTTCGTCTGAACACAGCACACGCTCTCACCTCTGTGTCTTGGATAAGCTATCTTTCTTGTGTAGAATTGCTCCTCCCCTTTCTTTGTCTGATGATCTCCTGCTCATTTTTCAAGACTCAGGTCAAAATCCCTTCCTCTGATGTCCCTTTCCAACATTTAGTTCCTCTTTTCTTTCTAAACGATGTTCACTTTTCTCCTTAGCACTTTCCATAGCATTCCCCAAATCTTCTATTCCAGTGATTTCCAAAGTTGGAAAGGGAAAGAATAGAATAGAACTCCCATCTTTGTGTTTTGTATGCTTTGTAATGAGCCTGAAGTGTTGGTACAGTAGTATACATATTAACTTCATGATTAAATAATATATCTATATTATGGTTGTGTGTTCAAAAGTTGTTTTACTGATAGAGGTTAATAATCTGAAAAGTTAGATGTTGGAGGCCGTGAACCCTATCATATTTATAGGAGCTCAATAAAAATTTTTGAATAAGTGAACGGCCTCTATTATGATTGAAATAATAAATGCTTCAAATGAGATACACACAAGATGCCAAGGGTAGAAAGAGTGGAAACATGATTGTGTATTTGCTAGGAGTCAGAGAGCCTGACTTCTAATTATTTCTTTAAGAAGAATTCAAAAGAAATGCCTGCTGTACTATCTTAGGTGTGTTACTCATCTTTCTAGACCAGGTTGACAAAGTTTCTGCAAAGAGCCAGATAGGAAATATTCAGCTTTGTGGGCTATACAATTTCTGTAGCTACTCAAGTATGCCACAGTCAAAGGCAATAGGTAAAAAAGTGGATGTGGCTGTATTCTAATAAAGCTTTATTTATAAAAACCAATGACTGTCTGGTTGGCCCTGTGTCAACTTCTGTTCTAGACGATGATTCCTTGCTTGTATAACCATTGTATTATATGAGATACCTTTGCATCATGCCCAGCCCAGGATTAGTTGTTAAATAAATGCTCAAAAATGTCGGCAATGATTAGTTCTGATTTGGTGTCTTACAAGAAAAATGATGGTTGAGTTGTCTTTAGATATGAATCTCTCTTCCAGGGGAGGCACGTGGAGGCAGGGATAGAAAGGGAATAGTCAGTCTGGGGAAGAGCACTCATGAAGGCCTTGATGTCCCTGGGGGACCCTGGACACTGCTGTAGCATTCCCTGGCGATGGTATTGCAGACACAGCAAGGGGTGGACTGTGTACTAGTACCTTCATGATAAAATGGAGTCAATAGCAACCTTTTTTCCTATAGTTAGAATCAGAGAAATTGCATGTCACATACCCAGTGCTCGGCTATGTCTCGTGACCTTATGCGGGACATCTTTTGATACTGACCCCCACCAACTGTTTGATGCCACAACTGTTGGCTACTCTGCTTTGCTGAACTGGACTTCCTGTTCATATGTTTAGGGCAATTTGCTCCCATTCTGAACTTGAACCTATCATAGTACTTCATGCCCCACCCCAGTGAATAAAGATCAGTATCACTCTAACATCTGAAGTCTGGAAGAAAAGGGGCTTCTTGACCTGGATTTCTCAAGGTGCTGTCTATGGAGCACCTGGACAGTGGCCATTAAAATGGGGTGTCCTGGCCCGGCCTTGAGGTCTGGAATCAGGATCTCTGCTCTAGGGCCCATTTTAACTAGTATCCAGGTGATTTGTACAACACCAGAATTGGAGACCTGCTGTTCCAACCAAAACATTAAGAAAATTATTTTTCCAAGTCCTCCCTTTATAAACTTTCCTTAGTCAAATGCTTAGCTCTTTGAATCCAGTGTAACCAGTAAAAGATAGGAAATTAAGTCAACCACTAGCTTGCCTGGTTTTTCCTCCATAAAATTTACTTTTAAAGTAATTGTACAATGAATAAGTTTCTGTCTATGTGGATCACAAAGTTGTAGGACTCTTTGAAGGTGCCGCTTATTAATCAGCCCCGCGCATCCCTGGTAGAAGCTGCACACACAACTTCCCCGGTTAGATAGCTCCTGTGAGACTTCTCTTTCCAACTTCTGAGTTGCTTTCACATGTGGTCTCCCTGGGATGGAGATTTCACCTTGGATTTTCCTGATTAGAACTGTCATGCGCAGATTTCCTGGTTAGCACCCCCAGGGAGCCTCTGATGACCTCATCTCAGGGGTTCTCTGCTTAGGTGATCTTTCAGTCCAGCTAGTGTGCCTCCACTAGAATTCAGTGGGATGTGAATTGTATTCATCACATTAAAAAAGGCACAGCCACCCATTTGAAAGGTATTACTGTTATCTTCAAGGTTATAGGATTAGCTCCCAGATATTTAATCAATGATTTATTATTGATTATTCATGTATGAAGGTGTCACAACCTGCATAACAATGACGACATCTGTATTTGTGTGTGTACATATGTATGTATGCACATTTATTTTAATGATTATGGATATTTTCAACCCACTTGCACATTAATCACCTTACTCCTTAATTGTAAAAATTTCCTGGACATGGCCAGGGCAGGTTATTCTTTATGTCTTCCAAATGAGCAAACTGAAGCACCAGGAAGTGCAATGATGTTTCTAAGGGCGTATGGCTGCCACCCTGCTGAACCAGGCTCCCTGGAGATTCTTGAACCTGCAAAGCCATCATCCCGCTTCTCAGTTTGGGCCTGGACTCTGTATCCAAATCAAGTCAAGGACTTGTAGACGCCCTGGGAGAAGAAATCATGGGACATTTTGCAAGTTAAGTTGGTCCAAATAATAAAACGTTTTGGGATTCTGGCACCCTGTCAAATCTCTGGGCTACAGCTGAGGCATAATTGGGACACACCTCTGGAAAAGGCCAAAGAAACCACTAGATGGCAGTATGTGAACATTAACAGGAAGAAAGGCTAACACTTTTGAGTGTGAATACCTTGGGACTGCCATGGGGAAAGCCTTGGCAGGGATATTTCATTGGAACTCGCCTTCCAAGAACAATGAATTCGAAGATCATTGTGACTTTGGGCTCCAGCCCGAGGCAGGATGGCTGTGCTTTGGTTCTGTGAGAAGTTAGGTGAGCAGTTCTCAGCCCAACTTGCACATCAGAATCCTCTGGCATTCTGATTGCAATTGGTCCGGGTTGGGGGCCCAGGCATGGATATTTTTTGTTAAAGTTCCCCAGAAACCCCAGTGTGCTCCCAGTGTTGATAATCTATGCTAGATGGAGGCCACCTGCCCCTGGGTTTTAAGAACCCAGTGGAAGCAGCACAGCACAGCTCCTTCATGATGTTCTGGGCCCGGGGCAGGCCACAGAGGCTGCAGAAGCAAATGAAATGTTAAAACGTGGTCTCTATACTCAGGAAGCCATAATTCCAAGGGGACTGAGATTTTAAATGTCGACTAGAACCCAGGTGTGTGGGGAAATAATCCTGCAGTGCAGTCCCTGATCTGCCCAGCCTGATTCTAAGTCACTGGGCCACTCCACCGGCTCACTTTCATCAATGAGTTTGAAGAAATTCCTCATTGGGAAAATGAGAATGATGAGCCAGGTGCCTCCAAGGATCCATGGAGCTATGCTCCTAAGGGCAGTGTCTCTTCTCAGTCAAGTTCTATGCGTGCCCAGGAGTAATCTGGCTGCTTTGGAGAGGGATGGAGACCCTCAGCCTGGCCTAAACTCAGCATCTCAGGCAGGACAGAGTTGCTGCTTTTGGAACTGAGTGTTCTTATTTGCTAGTTGTAGCATTTTAGTTCATTGCAGAAGAAATTAGTTGTCAAGGATAAAGCATTTAAAAACACAGAAGTTCCATGTGCTTGCTTTCCAGCTATGTGTTCCAGGCCAGCTGGGACTGGGGATAGGAGAGGGCATCCAAACCATAGAGGACCCCTCTCCCCCATTCCTGCTCTCATCTCCCTATCTCTATTCCTAGCTTAAACACACTGCTGGAATTTCTCCTAGGATGACCTTTAGGAGGTTGCTTCATAATCTCTCCCTTTCATGGGGGTTTAATGAGGCATATTTAGGAATTGGGACGAATCAACAGTGATAGCCTGCGAGTCCTGATCTGCAGTTTATGCTTAAGAAAGACTTGAGGAACACAGACTAGATCTTACTCATCTTACTCGTTTTAATACCTGGCACAAGGCCTGGTACAGAGTAAATGTGAGTGAGTGTTTGTTGAATGAAGGTTTCTGTAGCTGATATTAAATATTCAGATCTGAGCATCAGAAATAGCTTTGACCCTATTTGTGTCTTATACATAGAAAATTATGAAATAGATTGTTTTTCCCTCTTTGCGCTGGTTGCCAGGAGGCTCAGAGACATATTAGTGGCCCACCTCTAGCAAATAATTAAGAAAGACCTTATGCTACATATGTGATTATATGATCAATTAGATGGTTATATGCGATTATACAGCAAGACCTTATGTAATGTATGTGGTTATATAATCAATTAAATGATTATATGTGATTATATGATGCCTGGCTTCAGTTTATTTTACTCAGAGTTGTACTGAATTATTTTTGCAATCTGCCTCAAATTCTCTTTGGAACAAGGAATGGGGAAACTCATTAAATCTCAGACAATGTCCGGGACAATTCCTGGTGCCTGGTAGGAGCACAAAATATTCAGTAGATGAGTGAATGATATTTTTATCTGAATCTTAAGATTGAATTCAGTGTTTAAAGAAACCTATCAATCAACCTGAAAGTCACAGTCTGTTAAAATAAATGGGAATAAATGGGAAGATCTTCTGGGCATTAGACCCAGAAAGGCAGAGTGACCTGCTTGAGATGACACAAAAATCTAGTAGCTCTGAGTTAAGCTCATTTATTTTTCACTCTTGATCCAGAGCACGTTCTGTTACCCTAAAAACATTTCGTTTGACCTTCAAAGAGAGATACCCATCCTCAATGCCTTGAGAAATGAAATGGAAGATGCTCATCTGGTTGGCCCTCAGGTAAAACTGGTGATAAAACAGAGCAGTGCCACCTGTATTTGATGGACTAGATTATTCTGCTTATTGTTTTTCCTTTGACCAAGCCACGGTAGCTCCTTTAGTGACCCATGATGTGATTTCCTTTCCGAGCTTCAGAAGGAGAAAAAGTTAGGGAACGCTGGTAGCCCCATTCAGCGGTCTCCCGGGAGGGTGCGAAGGGATAGTTTTACTGACAATGTTTATCCTGGACAGAAGCCAGCAGCAAGGCCTGCTGGCCTGAAGCATAAGCTGCTTCGTCTTGTCAAGCATCTTTGTCCAAAACGTGGTCAAAGGAGAAGTGAGGCAGCTGAATTTTGATGGATATTTATCTCTTATGTATGCATTCAGTGTTTCTGTGGAGAGTAAGAGAAGGCATGCTGCTATATAACAGCCTGACCTGTCTACTTTCGCAGCATTTTCCAAACGACTTCCCTTCAACGCCACCATTTTTACTACTTCATAGCCACAGAGGAATTCTCTGCCCAGCAAACTCTTTTTAAAAAATACTCCTTAACCAAGAGAAGATGTCTTTCTCTCTCTCTCTCTTTTTTTTAAAAAAAATTTATTTTTATTGATTTCAGAGAGGAAGGGAAAGGGGGAGAGAGAGAGAGAAACATCAATGTTGAGAGAGAATCATTGATCGGTTGCCTTATGCTGTGGATCGAGCCAGCAACCCTGGCATGTGCCCTGACCTGGAATCTAACTGCGACCTCCTGGTTCATGGGTTGACGCTCAACCAGTGAACCACACCAGTCGGGCTTTATTCTCTTTCTTATTAATTTCCCTTGTGTATTTATACAGACATGGGTAGATGTATATATTTTTTTTCTAAAACCAAATTTTCATCTTCAGGGCAATCAGTTTTCACTGGTATTACATCAATAGAAGGCATTAGGTTTACCTCCCAAAACAGTTTTGGTTTGGGGATTATCATTTATAGATGTTTTATTTTTACTTAATTCTATACGTGAGCCTATTATTAGTCTAAATAACTGCAACAAATGTCTTGCCTCCTATCTTTGCTCAAGCTTTTTCCTCTGACTGGCATCCCATTTCCTTTCTGATCAAGCTGGAAGCTCTAGTTCAGATGACAACGATGCCCATGAGAGCTTCCCACAAATCACTAACCGTTTTCTTCTCTGTGCTCTTGCAATGGACCCGTCTCCATGATGGGATCACCACATCATGTTCTCACTGGAGCTTATGTATCTGTTTTCCCCGATGCACTGTGAGCTTCTCAAGGGCAGAAGCCATCTCTCCTCCATCTGCGAGTCTCCTGAGCCCACCCAGGGCCAAGGGTGTGGTGGGTGCCTACGTGTATATTTACTCATCCTATTGTTGATTCATTGTGGTTGCTCCTGTTGTCTAATCAGATTTCTTGCCTTCCCTGTGAGGATCGGATTCTGCAAAAATTTTGTCCAGAAAGCAATCTGATGTGCTAGTCAGAGCAGCTCACCTGTTGGCTCACTGGTGTGAACGTGATGTGACAATCACAGAGTCCAAAGGCCTAGGCTCTGCTCACAGGCACAGAAATGTCCTCTGAGTCATCCTGGGCCCGAGTTAGTCCAGGCATAGACTCCTGCCTGCAGTCTCTTCAGCTGCTGTTTCTTAACTCCTGACCTTAGCCTTCCCTGGAGATTCTTCCAGTTGGGCTCAGGCTTGCTCTCCATTTGGGATGAGACTGCTGAGGCAGATACATTTGGGAGAGGAGAATTTGTCCTTTTTGAGTCTTTATTTAATCCAGGGTGAGAGTATGAATTCTCAGCTGTAACTCAGGCCTACCAGGCAAGTCTCAGAGCTTTCTCAGGCCAGAGATGTAGCGGACTGTGGAAAATGTGATTGTCACCATGGCAGAGACAAACCGTGTCTGGGACAAAGTCTTATGGCAGGGGAATTGAAAAGACAAACCAGGGGATAGTTGCAATTTTGCTTATTTTTCGTTTGAGAGAACAGAGAGGAAATCTTTGATTTAGCAAAAGAGAATTCCAGGGAAGGTAGAGGCCGAGGACTCTATTTGGAAAAATGCCCTTGGCATTTGAAGGTTGGTGTTGGGTATCTATTAGCCTTAAAGCTATGGGCTCTTTAAAATTTAGACACTTCCCCTCCCCACCCCGCTTTATCCTAATTTTTGTATCTATTAGTAGGATCATTAAATCAAGACCCATACCCTGCCTCCCTCTTGCTTGAATTGTCCCTGTGAATTGGTTCTTCAAACTAAATTTAGACACTCTCTTTGGCAGGCTACCCCCATCCCCTCTCTCTTCCTCTTTCAAGTCTAGGAAGCCCATTCTTTACACAGCACTGATATTTAAGAAAGAAGTTTCTCTTAATACTGAGCAGACTTCTGTCTCTGTTGTAGTTCCTACAGATTGTTTCAATTCTACCTTTCAGGGCCACATATAACAAATAAGTCCCTTCAGCCCCTACCCCTAAGTCTGGTGCTCTTTTAGCCGAAGAGCCATTTCTTTAAGTTTTCCTGCAGCACCACCTCGGGACTTTCACCAGCTGAGCCACTCTTCTTTGAACACCCTTCAGCACGCCCTTTTGAAGTGCATGTAACCCAGACAAAGCAGAAGGGCTCATGCCACACTCAAAGAAGCCCTTGTCAACAACCAGAAGTGATTGAGAAGAGATTGAGATCTTTAGCAAAATTATATGAAAACCCCAAAGAGTTCATTTCTTGACTCACATCAAAACATGAAATTCACATTTTCCCTCTCTGGGAAAAGGGTTCATTTCTTGACTCACATCAAAACATGAAATTCACATTTTCCCTCTCTCTAGTGCTCTCTGCTTCTCCTTTAGTCTTTCATCTTCCTCTATCAAAATTCAGAGGCAGCTCCCCAAATCATGTTATTAGGATGGGAGGGGCGTGGGGGGAGGGTGAGATAGATGGGAGTGGTTGCAGACACATAATTAAAAAATTTTTTTTTGTATGTATGGATTTAGAATTCGACAGAATAAATGATTTGAAGTGAAACCTGATCTATGCAGAGCAGAGCAAACCCCCCTACCTCCTGTCTTCTTGACACTCCACCTCTAGTAACAGAGCTCCCAACGTCCTTGGCTTTGGGGGCATTCCAATTGTCATAGTAAAAGTCCCATGAGAAGTCTTCCAGAGCTTCTCTAGGACCTGGGCTTGAGGTGGCATAGACCCTATAGAATCACAGATTCTATAGGTTCCTAGTTGAAGTTTTCTGGAATAGGTATGAGGAAGAAAGGTTAGATTCCTATAGTTTTATTTTGTTAAATTTAAGGTCCAGTTACTTGGGAAAGACAAAATACTAAGCAAAGAATTATTTGTGTACAACTGGAGGGCAGAGGTAACTCTGGTGACTCCCAATAGACCGCCTCCCCCATCCCCTGCCAACCTCAGCCCCATCTTGATCGCTTGGAGCATTGTAGTTCCCAGAAGTGATTTGTGGGTTTGAGGCCCTGTGCTGTTAAAGGCCCTGTGTTCCATATTTGTCTTGGGTGGTGGGCTGGTCAGCAGTGTCCTCAAATGGCCGTATATGCCCTATATCTGGCAGAAAATCCTCATACGTTTTGGTCAATTAATGGCACCATTCCTGAGGTATTTTCTTATTTTTAAAATATCCTCCGTCATTTCACATGAATTTGGGAATGAGGAGGATATAATTCATGTACACAAGTGGGTATCTTGAACTAGATCTATCCAAAGTTCCATTTCAACTACACTGGGTGAGGTAGGGTGGCAAGGAATGGTGTACTGTGCTAGGCTGGTTGTTTTAATGATCACAATGTTGATCTCTACATATGTCCAAAGCATTTTAGCAAACATTATTTCATTTTATTTTTATGACACAGAATTGCATAGAAAATGTTGCAATTATTTACCTATATTCTGTTAAATTATAGAAAAATTTTCAAAAGAGTTAACAACTTACCCAAAAGTAGAAGGCTGAGGAGCCCCTCAGTTCTTTTATCTTCTAAGACTTTATCCACTTAAGCTAGGTACTTGAATGCCATCCTCTATTTTTGCAATATTCATACATACCTGTAATAACATTACCTCATTGTTTTTCTTTAAACTGACTCATTTTTAAACTTAAATAAATAAAATCAATATATTTAACAAGAAAACTTCAGAGTAAATAAAAAACTAATTTCACTTTCTATAACTGGAAAGTAACCATGAAGATAAGAACAATGAGAATGAAGCGTCCCTTTATAGTTTAGGTAGTTGATTCCCAATGAAGTCTCTAAGCCCAAGTCCTATTCTCTCCCTGTTAAAAAGAGAAATTTTAGCATGTTTTTAGGGAGGCATTGAAGTCATATGGCATTAAACTGACACTTTTTTTTTTAAATATATATCACCAGAAGGACTAAACCAGAATTGGAAAAGGAGTAACTTTTCCAATATGCAAATCAATGTTATTTAATACTATGTCCCTGTAAAATTCTCTCACACATAATTTAAAAATTTTCAAGTTGTTTCCCACCCTGTGTGAAACACTACAGAATACATAGTTACATAATTAAGGAGTAAATATTGACTGTAAGTTGGGTAGTTCTGGTAGATTACATGGATATCAGTAATAGTTCTGTTAGTTCATTTCTATAACTCAACATTTATCTCTTCATCCACTCAGTAACGGCTATTGAACACCTACTATGTGCTGACCAAGCAAAGATGAGTAAGACACAATCTCATCCCTGAAGGAAGTTCGTGAGCTTATTAGCATTAGCAATGGTGTGAACTTCTAAGTTCTGCAATATGAAGTATATGTCATCAACCTTGCCTGAGGGTGGAAGGGTCCAGATATGTGGTGATATCTGATCTGGGTATTGAAGGATAAGGGTTTATCAGCTGTAGATTTCCCAGAAGGAGTGCAACTTTTACAAAGAAACAATGGTAGAAAAAGACATGGTTGTCTTGAGGAGCAACTAGTGTTTTGGTTAAAGTATAGAGTCAAAGGAGAGAGAGGTAGATGTGGTAGGGAAGTGTCAGAAAAGGAGGCAGGAGTGGTAGACCCCAGCCAAACTGAGAACAGCTCTGTGTACCTTGCCAGAGAGTTTGGACTGGCCCTGTAGACAGTAGGGAGCCATCCAGAATATGTAAGCAGGGGAATGACATGCTCAGACTTGCATTTCAGAGAGGTCATTCTGGTAATAGTGAGGAGAGATGAGAAAGGAAAGAGGGAGATGTCAGCACAGATATCTCCTTGGGATGCCAATATTAGCTTAAGTTATTCCATGAAAATTCTATTCATTAGCTCTCCTTGTCCATGTAAAGCATTTTGGCAGCCACCAATCTGGCCAGAATGGATGGTGCTCTGGATGGAGGGCATGTTGCTTTGGCCTTGGCAGAGTTGCCCTGGGATTTTTACCATAGTAGAACTACTTTGTAAAAGTGGTCTAGTCCATGTGGGCTCTTTCAAGTGTGACTCAGAAAAAAACCCAACAGCATCCATTTCACAACCAAGCAATTAATGAATAGTTTATCTTACTTTTGACTTTGAATAACTTAAGTGATTAGGGACTGATTTTATGTGTTGTGTGTTTCTTTGCAATTCCCTTAACTCACTGATGTACACATAAGATGTGCACAGCATGACAGAACAAGGAGATCTACATAATTATCTAGCCAACTTTCACACCAGCCTGAGACATGGCAGGTCCTTGATCACAGAAGATGCTCAGGAAAGGATCACAGGTATTGTGCATTAGTGGTGCCGTTTCCCCTACACCATTTATGCTGTGAATGAATTTAGTTTTCCTTTAATATTTTGTATTATTCCTTTCTGTCTACTTTATAAAGAAATGCAATTTTAACCAAACAAATTGGAAAGTAAGTTCTCTTTTGGTAATGGTAACATGATGCAATATAAAATGAATTGGGCACTTAATCGAAGTTAGGATTTAAGACTTGGCTGGGCCATTCCTATATATGTCATCCGGGATAATTCACTTTTCCTGCCTGAGGTTCACTCTCTTCATCAGTAAAATGGATGCCTGCGCTATCCAGGATGACAGATAGCTTTCTTTTGCGTGCCAACTTCAGAGGGTTGATGGGGATTGTCCAAAGTGGGGGTTCTTAACCTCAAAAGGAGTTTTTGCAGACTTTCCTAGTCATCCCACTGCCCATACAATTTTAATGCCACTGAATATCTGTTTATGTACTCTGACTCTTTGGAACGCCACAAACAACTGTAATATCTAAATTTTGTTTATCTTTCTAGAACCAGGTTTTGGCCCCTAGGGTGCTGTACTGCCTGAAACGTATGACTCAGAGGGCTCTGCTGATAGGGATCTGAAGTCACAGTCATATTCAGCAAGAAAGATACCTGGCTGGTATCTGCCACAGGCATGGGAAAGGGGAGCAGCAGGATGTGGGCTTTATATTGGGCTAGATGGTCTGCATCACCATGTGGACATTCCGAGATTCCATATGCAGTATGCATATAAGCTATATCTACCTAGCTCCGTGGTCAGCAAACTGTGGCTCGCGAGCCACATGCGGCTCTTTGGCCCCTTGAGTGTGGCTCTTCCCCAAAATACCATGGCCTGGGCGAGTCTATTTTGAAGAAGTGGCGTTAGAAGAAGTTTAAGTTTAAAAAATTTGGCTCTCAAAAGAAATTTCAATCGTTGTACTGTTGATATTTGGCTCTGTTGACTAATGAATTTGCCGACCACTGGCCTAGCTGAAGGCAATTAGCTATTGCGTTTAATGGTTAATCTATTGGGTGTTGATTAGGTATGGATAAAACTTGCAAATCTGAAAAAAAAATCTCAAAAGTGATCAATTTAATAATCATAAGCAGACAGGCCATGTTTGTGGAATATTTTTTTGGTAATCCTTAATACTTCCTTGGTAATTAAGATGTTCTCCTAAGATATGCCTACATGCTGTTACAATACATTAGTAATTATTCGCGTTTGTTTAGCAGATTTCTCAGGATAAGTTTTGGTGGCAGAAGTATCTGTTTTTCAGTGAAATAGCTATAAGGTGATTTGTCTAAAGAATTTCCAATGCCTAGGTTGAGCTTGATTGAATAGGGGCTTTCTGTAATGGGAATGCTTGGGAACCCTGTACCTTTCTGCTGAATAATTGATTGTATTCCAATCCTACTCTGAGTCATGAGATATAATGGTGGTGGTGAAAAGATTATCCACTCTCAAGGAGCTTCCAGATTTGCGGAGGCTCTCAGAAGAATAACTAGTACAACTAGGCTCTTTCAACCTGTGACTTTAAAACGAGGTCACATCCATTTAATAACTGTTGCTATTGGCTTGAGCCTTCATTAGCTTTGACGACCAACGTGTCTCTGCCTTGAAGCATTCTCAGTTGGTCCTCACAGTTCCTTTGCACACGGGTTTAAGTGTGTTAATAAATAGAAATAGGCCCCCAGTGTTGGCCCGTTATCACCTCTCTGCCATGCTGTGGAGCTACTGTTATTGCCAGTCACTGTTCCATTGGGTGTGGCATCCTCAGCTGACTATCACTGCTGCTGCCTGGTCTCAGGAGGGGGCCCTCCTCTTCTCTTTATTATTTCACTGAAATATGGAGCAAACTTTTCCCTTAATTTATCACTCACACTTGAGCCTAGGTTGTAAATTTTGAACACAACTTTATTGAATGTTGGGTATGATAGGAAGTAAGTACAGGCAGAAAATATTTAAAAACTGCTGTTTCCTATGTCTGCTTTCAAGGATCATAGGTCCAGATTCACGATCCATAGGCCTCTGAATGATCATTTCTCATTCTGTCTAACTCAAAAGGCCACTTTACTTTATCTGTGGGAGCCTCTCTGACCTACAGTATATCCTTCACCAGAGTGTAGGCCTCATCTTGTGAAAGCTCAGAGTGAGAAAAGAGTTGTATTTCTCTGTCCCCCTCTCACCTATCAGCCTTACATCCTTAGTCCTCATATGTTGTCCTTCTTTTGAGGATAATGTACAGCAAGGACATCCATTCTTTTCAGGGGAAACTCTGCCCATGGGCCCATGGTCGCCAGAAGACCATCACATCTGAATGCAAAAATTTCATCATCATTTCACAAAGCCTATGGTATTGAATAACATCGTAGTCTAGTTCCAGATGACTTAAACATAGCCAATCTAATCTCAACTCTAGCTTAAAGTAAAGGTAGTCGTCCCCATTTTTCCTAAAGTCTTTTTGGTCTGTACTTTCAATCTCATGTGAACAAATTCCAGGACAACACACACACACACACACACACACACACACACACACACACACTCTTCCACAAGAACAAGCAATAATATACAGTCATAAGGAAGATTAAAACTAAAGAAATGCCTTCTCTAGAGAATCTACAAAGTTTACAGAGACATAGCTATGGTAAAGCAAACATCTAACTTATATGTCAAAGAGAATTCTTAGTATAAACATTTACTTTCAGATTAATGGTGACTTCATTTTTTCTCAACTATAATGGCAGGGTATATTGCTTTACATCTGAGTAATTAAAGGGCCCACTGGATTCATTTCTCAAGAACAAAGGACAAAGTGTGGTATGACCCAAAGGTAAATTCAGTTCTTTAGGTCCTAGAAGATAAAAATTACTGAGAACTGTAAGATGGCTTTGTGTGTTTTTTTTCCAGTATCAAAACCTATATAAAAAGTCTTAGTGTCCAGCTCAGTGAGAACATCCTGCTGCCTTGGAGCAGGTGTGTTGGCAAACATTTTCTGTAAAGGGCCAGATGGCAAATATTTTAGGCTTCACAGGCCATGTAGCCCCTGATGCACCACTCACCCCTGCCGCTGAGGTGCTGAAGTGGCCACAGACAAATGTAAATAGATGAGCATGGCTGTGTTCCCATAAAACTTTAAGAACCCCGAAATTTGAATTTCTTATAGTTTTCACATATCATAAAAGAGTATTATTAAAATTTTTTTCAACTATTAAAACATGTAAAAACCTGTCTTAACTTGCAGGGCATACATCAATAGGTGGCCAGCCAGGTTTGGCCCACAGACTTTAGTTTGCGGACCCCTGATCAGGGCCCTGTATTACACGATGAAGTTATACATTCACATAACGTAGAGGAAAACACAGAGCCCTTTGGGGCCATGCAGAACCAATAAACCCAACTTGGAAGCACCTCTACCTATTCAGACTTTGCATGTGAATCTAACCACATCTAATTCCTTCCAAGAGCAGCCTGAAATCTTCTGCAATTTCAATGTGTTTCCCTTTGGAAAAGACAACTTCCTACACATCAAAAGCCAAAAAAAAAAAAAAAAAAAAAAGATCTTGGAAGGCTTCTGGCTATCCGAACTCACATGTGAAAGACATATTTTGATGAACTAGGCAGAAATAAGGCAGAAGCATATGGTTTAAATTGTATTTAACAGAGACATGTGTTTCAATCCTGCCGTCCTGAGACGTGTGGCCAGTGGTCCTCATGGCTGGTGAGCACTCCTGGGGCTGAGCCCACAGAAACCTGTTGAGTGGGTGCAGGTGTGTGGAGAGGGCCGTTCTGAATATGGATAACACGTATGCGTGTGTACATATGTGCATGTCATGGCGAGACAACTAACACTTACTAATCATTCACCTTTGATAAAATATTCTTCCTTCACTTCCACCTGTCAAAGCCCATTCCCTTATCAAAGTTGAAATCAAGTGTCATGTCCTTTGAGAAACCAGCCCCAATTTCCAGCCACCCTCCCGCCTATCCCATTACCCCATCAGAATTAGTACTTTCTTTGTTCTCTCCTACTTGGAGGCTAGTTGAATATCATAACATTGTGGGCTCTTGAGATAAGAATAATTATTTTTTTCCTCTTTAGAGTTTGTTCACCTTATCTTATACTGACTCAATGGTAAGCACTAAGAAACCAATTTGCTAAATGTGGCAAAATGACCATGATTAAATGATAATTCTTTCATTTCTAAGACCTCAATTACATTCAGGAAGGTTCTTTTGACATTTTCATGTCTTTCTGATTGAGAGGAGGGTCCCCCTTGGGCTCACGGAGCCTCATCCTTCCCATCTGAGCGGATGAAGAGAATCCTGGTTCCTGGCTGTGCTAACTGTTCTTCCCTTAGGGAGACAGTGGGCAGCCTGATGATTTGAGCAGTAAGTCCTGTGCACGCCCGTATACCTGCCTGGCCTGAGAGTGACTCACCGGGGCTCAGGCCAAGGTGCTGTCAGGCTGAGGCCCCATTTCCGTGAATGTGAGTTTAGGGTGGGAGACAGGGAGTGGGGGAGTGGGGGATAGGATTCGGATGCAGGCTCTGGATGCTTGATGGCAAGGTGAACTTGGGGCAGGACCCGGAATCAGATAGCATCAGAGGTCATCTGATTCAGAGGTGCTTCATTGTTCAAGTGGGAAGGCCAGGGGCAAGTGACTGCCTCACATCCACGTGGCTTATTGCTGGGAGAACTGGCTGCCAATGAGCCCCTTTGTTTCCAGTCTAAGATTCTTTAAAATTACCCAATTAAATAATTAATTCATTAACCAAACATCGCTGAGGCTTACCAGGCTTCAGGGGACTCAGGTGACTGGGCATGCTCCCTGTCTTCTCATATCCTGCCATCTAGTTGGAGACCAAGTGTAGCTGAAATGGTGCTGGCTTGGGCTTCCTATAGATTTGGGTATGAGCTGCACCTCTGCCCTTTTCTGATTGTGGGAACTAGAAAAATGAAACGCATACGGCTGCCTCATAAAGCTGTTGTGAAGATATAATGAGATAATTCATGTAAAGCCCTTAACATAATACCTAGTACCTAATAAATGCTCAATAATTTGCAGTTACCAGTATTATAATGGAGACACTCAGTCCTTGGACCAATCAGCTGCCCCAGTAACCTTAAGTGAAATGTGCAGGATGGCAGGCAAAATATATGGAGAAAATTTGACTGAAAAAGAAAAAAAATAGTGTAAGGTTAGCTCCCTTGCCTCAGATAAAGCTGATTGTAATCTGTCTACTAAAAAGTAAAAGGTCATTTTCTGCCTCTTTCTAGAACTGAGGGTGAGAAGAAGGGCGGTATTGCAATGATCAGATGGAAAAGAATTTCATCCGTGTGGATATGTGTCTTTACTGTTTTCCTGGCAAGTGTAGGTCATGTGTGGATCCTGCCACATTTCCCTTTTACTTTTCAAAGTTTCTTTCCTAACTACAGTCAGGTTCACGTTCCCCAGCTGACTGCCATCTTCGCCCTGCCCTGATTTGGCCACTTGTGGGGCTCCCCCAGAGCTGGGCACCACAGGCTCCGAGCTGCACACTGCCGGCTGTCTGGCTGGCAGAAGCGGGTCACTGCCTCGGAGGCACTTTTCCAATCTAGTTTGTGGCCAGAGTCCCATGAGGTGCAACTCACCCTGGTTTCATGTGGTGTTGCAATCGAAACTATTGAATCTCAGAATGGAATATAATTAAAGCCGGGTTAATAAAGCGTGTCCCACTGTAGCTAGTAAAGGGTGTCATGTTTCTCCTTGCAGCTGTAGGCAAGGAAACTTAATCTCCAGCTTTGTCAGGGCAGACTGAATCAGAGGTGTGTCATCCGCGGGAAGCCTCTTGTTTTACTTGTTGCAGTCACTATGCGGCCAGCCTCATCTCGGTGCATTTGTACTGAACACACAGAATCCAGTCCATGTCAGGGCCCCAAAGGAAAGGCCTGTGCGTGGAAGGAATTAGGGAATTTTCGCTCTATGCTGGCCCTGAAAGTGATCCAGAAAGAGGTACCTCTGATACACAGATGTTTGGGGCACAGGGACAAAGGGCTGTGAACACAAATGGAGGGTGGTGCTTTCGAGCACTAGGGCTCCAGGGTCGCTTCCAGGGAAGGCTTCTCAGCCTTGGACTTGTCCTTCTTGCTGACTTTAGTCCTGTCCCTTTCCTATTTTCTTCCAGCAATATTCTACACTCATTCTTCAGGAATCAGCATCCCAGGCTTCCCTGACATCCTCAGAGATCGTTGATGCTTATTTTTTTAAAAAAATATATTTTATTGATTTTTTACAGAGAGGAAGAGAGAGGGATAGAGAGCCAGAAACATCGATGAGAGAGAAACATCTGTCAGCTGCCTCTTGCACACCCCCTACTGGGGATGTGCCCGCAACCAAGGTACATGCCTTGACCGGAATCGAACCCGGGACCCTTGAGTCCGAAGGCCGACGCTCTATCCACTGAGCCAAACCGGTTTCGGCCGTTGATGCTTATTAATGCCCCCTTAGCACCGGACACCACTGTATCATCAGTATTTAACAAGGATGGCCACTTACTTTGTTTATCATGGTCCAGGCTCTGTGCTGAGCACTTGCGTATGTCATCTCATCCAATTCTCTCAACAACCCATATATGTTAGATATGAGGAAAATGAGGCTCAAAGAGAGAGGTAAATTTCCCAGGGACATATAGTGAATTCATTTATTCAACAGATATGTATTCAACACCTAATACATGCCAGGCACTCTTTTAGGCCCTGAGACACATCCCTGAACAAAGAGCACCCCCCAAAAGAAATCTTTGTCCTCATAGAATTTATATTCTATGTGTGTGTGTTACCTGTTTAAACAATAAACAGGTAAATTATGTAGTATGTTAGGAGGCAAGTGCTATGGAAATTTGCAAATGTGAGGCTGAGCAGAAATTTGAGCCCAGATCTCCTGTATACTTGGCATGCCCTTCATCACTCAGTTATGTTGCCCCTGGTTCTTGTATCTTCTTGTAATTCTCTATGTACGTCCAAGACTCCTCCTCCCACATCGTAGAGGCAGGACCTTTCCCTAATCAGTCCCTATCCTGGCACACAGCTCAGTGCCTGGCGAAGAGTCAGCATTCAATGAATGTTTGCCCAGCGTGTGAACAAATGAGTGACCATATAATGATGCAAGAACCTACTGGAAAGCAGTGATTTCCCAGGAGTCTGGCCAGCCCTGGAGGTTGGGCTCTGCCACAAACGTGTCATGTACCCCAGGCAAGTGTTGGAACCCATAAATCTGCAGAATGGGTGAAAGATAATGACTGTCTTTGACTTCCTTATAGACATGTCCCGAGGATTCATGAAACAGTGCATGCTCAAAGACTTCGGTTTCTTGGAAGACAGGGGCCCCTGTTTTTCCCAGTGGGGGGTGCTTGCTGTTCACAATTCCAGCAAGGATCTGGCATTCTGATAGGCTATTTTCAGGAGGGACTGGTCCCAGAGAAATAAGCTTGTTGTATTGACAAGGTTTCTAAGCAGGTTTTACGAGCTGCCTCTGTCAGGCTGTGGGCCTGTGCGAGGGTTTGCTCCTGAGAGCTATGAAAACATATTTAACCCTTTTGCCAAAGAGGGCTCTGAATCAGTTCAAACCCAAGTTTTCATGGATGTTTTTCTCCCATTGTAGAAACAAAAATGCTGGTTTTTATTTGTGAAATCTCATTTGTTGGCTGTAAAAAGGTAGCTATTGGAATGCTTGTTGGCCATCTGCCAAATGTAAGTCACCAAGAAACATGGCTTCCAATTTGTGTTCTCTAGGGGAAAAGGGCTCTACCACCGGTGGTGGAAGAGAACATGGGAAATCCCAGGAAGGTCAGACTAGCGTGCACAGTAAACAAGAAGGTTTGGTTTGATTCTCGTTTGTTGCTGACGAGTCAGCACCCCAAACCCGTTCTGTCACTCTGACACGCACAGTGCAGGAGGCCCTCTTGGTATTTTCCTGTTGACCCAATGCCGTGTCCTTAAGCATAATGAACTCAGTTAACCAAAAGCATTGCCAGGATTCTATTTGACATTGGCAAATAGGTCAGCACTGTAGCATTTGTTTGCTACGGCAATATGCTTTCTCAAAAATGAAGAGTTGTTTCCTGGTGAGAAAAATCCCCCCGTATTGCTCAACAAAGACAGGTAATAATAGTTTGGATTTCTCTAGTATGTCTTCTCTAAGAGTTCAAAGGTCTCTCTTACACTGTATCTCGGTCATCTCTGTAGCTCTGTTGTGAAGGCCGAAGCAGGTGTTATCTTACCTGTTTTGGAGAAAGGAAAGCTCAGGCACATTTTGTTGAGTTGACCCACTTCATGTTGATGTTTCTTAGCTCGAGTTCAAATCTACTGCTTGATACAACAGTCATGAATTGACTTAGACTAGTTACTGGAGACCTATTATCTACCAAGCAGGCTCATGCTAGACACTATAGACAGAGTGTCCCCCCAAAATGTATACACACTTTAAAATCTAATATCTCAATTTTGAAAATGAAATGTATTTTAATAAACACTGCCTTGATAATTATTCAAAGTGTGTGTATACATATTTTGGACACCTCTATATGGTAGCTTATTTATTTCACCAAAATAGCATTATTATTATCATTTCCTAGTTTAAATAGATAATCCAAATTGACTAGTAACTTGCCCTGTCACTCACATACTATTGTATCCAAGTTCAATGTCTTTGTCTACATCAAGATGCCTCCTTTTACATATATTTATGTATATAGAGTTGGCTCTGATTCTGTCCAAGCTATATTGTGTCCAGTCCTGGGTTGAGATTATGGGGTGGTACTTCAGGCAGCTAATTTGGCATTTATCTACATCAATATTTAAAGTATATTTGCTCACTATTTATTTTAGTGAGAGAGGAGAGAAACTGATTTTCTATTAAATTGAATTCCTTTCTCTTTGTGTTTAAATTAGGAATAAATTACATGGTAATATAGCATTTTAATGTATTGGGCGTAGCTGTCCCATTCACAGTGTTCCATCACTCATAATCCGATAGTGTAAGTCACACTCTGGAGGATAAAGATAGGTTTCAAGAATATAGTTACACTGTCTCATTCAAAAGGAGTTTAAAAATTGCTTTTCCTGTTTTGTCTTTCAACAAATGTTTTCCACTTTTCTGTTTCTCATTCTCATTCTCTCTTCAGCTTTTTGTATGATTTTTAAACCATACAAGTTCCTGGGAAGCCTATTAAAGGGATTAAAATTTAAATATTACACAAAATCGCTTGTTGCCAGTAAGTGGCATGACCCCAGGTTTCCAGTAAATGGCATGACCCCAGGTATGATTTGCTTTCAGATTTTCCTCTGGCTTCCGTGAACACTCTAGCTGGCCGGTCTCAGACTACGCAGCCTGGCCATTGTTATGCTGAGCAACCAACAGAGGTAGGGTGACCCCAGTGAGCAGTGGCTGTAACATTTCCAGTTGAGGGTGCTCCCTATTTCAGTAAGAGCAGAACTGAGTTCAGTTGTACCAGTTATATAAGGGAGAACCTGAGGCGACATTTTGATTTATTCCCATGATGTTTATAAATTCATTGTGGAGACTTCTGGGAGTTTCCTATTCTCCTCTATACTTCATGAGCATCTGGGAGAACCTCACATTCCAGTCTTCTTGCAGTTAGATGGGTCACTGACTAGTCTGGCCAATGGGCATGGAGTGGAAGTGATACGTGGCATTTCTGGCCAAGAGGTTTAAAATCGAGGGTGAGTCCCCTGCTTCCTCTCTTCCCTGGCAGTGTTGAACCCTGAAGCCATGTGTTAAGGTAGAAGTGTCACAACATGATAGCTTGTTCCACTGCCAGGCTGGGTCCCTGAATGACTAGATGGAACTGAGCCCACTGCTGACCTACATTAGACATGTCCCATGACCAAGAAAGGAACTTTTGTAGTGCTATATCTCTGAGATTTGTCATTCTGACCTGGGCAGCTACCTGACTGGCCCACTCCTTTCTCTGATCTTGAATCTTTTTTATGACTTAATCCCATGTTCTCCTGTTCTTTATTTACACACCTAAGTGCTTCATGGATAATGTAGGTTTGGCATGGTTCTCACTGAATGCAAGAGGGGTGCTGTATGAATCCTGGGCTGGTGAATGCTGCTAACAACTCATACAATGTTCATCTCCTTCACTAATCTTTCACTTTGGGACTTTGAGGATAGGAGGCAAAGGGGGAGGTGAAGATTAAAAAGAGGAGTGGGAAGAAGAGGAGAGAATAGGACACTATGGAAATAATGAATGCTCTAAAGTAATTAGATTAGGAAAACAAGATAAGGGACTGAAGTTTTCCAATCTGGTCCCAGCAAACATGTCATTTATGGAACAAACAATGAGGCCTTTATTGATTCACTCTTATCTCCCTGCCAAAGTCATTTGTCCATTCCATGCACAGTAAAAGCTGTTCTGGGCCAGATCCTGAGCTACAGAGAGAGAAGGACACATGCTTTGGCCTCCAGCAGCTGACATTCTGGTAGGGGAAGCATTCACCGAAAAGGACTTTTGCAGTTCATGGAAGTAAAGAAAACAATGTAGAACTTGCAGAGGCCAAAGGAGTAGGGGCAGGTGGTGGCAGGTGCTGCAGGGTGGAGTGGAAGTTGCTGCCAGGGCAGTATGTCATGGAGGACTGACCCAAGGCTTTCAGGTCCAAGTACATAAACTAGTCTGTGTCTCTAGACCTTAGCTATCTCACTCCCATGCTAAGTGAACTCTTACCTCGCACAGTAGTGGAAGCTAAAGGTCAATTCCTGAATTTGTAAGATAGAAAAATGTCTTTCAGACACTGTATTAAGGAAGTAACAAAAAAAAAAATAGATCACTAATACTAACTACCGTGTATGCAGGGCTCCTGTGTACCAAGCATATGCCTTATGTCATCTAATCCCACAACCACCTTGTCATGCTGGTACTTATCTCTGCGTTACAGTTTCAGAGATGAGGAAACTAGGCCTCAAAGAGATTATGTTAGTCGCCTAAGGTCTCCAAGAAAATGGTGGTGTTGGGTTTTGGATCCTGTGGAGTTTTGGTGCCATCAGCCATCCTTCTCTCATGTTGTTTTGCCAGCCTAGCAAGGAGAGGGAGTTAATCCTTGAAGTGCCTTGGTGAACATGGAAGCAAAGAGATGGGGTTGGATGAGCTGGAGCCACCGTGATCCCTGCTCCACTATAGAGCCTCCTCTGCAGTAACCAGAGGCTGTTGTCACCTAAGTTCTGTGTTGGCCACCTGAGTGGGGCTGCACAAGCTCTGACAAGTTCTTCTTTTAGGGTCTGCTTTTCTAGACTAGCACCTGTCCTTCAGATGTGAGCACTGGTTCAGATGATCAGAGCATCAGAATGTTAATTTCCAACTCGACAAATGGAGCTGGAACAATTGTACTTTAAGGACAGAATCTAGGCCATATGATACCTTCTGGGGGGCTTTTGAATTACAAAGGCATACGTACCTCCCTTCTTTTCACCATGAGCTTCTCTTCTATAAAAACTACTTACTGTGGATTGTGGATCGGTTTCCAACTTTCCTCATCTTTTTTTTTTTTTTTTTTAAGTTTTTAAAAAAATATTTTTATTGATTTCAGAGAGAGGAAGGGAGAAGAGACAGATAGAAACATCAGTGATGAGAGAGAATCATTAATCGGCTGCCTCCTGCACGCCCCCTACTGGGGGTCGAGCCAGCATCCCGGGCATGTGCTCTTGACTGGAATCGAACCTAGGACCCTTTAGTCCATAGGCCGATGCTTTGTCCATTGAGCCAAACCAGCTAAGGGCCATCTTTGCATGGTTGTGTTTTGCTCTCCCTGCTTTGAGTTGGCTTGGGAAGATAGTGGTCTCTTCATGCTGTGGGGACTTTCCTGGTTCACTCTTGCAGGGATGACAAACTCTGAATGATAATTCCTCTCTGTGGCTGCAATAAATGGAGTGGTGGCCAAGGTGAGGGCAGCAGGAGAAGGGACTCCTAAGGGCTTCACAGCCACACCATTCCTGGGGGATCAGGACTGGCTGCACCCGATCTGGGCCATGCGGCTGGGCTTGGAGAGTTGAGCTAGATCTTTGCAGGAAGTGAAGGTAGGAGAGACATTCCTCAGGGAGGGAATGGCATGCACAGAGCATGGCAACCTGAGAGACCTGAGTGTTCAGGGCAGTAGTCAGTAGATTCATGTGGCTGGAAGTCAGGGTGCCGGGGGAGACTAGATGCTGCTTGAGGCCACAGGCTGTGTCGTCTCTGTAGTATCCAGCCAGGGCTGAACCAGAGTGGGCGCTCAGGCATAATTTGTTGCATGGACACCTTGGTGGTTGAACAAATGAAGGAAAGAGACAAATCATGGAAAGACCTATGCACTTCCCTGGACCCCTCACGTTAATCAGTACCTGTGAGATTAAGGGGGATGGGGGCACTGATGCCCGCTCTTTGCTCTTCAGCTTCTGACTTAGACTTGTCCTTCACAGAAGAGGGTCTCTTCCTTCACTTTCTCTCCATTTTGCAGATGGTTCTGTTTATAATTTCAATATAACCTACCTATATCTTTTCCTCTTAGTTTCTTTACCTATCTAGTTTTCTTGGAAAAAGATCTAGATTTGGAGTTGGAAGCCTTGGGTTCTAATCTGCCATTGCCTGACTGGGTAAACTTTTTCAACTCACTTGATCTTTTGATGCCTCAGTTTCATCATCAATAAAGTGGGGATAATAATGCTTATCTCACAGGAATGTTATGAAGCTCAAATGGGCCATCCTAGTGTTTCTCATTGTATGTTCTACAGATTTTAGGTGGGTGTTACTAGAAGGTGAAGGAAACATCTGTCCTGTGGCTATATGAGAGTGGAAAAGTTTAAATTGAACAAAATACATGCAATTCTCAAACCTTTAATATGTTAAGATATGATCACCAAAAGGGTAGGGTGGTGGGCAAATGCATTATTTCTGCACAGGCACTGTTTACTGCCTACCTGACATCCCTTCCCATTTTCTTCTTTGCTATGAGAACTCCTGCTGCTTGTGGCATTGGCTATGCCCAGCCCCTTGCCTGCTGGCCTCTGGCAGTTCAGGGCTTGATGCAGTAACTCAGCTCGGCTTAGGCCGACTTCAGGCAGGAGGTGATGTTTGAGCGGGGCCTTGTGGGATGAGTAGGAGCTTCCATGAAGCACAGAAATAGAGGAAGGGAACTTGCCACAGAAGGCACAAGGCTCAGAACAATTCATCATGTCTTGGCTTGTATGTGAGAGAGGCCCCAGCTTACTCAGACCTTTTTTGTTCTAGGTCTGAGTAATGGGGCTTTGTGAAAGTAAGGGGTAAGAGGAAAACAACATAAATCATTAGCTTCCTTTTCTCTAGAAACAGCGTTATTTGCTCACAAGATCATGCCCTGTGACCTCCCTCTGTTCTAATTGTGTGCTCTGTTTGGGGAAACGGGGCATTCCCCAGGCTAACCTGAAGGCACACCCTAATCCTCTTTGTGCAAATGACACAGGGAGCAGCCGGGAGGAGCAGCTCCCCAACAATAGCGGAGGCGTTCTTTGGACTTGACTCTTCCACTCAGACACTCCCAGGTGCCGCCTGGGGGAGGTGGGTGTATCTCCCAGTGGAATTGGGCCCGAGAGCTCAAGCCTGCTGTTAGCAGGAGCATCCACCACATCTTTTGCATTTGGTCCCTGTGCCTAAAAGCTGGTAGCCTTGCAGAAAAATATCACCACAGCAAACACGTAAGGATGGCAAGTGCCCCTGAGAGACAGGTGCAAAGACAAGATTAAGGGTCAAAAAGGAAAGGTAGACTTGAGCACTCTGGAGCAAACCAAGGGGGGGGGGTTCTCTGTTTCTGGGGAGTGCACCCTTGGATTCCAGTCATCACAGGCCACCCAGTCTATGTCAGGTGCCCTCCTCTGGGCTTAACCCACACCCCAGCTCATGTTGTAAGCACCTTGCCCCCTTCTTCTGGTCACTTCACGAGACTGTGGGCTCACTTTCACCTTGAGGGCCTCTGCCTTAGTTTCCCCAGTTCCACCCTAAAAAAGTGCCCAATGAGTGAAGGAACATATTTATTTTAACATTTCAGCAGCATTCAGGCCCAGTTTCCTAGGTTCAGTATCATTATTACCGCTCTTTACATTCCTTTATTACTCAAAATGACTACATTTTAATTTGTTGTTGTTGTTGTTAATCCTCACCCAAGGATTATTTTCCATTGATTTTTAGAGAGAGTGGAAGGGAGAGAGGGAGGAGGAGGAGCAGAGAGAGAGAGAGAGAGAGAGAGAGAGAGAGAGAGAGAAGGTAGAGAGAGAAAGAAACATTGATGTGAGAGAGACACATGGATTGGTTGTCTCTCTCATGGGCCCTGACTGGGGCTGGGGAATGATGAACCTGCAACCGAGGTCCCTGCCCTTGACCGGGAATTGAACCCACAACTCTTCGGTACACAGGCCAGTGCTTTAACTATTGAGAAACACCAGCCAGGACTACATTTTAATTTTTAAATTAGGACGAACTGTTATGTCAGAAAGACCAGTTTCTTCATTATTTATAATAAGCCAAGGGCCACCCTATGGTCTGTGTTTGTCACGCATTGGAGAAGGTGCAGTTTAGATGACAAAGGCATTTCACATCCAGGGTTTCAAAGTGGTTCTCACAGTAACCCTTAGGCTAAGAAGGAACCAGCACTCCACTTGGAGACAAGGCACCGAGGCTTAGGGAGGCTGGCCGCCTGCCCTGCTCAACACTGTAGGTGCTCGGATAGCTGAGTCTCCACTTCCCTTTCTTCCAAAGCCCGGGTTCCGTAGGCCTTTTGCTCCATTGACTGCCTCACCCAAGTCAAGGGTGGTTATTGATATTCATTTAATAATAAAAGGGACTAATTCGTAATTTTCTCTCTCAGTGGCTAGTGTTCTTTAATAGGCAAATAAGCTGTTTTACAGAAATCCACCAAAAGGAAAATTGCTAGTGTCCTTTAAACTGCAAAGGAAGTGCTTATTATCATAATGACGACAATGTAGTCACGCTCTCTTCTCTTTCCTTAGCAACTGTTCCTACATCTTCAGATGTTCTTCCCAAGTCTTCCTGCGTTAGCTAGTGCTGATGACAGCCCTGGAATCTCAGCAGGAGGATACACTGTAAAAATAAAATATGAAAGTATTTCCTTCTTCAAATTCAGAAGATTGGAAGGAGGGAAAGATCAAATACTTGAGTAAACACGGCAGAGCAAAGCGGTTATAGCACATTATAATTCTGGGATTTCTTAAAGCATTTGTCAGATCCTCATGTCATGCTCATGCTTGTTACCTGACATTATTACCTCTGAATGTCCTGATCACGCGCTAAACCGACCCGACCTGACCACCCAGCATGAAATGTCTACCTGGGAACCCAAAGATGAGAGGTTCCCTTTTTCAGAGCTCCCCGCCAGATTCTGCACTGGCTTTGGGGTTGCAGACCTGGAAGAACAGTTATAAACCTTTTCCATGTTCACTGCCTTCATCCCAAGGGGCTCTCATGAGAAACTTTAGAGATGTCTCTGAGGTTATTTCCCTAAGGCAGTTTTGTGGGTGAAACCAGGGGTACGTTCTTTCTAAAACCCTTGGAAGCTGCAGAGAATCCTCCCACTTCCTCCTCAGGACTCTGGACTGCAGCAGCTAATGAGAGCTCAAAGGTTGAGGTCATCTCTCCTCTCAGGCCTGACTTGCTTTCAAGGAGAGGAGACGTTTTCTGGGGCCCAAGCCTGCAGCCAGGCTGGGTTGCCAGGAGGCCCCTATCCCCTCAGGCGCCCTCCTGTGGATGGAGGGCCTGAGTCCCACCATGTAGCTGGAGCTGGAGCCGGAGCCAGGAGTCACTCCACAGATCTCCCTGGCAGTTCAAGGGATCCCTTAGCAGCTGAGCAGAGTGCTACAGGAAACCTCCCAGCAGCTTTGATCCCAAGTCAACTTTGTTCTTGGATTGGCTTCTGGGAAAGGAGAGAATAATATTAGCGAGGCTCAAAGCACTGGGAGATTAGGAATCATTTATCTATTGGAGCCACAGGTGAGGAGCTCAGGGCTGAGAGAAGCCTTGATGGCTGTCTGTCCAGCCTCCATGGCCCAGCATGGAACATCTGGTCTGCATACCTCTAGAGATAGGGAGTGCTCCACTTGATCCCTCCTTCTCACCGTTCCCATCCTATCCCATCCCAACAGCAGCCTGACTCTGAAAGTTCTCCATTCAGTTCAGCATAACCCAACAAACGTGTCCTGAGTATCTACTGTAGGCTAGGCCCTGTGCTAAGCATTGGGGATATGGCCATGAACTCCCAAGACATCTACCCCTTGGTGTCCAAATGCCGCCACCCAACTTCCTTCTCCCTCTACAGCTATGCTAATATTTGACAACAGGGATCATGCCCACAGGCCTAAGTCTTCTTTGCTGCATACTTAACACCCTGTGTCTGGTGCTCTGCTCCTGTTCCTCTTTGTCCATATCCTCCTGAATTTTCCATCCAGAGGGGAACACACCTGGGTGGCCTAGGATAGAAGAGGTGTTAATGCAGCCCTACAAGGAGATGGTGCCTTAGCCAGGCCTAGCACAGAGTGCAGCTCACAGTATTGATTACAGATAGAACTAAATTTGGGGCACCTGTGAAAAATATCAGAAAGAAACCTCTACTCCTCCCCACCAGTCTGACACCCTCTCATTCCAACTCCTTCAAGACCTTTTATAAGTGACTTAATAGAAAAATCAGTGATCAGTTCCCAAGGGGCTGTTTTGAGTATGCTCTGTGTTCCTACGGGGACTTTCTCCCCAGGCGGGGATTACAGAGTTTTAAATTTCTTTGTTTTAGGCCCCAAATGCATCACCTACAATGTTCCCCATTCTGCTTTGCCTTAGCTTATGGTCTGTCTTCCTGACAAGCACGACCAGTGTGGTTGCAGGGTTGGAGCTGGGGGAGGAATTAAGAGAGTGGTTTTTGCTCCCTCCCTCTCTCCATATAGAGCATTTCCTGAGCACCTAGACACTTCTGCCCTTCCTGGCTGCGATTGCACCAGGGATTCACTAGACGAATGGCTCTGCTCTGTGACCAACTGCCTATGGAGAGGGAGATATTTCCTTCTAACTCTCTTCTCTGCCTTGTGTGGTCTAGCAGTGGGTGAGGAGGATATGTAGGGGGTGGTGGGGTTGGTAGTGGCAAGGTTCTATGTCTGATTCCTCCTAAGGATTTAATGTAGTGCTCAGCACACAGTGGGTGCTCAGTAAATCTTCGCTGAATGAATGAATAAGTGAATAAACAAGTATTAAACAGCTGATGTTGACCATGAGGAAGCTGGTATTTTCTCTTAGGTCTCTCTGGTCACCCTCTCATGTTCTGCTCGGGACCGAGTGTTAGAGGAGAGCCCTTCTTCCTCAGCAGGGCAGAGGAGATGAGGAGCACTGATTGGGCACCTGCTATCCCAGTTACCTCAGGCAGTCCTCATAGCCACCCTGTGAAGCCGGTATGACTGTCCCCATTTTACAGATGTGGACACTGATTGGTAAGTTGCTTGCCAACGGACATAAAGCTGATACATGGCATGGTGAGATGTAGAACACCTCAGTCCATCTGGCTACAAAGACTTGGTTGTCTAAACTGCACCAACTTGGCCTCTTTGGTTGTGGGGAGAACTGGCTCAGGCCTCTGCCCCAGACCACAGCTTTGTGTCCACAGTTCTCTCCAGGGACACACACCTGAGCAGACTGTCAGTGCTGGGTCCTTAGTACCCACTTGGACCAAGGCCACCCACCCACCTTAAACAGGTGGAGGCCTGATAGTTGTTACTCCCCATGGTCCCGGTGGCAGGCAACCCTGGCTGGTCACAGGCTAGTGTACTGGGTGTTCAGTTTGCTTTCCCAGATGCCTGGTGACCATGTGAATGAAAATAGGAATCACGTCCCAGAGGCCGAGGGCTGTCCTGTGACTGTGGTTAGGCAGGCTACTTTCATTACAGAAGACTTTGCCATATTCCAGCCACAGTGGGCCTCTCATTACCCCCTATCGTCCACCTCCTGGCATTATTTGTTTTTAATAGATGAGGAAACCCAGGAAGCTTAAGTAACTGTCTTAACCTAGTTTGTGACAACCCAGAATTACCATCTAGGGCTCCTGACTTCTGGACTGTTACTATTTGAGTGAGCCTAACATCTCAAAATTAAGAAAGGAATGAGATTCACCCCCACACAGAGCAAAACAGTGTATCTTGAATTTCACTCCTGCCTCCAACTAACATTCATAATTCTTGTGATCAATAATTCATTCCAACAGTTCTGATTTCTCCAGTGCAGCTCAACATGTATTAATAGTGGCAAGTAGACACAGTCTGGAGTCTCCATGGGAGAAGCAGTTCTTTAGAAGTTCTGCATGACTGAGCTGCTGCACATGCTCCCCCTGGACGATGCCAGAATTCCAGATTACATTCGTTCAGCTTCACATGCCCTTCTCTACCTCCCGAAGAGTAGAGCAGATGCAGGCTGGGGAGGTGAGATCCACGTGTCAGATAGAGGGAAGATGGTCCCAGTGGCTCCCTGGAGGGTATGCTGAGGAGGGCTGGCTCATGTGCCAGAATTTCCAAACAAAAATATCAATCATCACATTGGTGTAGAGTTTTTACTGCTTAAAACTTGGATTTCCTGGAGCCGGTCTTCCCCGGCTACAGCACACAGCATCCCCATGACTGGGAACTCCAAGAGAAGACAGATGGAGAAGCTTGGAAAATCACTTTGGCATTGAAGGTGGCCCTCTAGGATTTAACCTTGGCCTTCTCTTGCAATTGAGCTTGCACAGCATCCCTTCCTGTACCCTGTGCTCCAGCCAAAGTGAACTGCTCATGCTGTCTGTGCCCCGGTGGGCTCTCTGCCTTTATTCAGGGAGCTCACGCTCCCTAGAATGTCTCCATGGAAGAGCTGAACTCTTCATATCTACTAGTCTGTTCCAACCTGGTTTTCCAAATGCAGTTCGCATGTGGCCTCCTGACATCCTGTTTGATCTCTGGAGGTGATGCTCTTCTGGCCCCTCCAAGGCCTGTCTCATGGTCCTCCCGTGAACTAAGTGCTACTGTAGGTATTTGGGGTACCTCAGTGAATAAACAAAGGTCTCTGACTTTGGCAAGTTTACCTTCTGTTATTATATTTAATGTATTGCTAATGGTGGACATGTCTAGTCCTCCTCACAGACATTATGCCGCTCAAGGTCAGGTTGACGTAATCTCTACATTTATTCATCCCTTCATGGTTTTTTATGCTTTTGGCACTCAGTGCTGAGTGTCCCCTACTAGATTTTCTATGGATCCAACCTTCCTTTATATAATTTTCCTCCTAGTGTTCTCTATTCCAGCTCTCTTTTGGTCTCTTATACTTTCCTTCTGCATGGAATGCCCTCCCCTCTCCTCTCTACTCATTACCTTCAAATCTCAGCTGAAGCATTGCTTCCTGGGGAGAGCTTCTTTGGCCTCCCTGACTAATTAAATACCTTGACACTTTTTGATATTGTTGTTGTTATATCACTTATCACAATTGCCAGTTTACTTGTATCTGTGATTATTTAGCTCATATCGATCTCCCAATCCAGATGGTAAGTAACTTGAAAGAAGGAGTGGTTTTTATTTTTGTTTGTGATTTGTATCCCCAGCAAATAATAGAGAGTCAATAGTTTTTGTTGAATGAATACTCCCTAGCTATATATGTTAGATGACCTCAAATGGGCTCATTTTTAAGCATTATGTTATTGCCTGTACATTTTTGGTTGTCTGGACATCTATCTGTCCTAATTTAAGTTTCAAAAATATAAATACTCTGACCATAGCAATGCCTGTGCTTAGAGAAGGAGCTCAATCTATTCTCGTGATTGCTAATTGGATAAGTAAATAAAGTCAAAGTTTGGTAGAATGGGAGTATTGGTGGGAGTGAGAATCACATTTTAGATGAATTTTGTTTTAGCCAATGCTCACATAGGTATGTATGCATTTTAGAAAGGCTCATCGGAGGAGGCCCAGGCCTACTGGAGGTCTGTTTATATTGTGTCAGCAAGGGAGAAGGTGGATCTTCCTAGAAGTGTCCCTTGAGGCATACACAGTTTTTAGCTGATTTTTATTATTATAATAGTCCAGTGAGAGTGGTATCATTATTCTCATTTTTTTTTACATATAAGAAAATTGAGGCTCAGAATTCTGTGCCAAGGGCATGTGGCTGTTGTGTTAGCTAGGATTGTATATGTTATGCTGCAGTAACAAGAATTCCAGAATCTCTGTGCAATATTCTTGCTCATGCTGTTTGTCTGTTGTGTGTTTGCTAGGGGATTTTGCACCATGCCTCATTCAAATGTGCTATTCTATTTACCTTTTATTTTCTTCTTCCTTCTCTATCTGGTATACTTCTATTTGTTCTTCAAGACAGACCAAACTTCATATTTTCTTGAAAACCTTCCCTGAATTTGGCTGAAGATGGTTTTAATAGTTCTCTGAACTTATACCATCAGACTAGCCTGCAATTGATGGTTTACTTGATTGGGGCCAAAAGTGGACTTTGTGCTCCTTGGAGGAAAGGACTATGTCTTGGTTATTTCTGCATCCTCAGTGCTGTTCACGGAGCCTGACTGCAAACAAGTGCTAATTGAAGGGAGGAGAATGACGTAAGCATGACTGAGAGTTCAGCCTGGGAAAAAACTGAGAATGATGGGCTGTCCATCACACTCATTCAAATATAGCACTCCGGTTCCAATATGGAGTTTAATTTTGAGAAACTGGGCGCTGCTGTGAGGCATGTCAGGTTGATTTATCTGCAAATTGTATTTCAGAGTAGCTGCGACATATTAAGCTATTGGTCAAGATGTTTAGATTGACTATTTAAACCCTGATGAAAACCTACCAAGTACAACAACTGTTTTTCAGACTAACTCTTGCAATGCTTCTTGCTCCTGGCAATAGTGGATCATCAGGATGAATCACATCTCAAGACCATTCCATCTAAATGCATTTGAGTAACATTTAGCCTGTCAGTTTTCTCAAGAGTTATTTGGATCTCTTTTGTTGCTTTTGGAGAGCTGGATAATTTTTTTTTTCTGTCATAGCTTTGGACTTTGACAGGTCATTGTTTATAATTTGGCAAGTCTCATGGGTAATGCACCTGTCGAATGATTAATTACAAAGATTTAAAATATGAAATTTCAGTGAATGGGAAACAGCAATTGTTTTATGAGTTTTCTCATTACATCCCATTAGCGTCATATTCAGAATGTAGCAGTTCTTAAGAAAACAATGGACACATGTTCCAGGCTCTCTCCAAAACTGGTGTGGGCATTTCAAGCTTAGAGGCTTACGTGTGATTTAAGTGGGGCACTGCAGACACGGTGGAGCTAGACATTCCTCTGTGGGCACACCCAGAATATGAAGTGTTCAGAGAAACAAGCCTTCCCTCTTGAACCCAGACTGCACAGGGGCATGGGGTGTGAGGACATCCATGGTGCTTAGAGATCCTCTGGCCCATTTGCAGGTCACTAAAGGGGAGGAGGAAGAGTCTGGTCTTGGGGTCCTAACTCCATAGTCCAAATCACTTTTCTTATTTATCTTGTTGAAAATTGATTGTGTAAGAGGCACCTTTGCTTTCCTGCCAGCTAACAGACTTCTTTGGCACAGGGTTTAATAGGCTGAATATGCTGGCAGAAGGGAATGGTTGTAACTGAAGTGAATTTTGCCACGCAAAGTTCCTGGTGTGTGGTCCTCTGTCACCCTGGACAAGTTTCGTAAGTTCTCTGAGACTTGGTTGCCTCACTTGTTACAAAAAAGAGGATGACTTGTACCTTACAGGGACAGAAGTTTGTGAAGTGTCTGGCCATAATGGTGTCCACTAATGGTCAGTTCCTTTTGCAGTCTTTCTCTAGTATTTGGAGTAGAAGAGATGGATTTAGTAAATTTTCCTCTCTTCTTTGCAAGTCTTAACACACATGAAGCCAGCCTTTCATGAAAGGTACAGGATACCCGACCTGGGTCAACCCCAACACCTAGAATGTGGGTCTGGATGGGGTGCTATGTTTTGTCTCTCCCAAGGCTGACATGTTTTGAGGAAGAGTTAGTCCTTACACTGAATGTTGGATGATTGAAATGTTCACTGACATTGGGAAAGTTGAAAAATATATTTAATTTTGTTTCCATTTGTTATTGGCATTGCTATTTGGGATTCAACTAAAAACCCAAGTTAGGGATTCCATGGTACTATTATAAAGACTCTTTTGAAGGTATTTTTGGTCAAGTAAATCAAAGAGTACAGGGAATATCCCAAAGGTCTCTTTTCCTCATGAGATTGGAAGGTAAATTTTTATAAGGGATATTCATCCAAATGGTTGTCTGGCTCTTTCCAATTGTTCTGACCCACCAAGGCTTTGGTCATCCCTGAAAAATGCTTTCTTCTGATGTTTTCTTTCTTTAATATGAACTGAAAGCTTAAAGCGTGAAGGAAAAAAATAGCCCACGGTCTAGAATTATCTAAAAAGTCTGAATATTTTTTGTTTCAGATAGTAGGAAAACCATAAGGTTATTTCTTTTTCTGCTTAGCTTAAATCTAAAGAGCTCACTTTCAGGGCAGAAGGATTGTTGATATATCATAGACTCTCCTGCACTTCTTGAATATTTTTTAAGAACATGGAGCACTGGACATTTGTACATAAAATATTTATGAAAAATTTCCCCAAAAAGTTCCCCCCAAAGGAATAAAAAAATCCAAATAGCAATGTATACATCAAAACGAAAATGAAGTAATCTAAACAAGTTTCTTACAACAAACATGTAGCATATCTGATTTAACCACGGAGTATTTACCATCAGTGCACATCAAAACTGTTAGACAAGCAAGCCATGACCTTAGCTTTCCTCTAGTCCTTCCAGTACAATGCTGTATTTATTCAAACATTGTTAGTAGGCAATTCAAATTGCCTGGATTTTGACAGAGCTATAAACATTGTTGGATAAAATCTCAAAGTAAATAACATATTTTGAGTGAATCCAAGTTTCAGGCATTAAATATGAGGGATACAACTTGAAATCTTAGTTCCTTTCTTCCTTCCTCTCCTTCCTTCTTCCCTCTGTCTTTATTTTTTAAAATTACTTTTTTTTGGTGGTTGGTCCCAGAAAGCTGCACCATATTTATAAGAAAATATTTTTCACACGCTCACTGATTGATGGCACTGGCTCATCAGCTGTGATATTTTCATTAACTTTAGGTTGTCATGAAAACTACCCAAAACTTCGACATAGGCAAATGAGGAAGCTATATATATTGATTCTGTCAACGCAGTTCAGTAGACTTTCTATTGACTGGACTCTTCTACAGCTTTGTAGGAACACTAGGATAACTTGTAGATTCTCATCTAGAGAAAGCAAATAATTTGTTTGGTGGAAAAAATGGCCCCGAAAATTAAGGGTTATGGCTCTGTTGGACATTGTCCTGTTTTGAATCTAATGTTGCCTATTTATACCTAGCTTCTCAAATGCTCTTTAGATTTGTTTTAACATCTTACTAGTTCCTTTATTCATTAATGAGTTGAATGAAGTTGTTGACACACATTTGTTTTATATTTATTGGAATCTGACAGTATGTGTGATGTCTTATATTTTAAAAGGAAGCATGTCTTGGGTTTATGCATATTGGTGGAATTAATAAATTTAGTCACATCCAGTGAACTGCAAGGTAGCATTGACATGAGGGAACAACATAAAAGTACTCTGTACATTGTCTTATACTGGTGTGTGCTCAACAAATGTCTTATTGTTACTGTCATTGCTGATGCAAAGGCAAGTAGGAAGGGAGGCCAGCTCAATGTGATGCTTTTGTATCTAGTGGTGGAGACAGATTTAAGCTAATTGTTACTACCTTGGGCCAGAGGATGCAGGTGGGATTTACCATGTTAGCGTAGATAAGGAAGTCTAAATAAGTCCCCTGTATATTAAGCTATATATTAACATAAATGTAAAGAAGAAAAGGCCAACGAATAAGTAGTTTTGATTACAAAACCACAGGCTTATGAAAATAAGTGTATAGACACATTTGACAGACCTTTGAAGGAAACTAGTATTAGAGTCTGTTTGAGGACAAAAATAACCATAACAACTTTAAAAATAAAACACCTCCTCTCTTAAAAAAATTTTTTAATACCTCTCCCCCTCAGACTTTAAAAGCAGTGATAAGACTGTCATGAGAGATTCATGAAGATTCATGCCTGATAACTTTTCAGAACTTAGCTCTGGTACGAGGCTCATCTATACCTGAATTGCCTAGGGACAGTGCTAAAAATAAAAACTCCTCGCCCCAATCCAAGACACCGTGAGCTGCACTCTTCCAGGGGGGAGATCCAGGAATGTAGGGGAGATAGCTGTGTGTGTGTGTGTGTGTGTGTGTGTGTGTGTGTGTATGTGTGTGTGTTGTGTGTGTGTGTTGAACTTGAACATGTTCTCAGGGGATTCAGATGTGCCTTTGAGTCTGGGAACCACTGGTGGGAGATGGTTGTATGGATGGGGTTCTGAAGTCTGCATCAGGCTGGGACCTTTGTTGTCGGTGTTGTAAAGGCTTCTCATGCTGGCATCCTGTAGGCACTGTGCCCCTTGCAGAACCATGTGATTCTTGCAATTACTCTGTTGAGGGAGAGTGAGCTGCACCTTTTTTCCAGGGCCCAATGTTGGCTGGGTCTGAACTCTTCCCTTTTTTTCAAACTTGTGTGTTTGTCTATTTTCCCAAATTTTTCACTGTGGGGATTAAAAATCACTAAAGAGTACAAACTTCCCAGAAGGCAGGTTGGTTCTGCAGATCAAAAGCCTTAAAATTGGTCATATCCTTTAACTTCTTTATTCCGCTTTTTTCAGTCTGACCTTACAAAAACCAACTATAAGAATTCTGTATGTTCATTTTTTTTAGAAAGTTATTCTTGGCCATGTTTTTTAATAATTTTTTAAAGAAGCAATTTAAATGTCCAAAACTGGGAAAATGATTCAATCTTAGACAGGTAGGGTGAATAGGGGGCAGTCATTATGGTATCTACAAACAGTGTTTAATGATGTGGGGAAATAATTATTAATAAATAATTATTGGTGCTCACTTTGTTCCAGACATTGCTTATCTGTGTTTTTCAAATATTCTGTGATGAACATTTATTAAGTTTAAGCTCACAGGAGTGCCATACATTTTACCTTTTGAAGTTTTTCTTCCTATTTTCTACACGCAAGTTTGTTAACTAAATCTTGAGGGTTAACAAGGTGATAGTGATGGATGTTTGACTAGGAGACCAATTCTGTTAAGAAAGTTAGCATCCTCCATTTACAAGTCATCAGGCAATTTGATGAGTGCAAATGAGAAAGCTTTCCATATTATTTAATAGTTCTGGCCTCAGCCTGGCGATACTTTAGCTGTCCCAATTACTTTTTTACTTTATTTATTTTGAAGTCAGAAACTGTTTTTCAGATATAAATTTAAACTGTCCTCCTCTTTTCCCTCAGTTTCCTCCCCCTAATCTATGTAAATCAATAATACTTTAATTTCTTTTACTTGCATATAGCAGCATGTATACAAGAACCAGACAGTTGATTGGCTGCAGGGAATTGTCACACCCAGAGAGAATCTGCCCAAGCTCCCAATTCCCTTGAGCCACACCTTCTCACAAATGTGGAGAGTTTGAGGTGATGGTTCCTAGTCAACACTGTAGGCCAGGGTTGGAGTTTCTCCAGGGGAGTTTGGTGGATAGGGCCAAGCGAGTGCTTATGAAATATATCATGAAAACTCACCTGGGGAAGAAGAAAGTGAGGCTATGATGCAGGTGATGGAAAATAACAAATTCTGTGGACCCAGTGGACTAGAACTCTTCATTGGGCCAAGGAGTTACTGATGTGGGCATGGTAGAGGATGCAAGCTGGTAAGATGGGAGATGGGCAGCCAAGAGTAGGGTGTGCAGAAGAGGAAAGTTAGACTGGTGTCGTATTGATTGATAAGGTCCAAGGTGTAACTAAGGATGTCAGTGAGAAGCCAGGCAATGGATGAGTAATCTACATGGATCATGAAGTCATCAAGACAGATTATAAGAGATGTGGAGAGAGGAAAATGTCACCAAGTTCTGACTCTTCAGTGAATGAGGACAACCACCAGTGAGGTGGGTCCAATGGCATATTCTTCAATGAAGCTGAGTTTTGTGTTTTGTGTTTTTTGTTTTTTTTTTTTGAGGGGGGGTGGGTAGGAATTGGGGAGTAGAGAGGAGAAATGATGTGGAAGAAGCAAAGGGGATCAAGCTTACCTAACTCTAGAGACCCAACTTGGAAACTTAAGACTGGCAAGTTTTCTCCTTAGCTCTCATTCACACTTTTAAGCTTTCTATCCCATGTAGTTTAAAGCTGAACATGTGTACATGTCTGCATGTCTGTTTCTCCTTCTAGATTCTAAATTTTCCTGTGGACAAATGAATCAGCCAGTATAAGAACTTGTTTGATTGACATGTGCTAAAGGAGCTTTTAGGATTTGGGTTTTCTACAGTTCGGTAGACCAGTTCTCTTTGGAGACCTATGCCCTCAGAACCTTCGCTGGCCTTATCAACTACCTCTGAGCTTGATAGTTTTGGTTTGGAATTCCTCACGTGGGCACCTACCTTTCCATCAACATTTTCTTTTTCTAAAACAGCTTCTCTTGTGTTACACCCTCCCCCCACCCCGCCCCGCCAATGCACCCCAGTGCTGGGTCTCAGGTGATCCCCAGGAGAAGGTCAGGCTCCCTGCTCTGCATTGGCATACCCTCCATGTGTGCACTCACTTGTCCTCTAAAACCTATGTGCATGGGAATGTGCAAGAGGCCTCCCTTGGATGGAATGTGAGTTTGAGTCCCTGCTCTATTAAGGACCTCACTGTTGAGATATGTAGAAACTCATTAACACATGAAGAAATTAAATATCAAAGAAGTTGAATAATTGGCCCAAGATCTTATAACTCAGTAGGTATTAAACCCCAGGGTTGAGGGATTATAGGATTTGGGCTTTCTCCACTGCCCCAAATACTCCTCACATGTTTTCTATCGGTTTTTGCAGGAGTGGTGTGTGTGTGTGTGTGTGGCATTTTTCTATTAATTCTAACAAAGTACCCAAATGTGGTCCTTAGTTCATTATTTCCTTTTCCCCCCTATCTCAGATGGAGCCAGAATAAGAATGACAGTGTAGAATCATACTATGCATCAGTCACATACACACCTTTCTGTTACTAGAATATGACTTTAAATTACATGACCTTCTGTTTTAACCTGGGTCAGCTCCTATTTCCGTCATAAACAATGATCCAAATGCTCAGGGTTTGGGAGGAAACACCTTTCCTGCATGGCTTGGTCATATGATGATGGGCAATTAGGATAACTGTGACTTCATTGCAATCATGAGTTAGGCAACCAGGAGGTCATATGTGGGGCATAGGGCCACTTGCCTAGCACAAGGCATTTTCCATCGGCTGCTCCTCTGTAGAGACTAGGGTTTTTAAAGAATAAACCAATACCATGTATCACGGTGCTGCCCAATGGGGCAGGAAAAGAGAGGCAGCTCATTTAAAGCACAAAGGGCATGAGTCTTGGAATCAGAAGATGTGAATTAGAATCCTGACCCTGGAAGTGTCTGCCTGTGGAGCCTTGGGCAGGTCACCTCATCACTCTTAGCTTCTGACTTCCCATCAGGAAAGCATGGCTCTGGCATCCCTTTCATAGGCCAACAGTGGAAAACATATGGAAGTGCTCATATATAGGCTCCAAAAGTATAACTTTGTATAACAAAAGGATTTTTTTGAGGCTTACATTTTTAATATTTGTTTCAGAAGTGGCTTGGTGCAGGTAACATTTTGAATTATAGTTCCCCTTCAGATGCAGGTTTTTTTTTAAAAAAACAATTAAAGCAAAGCTTGACATGGCAAGTTAAACAGAGATGTTTTCCATGTTTCTGTGAGGTTCTAAATGTTGCTTTCAGGGTTTTTAACAAAGAAAACAACGGCGTTCCTAAGCTGGTTTTGTATGTCTTCACACAGCAGGCAAGGACAGGCTTTGTGTAAAAGTTAGTATTCTTAAGAAATCAGAGGATACTTAAACGTTGTTTTCTTACTATTACTCATACAACAATAACAACTCCCCACAAAAGGTACAAAGGACTTTCAGGACCATTATCTTCTTAGGACTAAGTCCTCACCACTCCTGAGAGGAATGAAGATTAGCATTTGTTGTTAACCTTAATTTTGACCTGACATTTGAGATCTCAGCCTCTAATTAAAATGCATTCATCCTTTCAGAATTTCATTTTAAAATACATACAGTTTTTGGCCAGTTTTGTAGACAGAATGCACTGTATTTATTACTATGATCATTGTACTTCTCGATGCCTCCTTGCTAATTTTCATCTTGCTCTCTACGCACATATCTGTAAATCTCATCCACCAACTCAGAATCATTGTGTTTATGCTGCCTGGGGTGGGCGGCGCGTTCGGCTGGCGAGCTAACAAGTGCCCTTTCATCCTCGGCAGTGCCAGCGAACAACTGTCAAAATAACAGCATCACTGGGCCTGCGAGGGCCCCAGGCAGGCAGGTCCTTGTTTTGTGAAAGGGGAAACACAACACAAAGAAAATAAACTCCAGAGTTCACCTGAGCCAAACAGTGCTCCATCCTGTTTAGTGTTCACAGAGCGCTGGTGTTATTTCAGCCACGTTGTCATTTTGACTGTGAGGCTGCAGTACTACCGTGGCCATTGAAATTCCTGCCATCACTGAGGGACTGGCCACGCTAACTCCATGTCCCGGGGATGGGCTCTCTGAACATTGTTAGTGACATATCCAGGGGATTAAAAAGAGCCTTCAAATTAGCTGTGTGTGCACATGTATGCGTGCGTGTACATGTGTGTATATGTGTGTGGCTGGTCAGAGGGTCCGAGAAGGGACTAGGACATTAGTTATTATAGTTTCAGGCAATTAATTTTGTGGTTTCAGTGTTGGAGGAGTGTTTAAGTTCCACCAAGACCAATCACCCTTTTTTTTATTTTTGCCTTGAGATATACAAGCTATATATTTGCTTTTTAAAATGAGAAAACACAGCCCGGCCGGTGCGGCTCAGTGGTTGAACGTTGACTTATGAATCAGGAGATCACGGTTCGATTCCTGGTCAGGGCACATGCCCAGATTTCGGGCTTGATGCCCAGTGTGGGGCATGCAGGAGGTAGCCAATCAATGATTCTCTCTCATCATTGATGTGTCTATTTCTCTCTCCCTCTACCTTCTTTTCTGAAATAAAAATACATACGTGTGTGTGTGTGTGTGTGTGTGTGTGTATCACATACAAGCAAAATGGAAACACCAGCGATAGCAGTTATGATTTCAGCACTCCGGGAATACGTACTTAGGGATTAGAGGCATAATTATGCAGAGTCTTACCCGTGAAGGAGATGGTACTATACCTGATTTTTTACTTTGCAATATATTGGGAGCTTTTTTTCATATAAATAAATACAGAGCTATATTTGACTTTTGTAGTATTCCATTGTGTGGGTACTTTTTGTAATTAATTCTCTATTTTTGGATCTTAGGTTATTTCTGGGGTTTTGTTACTCTTATAAATATGTTAAATGAACATTTTTTTTTGTAGAGACATGTTTTTCACACCCAACTGATCTTTGGAAACCTCCAATGCTAGGAAACAGCCCCCCGCCACTGATCGGCCCACAGCGGACCTTGCTGGGGTATCGTGATAGAAATGGAACCCTTACCCGAGTCTGCATGATAGCGAGTCTCTGCAGCACGGTCCCTGTTACAGACGTCCCGGGACTGTGCTATTCTCCACACATTCTCTAAAGTCACCACTACATGCTTCCCTTCATGACTTCCCTCATTAGAGTGTGGGGTGCTCAATCCTCCCAGGCTGCAGGATCATTTATAATGGTAACAACGTCACACAGTATCAGAGTCTTCCACCAGTCTCTGATGGATAGCTTGTCTTCTTTTTCCCAACCAGATATTTCATTGCTTTATCAGTGATTATGTTCAGGTAGGTACAAATGAAAAGCAATGAAAAAAACAAGGTATAAGTACAAACTTATACTCAGGGTACTCAGCCATGGACAGGTAAATGCTCCCTGGAGGTGGCAGGATGAACAGAGAGGCTCTGAACGCTTCTCTGAGACTTTCCCTGCTTGGAAAGTTGGGGGCAGGGCTTCAGGTGATTGCTGGGAAACAGAAGGAACCCCTGTAGCTGGGCTATCTGGCAGGGGACAGGCTAGTACAGGCAAGACTCTGGACACCTGGCAGGAGAGTGGTCAGGTCAGCACACTGCTCTGTATTTTCTGCATCGAAGCTCACCTTAGCCTACTTCCAGCTTGTCGCAGTGGGTCCCAGCTGATCGCGCCTCTGGGGCAAAATGGGTGACGGTAGCTGATCCGGGTGGTGAGCCATGGAGAGGAGAGCAGGAATGGCATCAATCAGCATATAGTCCAGGCAAGCCAAGTATAGGGACAATCCAGCTAAAGTCCCCCTGATTATCTGCTAATCTCCACCCTTGGTTTCCTCATCCATTTTCTTAAAGGAATCTTAAGATGTGGAAAAATTTGCAATTTAATAGCCAACATGTAAAAATATATTTGGGAAGTTTAGACCTGTTCTTAGATAGCTTTTGCATTCCATTGTGGGTCAAATTGTTGGCAGAGTGTGTGTACACACACACACACACACACACCTAAAAAGAGGTCATGGTAGATAAACCAACTACACACGTGACAGAGCTCACTCAATGCAAATTTGTGGGTAGAGTTCCCTTTGATACAGCCTGCTCAGTAGCTCTTGTTGTTGGATGCAAGCACATAACAGCACATAGCACATGTGAAAAATACACACACAGAGCACCGTTTGATAGTTGCACACATATTTATTTTTAGAAAATATTTTAGAGACAAAAATGTTTTATTAAATTGGTGCTATTTGGGGCTCAAGTAAAATGGACTGGTGTGTATTACGTTAAAACCATCTTCCCACAAATAATTGGTCCCAGTTCTCTCTCCTTGGGGCTATTCAGAATATGTCTCGGTGATTGATTGTCAGAGAGTAGAAATGGTTCCTGGGTCTTCTCTTGAACCGAGGTAATAGCTGCATTTCAGTTTCCGTTAATATTGTATTTCAAGTGTCTTATGTAACTGTCTAGTTCTCTGCATCTAGTTCTGAGAGGGGCAGTAGGTAGTTAGTGGTGCGTGTGGTGGTGGGAGGTGGTGCAGAAAGGGTACTAAAGAAGGAAGGCAGATGATAGAAAGGAAAGATCCTAGACTGGACGCTCAGTCAGTTACCTTTTCATTTCATGTCTCCTGGAGCGGTCCAAAGAAGAGGAGGAAGCCTCTGCATCTGCCGTTCAGTGTCCTACTGGGCAGCCAGCCTCCCCCATGCAAGAGGATTTCATGCACAGGTGTGTTAGGGAGCCAGCAAGCCAAACTCACCAGTGAGACTGAGAGACTCAGCATTAAAAATGGCAGGGTCCAAGGATATTATCTCTGGATCAAACCTTCATTGTACAGAGAAGGGCCGGGATGTGCAAGGCCACTCAGGAAAGTGAGACGGAACTGAGATGCGAACTCGGCTCTCCTGCTCTCCAGGTCAGTGTCCCTCTTGAGGTAACACCTTTGGGAACACTGTGAAACGAAGCAGTTCAGGTTAGCAGCTGCCCGGTGACTGGTGTCCTCCACAACCGCCCTAAACAAGACACTGCTTGGATAATCACACAGAAGATGTGTGGCACATTGGGATTCCATTTTTTTAAAGTTGCATATTCATTTTTCTGCTTTTGCCATTTCAAATTATGGTTTGGTTACTGGTCTGGAAGGCAGGAATATTTATGGTTATTTTGCTAGGTTTTTAAGTACCTCTCTCTCCACAGCCTCCTGAGGAGACTTTTTGGCTACACCTCTGTGGAATGTTTTGGGCATTTGTTGCAAAAAAAACACACACACCGATATGTAAAATCATAAAATGGCAAGCAAATCTGCCTGGTCCCATCACTTCCAGAAGGCATGGTTTAACCAAGGGATTTTGATCCTGAACTCTTAAGCTCTGCAAAATAGGTCATGATCTCCATGTTAGGGCCATGGAAACTGAGGCTTAGGAAGGGAATTCATGTGTTCTGAGCATTTGGGCAGATTGTCTGCAAGCCCAGTGTTAGAGAAGTGCCAATAGAACCGGGGGCTCCACTTAGTTCCACTGACTACATTCCCATTTGAAGCCCCTATTTTGGGCCCATCCAAAATCCTATCCAATCCTTCCCTCATCTCCTCTCAGTGTAGCACACCTAATTGTTTCAGCTTGCATGTGCTCAACATTAGTTGTCCGGATGAGCTGGGAGGTTGGCTCATCACCAGGTTGGTCACCCTCATTTCAGTTTCATAAAATACATAAAGTTAACTAGGGCCTTGGCATCAACCATTGGAAGAGTTTATTTCTTTGGTTATTTGTACTTTTTTTGCCCTTAGGATTTGAATTGAATTTTTCTTCCATTTGATTCCAATTTTATCATACTTTTATTATTCCATCATTTGAAAATTGAAACCACGTTTGAATCAGTTTTTAAGACATGGCATCTGAGGTTGGAAGATATGATCTTGTCCCGGTTCTTCCTTTTTCCAGATTCATGGCCTTGGCTAAGTCTAGTCCCTGCTGTGGGCTTTAATTTCTTTACTTGCAATCTGAGAGTCTGGGACTAGAGGGACCTTTAAGGGCTCTTTCTGCTCTGGAATGCTCTTTTTTTTTATTTGCATTTATTTCTGTTTTTATCAACACTGACTTTTCTGTACTGAAGTGGATAAACAAGCCTTTTGGTCTAGGGAGTTTTAGCAGAATTTGATAATCTTGTTTTAGATGAAAGGGTATGAGAACTAGGCAGGTCTGGCCAGGGTGGTCTCCATCTGCGATAATCTCTATATGGTGTCCGGCCTTCTCAGAAATTGTCCAGGCAAAGCCCTCTCAGCTCCAGATCCCTGCAGACACTGTGTCGGAGCCCATGGGCTCAGTGTCGCTGTTTGACAAGCCGGGAATATGGGTGCCTTCAATGTATCATACAACTCTTAGTAACTGTCAGCAGGTTGACCTGCAGACCTTCTATCTGGTTGTTTCTTTAAAAAGCCTTTCAGTTTCATAGATGATGAATTCTGTGAGGGAAACATCATGTCCTCATTTAACGAGGTGGATGCTGAGGTCCAGAGAATGAGTGAATGAGTGAGCTGTGATGACCTGACTCCATCTCTCTGTCCCCATTGGAAACCTGCCATTTTGAGTTAAGTTCAGGGAGCTAATCCAGCATTGCACCAAGACTGAGCCACACAGGTGCCTTCCCTCGTATTAGAGTCAGAGACAGAATTCAAGTTACATTCCTTTTAGTTTGAGACATGCCATTGGTCTTCTCAAACAGCCTTGCTTCACATCAGGCTCCATCTGGGGGAAGCCAGTTGACCTCAGGTGCCATGGGATCGCTTTGCCATTGTCCCCCAGAATAATATCCAAGCTGCAGCATGGCATTTGAGGCTGTTCAAACTTTAGTCATAGCCTGTTTGCCTTAACGCCGTACCAGCCTCCTTCAGGTTCCTAGCCTGTTCTTGATCGTCTGTGATTTACTCTGCTACCTAGCTGACTCCTAGCTCTGTCTTTGCAATGATCTCACCCTAACATTCCAGACTCAACCCGAGGACTCGGTATTTCCAGTATAGACTCTTGCCTTTGATCAAGGATTTGACCTAGGGTTTCCCTCATGTTCTTTAGCTTCTTTCCTAGAGAAAGATACCCTTGTCAGCCTCTTGGAACTTACCTCCTGGATCCAGGTTGCTTGTCCTTCTATGTCACCTGTTGGGGTGGGCCAGGAGAAGGGGATTCAGGACAATTGTCATAAATTCCCTGGGGACATCCTCCTTTCCAGGCCTTGGGAAAAGCTGGGAAGATGGAGATGGATTAGACACTCTCCTGCCCTAGAGAATAGAGCCTGTTACAGCCTAGTAGGGAAGAAAACTGTCTAATAAATGGAGGTGGTACTATGTTGTGGGTGCTATGAGAGAAATCCATGTGGAGTGAGTGGGAGGCAGAGACATGGGGTAAGTCAGTTGTGCCAGGCTTGTGGGGATGGGTGGGGAAGGCTTCAGAGATAAGGTGCCGAGTCCTCAAGGCTGTCCCATGTGGAGAGAGAATGCCGCCTCATACGGAACCAGAGTTCCACCCTGAGACGGGGAGTAGATCCTCTGGGAAGAGTCAGTGTTTGTTAGTTATGCTTTGACAGATAGAGTGATGTGAGAAAAAGATCAGAGACTCTTGGAAGGAAATCGTTGACATTTGGGATCTAGAGTGCTCGTGGCTGGCCAACTGGCCGAGGGTCTAATTCAGCCTCCTTCAGAGAAGGGAAATTCCCAGCGGCACTGCAGTGGAAATGCTGAATGTGGAGGCCGACAGAACAACGCTCGTTTTATCTGCTGAAATGAGGGGGGAAATGGCACTTGATATGACCTTCTTTGCCTTTTAGACTCGGAAAAACTGCCTCAGAAACAAAATGCTAAGGGGAATGATGAATCCAGAACATCAGCAGGTAATAGGTTCCCCTAGACCTGTGGTTGGCAAACTGTGGCTCGCGAGCCACATGCGGCTCTTTGGCCCCTGGAGTGTGGCTCTTCCACAAAATACCACGGCCTGAGCGAGTCTATTTTGAAGAAGTGGCGTTAGAAGAAGTTTAAGTTTAAAAAATTTGGCTTTCAAAAGAAATTTCCATCGTTGTACTGTTGATATTTGGCTCTGTTGACTAATGAGTTTGCCGACCACTGCCCTAGACCATTCTTCACATGTGTTTTCTGAGAAGGTGTAGGCAGGGGTTCAGCCCAGGGCAGTGATGCGTAGGATGGTTTGGGCATGAGATGGTGGGAGCTGCTTGATTGATCAGTTGCAGAGACTGGGCAGACCCATTTGGCAGGAGCTGAGCAGAGAGGAGAGGAACAGGACTATATGTATGCTGACCCCCGCTACCCCCATACAGAGGGGGGTGAATTGCCTGGCTCGCCGAGAGGGGTGTTTCACCGGACACTTTTTTCCACGGTGACATTGGCAGCAGTGCCCTGCGAGTGTCCCTGTGGGAAATGGGGTTGTGAGAGGAATGGAAAAGAACAATGTTTTCCGGCAGGAGCATGACATTATGGAAACCCTGACACTGATTTGCAAATATCTGTTTTCTCTGACTACCTGGTACTTTTATTAACGTTGGACACCATGGCCTTTGTGATTCAGAGCTGATTAAATAAATCTGTCTCCAGTTGAAGTGCATGTGGGTTAATGTCAGGATTATAACATTGGGTGGGGGAAAAACTTGGAGGAATATAGGCAGTATGATTTCATTTACATAAAGTTCAAAACATATACAACTAAATGTGCATGTAGGTGTGTGTGGTCTAAAGATGCAAAAAGCTTGGCTGGTGTAGCTCAGACATTGAGGGTCGATCCAGGAGCCAAGAGGCCACTGATTCGATTCCAAGTCAGGGCACAGGGCACGTGCGTGTAGGGTGCATGTAGGAGGCAGCCAATCCATGACTCTCTCATCATTGATGTTTCTATTTCTCTCCCTCTCCCTTCCTTTCTCTATAAAAAAAGTCAATAAAAACATTATTTAAAAAATATGAAGATGCAAACATATGTGTACAGCTCTAAAATAAGCAAGGAAATGAGAAACACCAACTTTGAAAAGGTTATTACTATACTAATTTTGGGAGAGAAGGAATGTTCAGAATGGTTGGGGCACATACCTATAGGGGATTTCAAGGTGATGATAAGGTTCTCTTTTAAAAAATGAGCAGTGAGAAGAGGTGCTCGTTGTATGGTATTTCTTTTTATGTTACATATATTTTATGAATATTACTTATATCTACCATATTTAGTAAAACAGTGAAACTGAACTCTTCTATAAGGGGTAGGATGTGTGTGGGGAGAAAAGTAAGAGTGTGTCTGATGCCCATACATTAGAAGGAAGGACGTTTGATCGGTTAACGATGAGTCAGCAAGAACCCCATATCAGCAATGGATTTATGTTTAGAATAAAAACCCAAGTGTATAAACTAACTATAGGCACCCCTGTATAATCAAAAGTTTATTTCTGTTCCCACATGGGATATAGGAATGAAATGATGTAAGTTGAAAAAAAAAGGCAAGATACCAAACTACACACACAGTTTCAATCTGACATACTGTCAAACATTTTGTTTGGGAGCTTGGTTTAAAAAGGCTTGGAAGGTGTCTATTAACGTATTTTAAAAAGGGGTATCTCTTTAATGATTCGTTCCCTGGAAAGTAGATTGGTTTTACAAGCAGCTTTCCTGAGGGTTTATTTCAGTCCTCCCCATTTCCAGTGTGGGTGGTTGGTCCATCCTCTCTCCCATTCTCTGCTGCCCACGGGAGCACTGCTTTCCTCTCTTCATGTTTTCATTGTTTATGGAAGACTCCTTTCCAAAAATGATGAACACTTAATTAGGTCCCTGGAGCATGTTGGTGAATCCAGGAGCCAGGAGACTAGCCCAGGAGTTTAAAAAGAGGTGAAGGAAAGGAGAGGGGAGGGAAGAAGAGAAGGAAGAGAGGAGGGTAGAGTATGAGAGGGGAGGGAAGAGAAGGGTCAGGAAAGGCAGGGGAGGGCTGGGCTGGAGAGGGCAGTGGGAAGGGGAGGAAGCAGGATTGGGTGGAGGGAGAACTAGGCTGGGATGCATGCAGTCTCAGTGGAAGCCTCAGCAGACCCGGCAGGGGGTTGTGAAGATGAGATAACCACCTGGCAGAGCTATTCTAGGTTAGTGTGGTAGGACTGGACCTTTATACCCCTCGGCAATTAGACACTGAACCTGGTCACCTCAAGAAAGGGGCATGACCTTGGGTGAGGGGCTCTCTCTTCAGCTGAGGCAGCCCTTAATAGGGACTGGCAGCATTTCTGGCAACTCCTTCCCAAGTCCTTTATTCTTGAAATGGGGTCTGAGTGGCATATGACACTATCCACCATACCTCCTTTCTGTAATAAGATTGATTCTATTTTACTGAAACATGAATTTAATAATGTAAAAGCCTCTGTGGCTTTCCATTGCCCACAGAAGGACCAAACCCTTACCTCAGCACTCAAGGCTGTTTACAATCAGATCATAATTTTCCTTCTTTTTGACAATATTTCCCACCCTTGTTTATGACCTAATAAAAGCACACCATATTCAGCCTCAGCAAACATTTTCACATGCTGAACATATACCTGTATATACCCTGTTGATTCTGTCTGGAATATCTTGACTCTCTCAAACTCTTACTCAGCCTTCAGAGCCAGGCCCAAATGTCCCTTTGTCTGTAACGTCCGCAGGCAGATTTTTTCCTTCCTATGGGTGCTCACATCCCATTTCCCTTTTTTCTTTTTCTTTCTTCACTCATATCATATTCCCTTTCTTTTCTCCTCTCCTTACTTTTGTTCGTCTTCCTTGTTCCTGCACAGCTCTTCCCTCATTCTCTCTGTCTTCCTTTTCCTTTTGGGGGCACATTTTCTACTCAAGTATGTCTCACATGAAAAGCTAGAGACCGTGGGTTTGCTTGTGTTGCCTGTTGCAAGGGAACTCCGCCTTTGACTTGTAGGTTAGTTAACCTCGTCCTCTCGAAGTGATTTATGTAGGCCTTTACCGTATCGCTTATCCCAACGTGCCCTAATTCTGTGGCTAAGAAGAGCTGGAACCTCAGCATCAGGGTGTCTCTGGGCTTCTTGCCTTACCAGGCGAGTTAGACAGCCTTTCTGAGAAGCAGTATCAGAATTTCTCCAAATACCTTCCACCTTATTTTAACAGATAAATTATGTGGCCTTTCTTTAAAAAGATAGCAGAATTGGCCCGGCTATCATTGACCTATGAACCAGGAAGTCACAAATCAATTCCCAGTTGGGGCACATGCCTGGGTTTCAGGCTCTATTCCCAGTGTGGGGCGTGTAGGAGGCAGCCAATCAATTATTTCCCTCATCACTGATGTTTCTATGTCTCTCTCCTCCCCTCCCTTCCTCTCTGAAATCAATAAAAATATATTTTAAAGGGAGAGGCACCTTATTGGTAGTTATTTCCTTACGTTGTGCCTGACTCCACACAACACAGCCCTGGAGTAAGGGGAGCTTCGTGCAGTGTCTGCTGAATGAATGTAGATTGCTACGTCATTGGATTTTCATGTGCGAAGAGTGGTAAGAGTGAAATGAAAGGGAATTTCTTTGTGAGACAATCGACAAAAGGGTGACAATGAAGCGCCACATCCCTTTCCTCTATGCCATAGGGCTGTGTGATACTCCTTTTCACTGCTGAGTTGATGCCACTCAGGAGTTAGTTTGTGTGATGGGTCATTGTTGTGAATGTAAAGACTTCCATTTACCCCCACCTGTCCCTTATACCCTTTGGTAGCAGCTGTTGATCGAGGTCCTACCATTTGCCAGGCTCTGCATTAATCATTTCTAATAATCAGAATAATCCTACTGGTGCACCCATTTTACTGGTTGGGCAACTGAGGCTCAGAAAGGTTAACTAAATTGTCTAAGGTAATATGCTGTCAAGTGGCAGATCAGGATTCAGACCAGGGCAGCCTAGGTCCAGAGCTCTCCATCTTCCTATTATTCTCCACTAATGAAACGCAGTGTTGGGCTACCTTCTGTGCATGCAGGCCTGGGCGACACTTGCCTATGAGAGGCGGAAGACTTTTTGTGGAGCAATTCTGCTATCTTTTCTTTTTAAAATATATTTTTATTGATTTCAGAGAGGAAGGGCGGGGAGGGGAGACATAGAAACATCAGTGATGAGGGAAATAATTGATTGGCTGCCTCCTACACACCCCACACTGGGAATAGAGCCTGAAACCCAGGCAGGTGCCCAACTGGGAATTGATTTGTGACTTCCTGGTTCATAGGTCAATGATAGCCGGGCCAATTCTGCTATCTTTTTAAAGAAAGGCCACATAATTTATCTGTTAAAATAAGAAGCACTGCTACTTTGATGTTGACATTCTCTCTAGAAGTGGGCAAATTATTGTGCCTGTGTGTAATTTCCTCAAGCCATGAAACAGAGAGAGTGGGTGAGCATGATTATGAAAAAGAGTAATCTTAAAATACTCTGAAACATGAAACTGTAGTAAAACAATCCTACATTATTGTATATCATCAATACCTGGAAAATGCACTTGCCAGCATATCATCACAGGGATTTCTCTATGCCAGGCACCATGCCAAGTTCTTTCTATGCATCGTGCCACCTAATCCCCACAACAACCACGAGGTAAATGTGATCACTGTAGATATCCTGTGATTCAGCTCTTGCTCTTAGATGTGTACATGAAAGGAATGAAAATAAAAGTCCACAAACACATGTGCATAAGAATATGGATAGTAAATTCATTTATAATAGCAAAAACTGAAAACAGCCCAGGTGCCCATTCATAGGAGACTAGGTGAACAAACTGTGGGGTGTCAAAATATTACTCAGCAGTCAAGCGAAAGCAACACTGACATATGCAATGGCATGGATGAATCTCAAAATCTATGCTGAATGAAGAATGCGTACTTTCACAAGAGTGCATACTATGTTATTCCATTCAATTTATTTTAGTGGGAAAATACCTGAACAGTGGTTACCTTTGGGGCCTGTGACTGGAAAAGGCATAGGGAATTTTCTGGGCTGATGGAGATGGTCTATGTCTTGATAGGAGTTCAGGTTACACAAGGGCATTCATTTGTCAAAACTCATTGAAAGGTACAATGCATTTCATCGTATGTAAATTTTACCTAAGAGCTTGAAAACAAATACTGAGCTCTAATCATATGCCTGTTGCAGTTTTTAAAGGTAGCAAGCACTGATGTCTACCACTTTTCTTGAAATGCGTTAGAAATAATATGGCTTGATGGACAGAGAGAGTTGGTTAGGTGGCTAGATATGCGATATAGTATATGTCAGTGTGGAACCTAAGTGGCGGATATCATGGGTTTTCACAGTGAATTTCTTTCAACTTTTATGTACGTTTGAAAATTTTCACAAATCATGTTGGAAAACGCAGTAATAGACACTGAAAGAGGGGGTGTAACTGGAATAAACTAGAAAAGACTAAACTAGAATAGAGTGCCTACTATGTCCTTTTGCTGATACAAACTAAGCCCTTTCACCCAATGAAGCTCTATGGCCTGCACACTGGAGTTAGAGCTCCATCTCATTCAAGCCTTTTACTTTTTGGTCCTACCTGATGTCACAGCTCATCTCCTGCCACTCCCTGACAAATCTCAAATCACTGGCCCCTTCCAGTGACTTCTTCCTCCTTGCATTTTCCATGCACTTTTTGGCTTCCGTGCCTTTGCTTTATACCATTCCCTGCGCTTGGAAGATCTATATCCTTGTAAAATCTTTACTTATCCTTATGGCTCCAGTGCATGTGCCCCTTAATGCTAATTGCTATTATAGCACTGATCACATTGAGGCTGTTTCCTTCTGTCTCCCGCTCAGAACTTAGAGGCCCTCTAGAATGGGCAGAGCCAATGTCTCAACTAAGTCTTCGATGCTCAGGGCCTTGTATGGAACTTGGTACAGAAAGCAAACTCAAGAAATATTGGCACAGGCAGTAAGCACAAGAAATGTTGGGTAGATGAATAGAATGGAACTGATCTTGGGAAGTCCCCTCAGATCCTTTCCTTGCCTCCCCTCCCCCACATTTTTTTGCTATTTCCTGAAAACAACATTTCCCAGGAACTGTGACCAGCTGGCTTCTGGCTAGATTGGAGGGAGGATGGGGGCTGTCAGGGTATTTTTCTTCTCTCTCTACTTAGGAAAGTGTGCCCAATGGTGGCTGAGTTTCCTGCCCGATTCTAGCTGCCATCAGATAACCTCTCCCTCTGTGGTCCCTACGTTTCCAGGAGGCTCTGCCGTGGTGACTCCAGCTCCTGGGCTCTGGTGACACCACCCCATCCCTTTCTTCCTCCAGCCCTTGGCATGGTGGTGGCTTTCAACTGTTGATAATCAGGCAGAGAAAACAGCTTGAGCAAAGGCTGGTTTATCTTTCTATTCTGTACTTGGCTTTTGTGTTCCTCTGAAACCTTTGTGACTAGTTAATTTTATAGCTAGCTTGAGCTCTTTTTTTTCCTGACTGATGGAGTCCCTTACTTTATTGAACCTTGGTTTCTACATTTTTTAAAAATGAGATTGATTAAGATATGGGATCATCAGTTTTCTCCTTGGTAAAATTCAGATTAAAGGGAAGATATTCTTTAGCGTGCCATTAGCATCTACCCATTTTTAAATTTCAGAGAGAGAGAGAGAGAGAGAGAGAGAGAGAGAGAGAGAGAGAGAGAGAGAGAGAGAGAGAGAGAGAGAGAGAGAGAGAGAGAGAGAACTCCCAACACTTCCACTTAGTGCCTGTTATTCTTCCTAAAGCAGAGTCCGCTTTGTTCATCCAAGGCTCACCAACAAGGAGTGAGTCCATCTGGAGTCCTGCCTGGCTTGGTGATTGAAATGTTACCTGTTGTGTGCCAGGGCCAATGGCCCCAGCACGGATAACAGAGGCCAGAGGTCAGTGAGAAGCCACAGGAGCTGGTGTGGCAGTGAGGAGGATGGGACCTGGGATCAGTGCTCACCTTCCAATTCCTCCCTTTATTGGTGCATGAACTTGAGCCTTTTACTTAATTTCTTTGAGTCTCACTTGCTTCATCTGAAAATGGAACTTTAAAAAGTGCAGAACTTCTATTTTAAAGTAAAAAAGATAGCCTTTATTTTAGCATTTTCCTAAGATATTTCTCTCAAGATCAACATTTTCCTCCTTTTATTCCCACTCACAATATTGAGAGAACTAGTTACAATGCTGTAATGTGGTTAAAGGGGATAATTCTTTAACAATAGAAGTAAACTCTGCTACCTTGCAGTCTTTGGGGCCTAAAGCCAGTTGTGGTATGAACATGTGACCAGATACCAAGTGCCTTAAATGTCATTTCAATTTTTCCCCCCCAAGAATTTCCCCATTTTCCGTTCAAGAGATCCCCCACTCCCACCCCTAATCCCCAATGCCTGGTCCAGAAGGGATCGCTTTACTCTAACATGGTATTTATAAGCACGCCAAGGCATTTCACTGCAAAAGAATCTTCAAATTGCAGAATCTAAGAAAGTCTTTTCAAATCATTAAGGCATTTGCCTCTTGCTCTCTCCATGTAAGATCACTGGCTGCCATGATAAAAATCAAAGGGATTGTTCCACCCTCCCATGTCAGTTGCCTATAAATTTCCAGGATTCAGTCAGCAGTCCCTGAATGTGCTGACAGATTCTTTAGGTTTTGGTTTCTGCGGTTAGAAAACATCTAGGAAGCTGTAAATAATTGCCTTCCTGCCTTTGCTCAAGCTGTTTTCTCGGCCTGAACCCCTCCCCCAGTGTTACATCCATCCTGGCCTCCTCTAGGCCTTCAGCACACTGCTTAAAGGCCCCACTTCCAGGAAAATTCCTCATTTTATTCCTGATGAGGCAGAGATGTTTGGAGCACTCCAGGCATTCTCCACCCCCACCTCACTCCAGCCAGCTGTGACCCCACCCTTCTCTGACCTCCTTCCAATAGCAATCGCGGTCCCTCTCTCTGCTGGCTGGACACTCTGCCTTGAGTGCTGTAGTTTCCTTTGTTGTGTTTGTTTCTTCTTTCTCAGCATCTTGATTTATACTGTATTCCCTCAGCACAGCTTCACACAATGAAGACTGGAAAGGGTCCACATGCATGGGTACAGGGGTACATGCTTACAGGCAGACAGGCATGCTAAACACACAGACTGTCTGTGACCTTCAAAGTGGCTCTCTTTGCCTCCATGCCTGTCTCAGCAATATGCAGCAGGTTCCCCTTACTTCTTAAACCAGCAGATTGTCTCCTTTTCCCTTACCTCTCAATTCTCCCTTGAATTGCTTTGCTGCAGTCTTCCACTGAAACTTCCCCCAATGCTCACTGCTGGTCAGCTTGTCTCCTGACCATGTATTCTTCTAACCATGGCTTTTGTGCCATGACAATAGACACTTGCATTGTCTTGGGGGAAACACTTCTGAGCTAAATGCACTTTCTGGAACTCTTCTTCCTATGTTCTACTATTAGGCCTATGTTGCCTTTATTAACAGAGCGTTTCCACCTTATTGACAGTGACTTAGGGAAAACTGAACTGCAGAGACATTACACTCTCTGTAGAGTGACACAAATTTAGAGAACGATATATGCAGCTCCAGTTTATTTACCCATCTAATTTCACGGGAACTTGCTGTAGAGTATAGAAAAGCTACCTGTGTTGCCGTAGCCGGTTTAGCTCAGTGGATAGAGCATCGGCCTGTGGCCTGAAGGGTCTGGCTTTGATTCTGGTCAAGGGCATGTACCTCAGTTGCAGGCTCAATCCCTGGCCCTGGTCAGGGCACGTGTGGAAGGCAACTAATTGATCTCTTTCTCTCTCCTCCTCTCTTCCAGTCTTCTCTAAAAATCAATGGAGCCCTAGCTGGTTTGGCTCAGTGGATATAATGTCGGCCTGTGGACTGAAGGGTCCTGGGTTCGATCCCGCTCAAGGGCATGTACCTTGGTTGCAGGCTCCCGGCCCTGGTCGGGGTGCATGTGGGAGGCAAAAATCGATGTGCCTCTCTCACATCGATGTTTCTCTCTCTCTTTCTGTCTCTTCCTCTCCGTTCTACTCTCTCTCTCTGAAAAATCAATGGAAAAATATCCTCAGGTGATGATTTAAAAAAAATAAATAAATAAATAAATAAATAAATAAATATCAATGGAAAAATATCCTCGGGCGAGGATTAATAGAAAAAAAATTAAAAAAGAAGAAAAGAAAAGCTACCTGTGTTTCGTAGGCTCATTTGCTGAACAACTGTGGTTTAGGGAGACCCAAATCCATGTGGGGCCCCATTGTTTGATGGCAGGACTAAGAAGCATAGCTGTAAAGGTAGAAAGCTGTTTGCAAAGTCAAGAAGGAAAAGCAGGGGCACCACTTCCAAAATCCATTCTATAGCGTCACATCTACCTCACACCGATAATTTTATTGGTCACCTAATATAACTCTAGATTACTGAATGTCAGAGTTCGGAGGCTCTTAGGAACCGTCTAGTGGGAGATTGTACCCCTGGTGGCATCTGGGATCATTTGCAGGGCGGGGAGGTGGTTATTCGATACACTGCTAAGTACTGTTGACTCATGTAATGAGAAGCATTCCCTTTTTAATTCTCCATCATTCTGATTAGGTGCAGTTTGGAGCCAGACAGTCCTTATCACCTCTCTGTTACTTACTACTCATCTTTATTTGTTCAGTTGTTTGTAAATAGATGGAAAACCCCAGGCTCAGAACCTTCTGTAGGCAACCCTCTCTGTGAGATGAATTCCACAATGCCTCTGCTGTCACTGCGTTCATTTTTCCTGTTCCGCATCTACATGTGGCAAGGGATATCCGTTTCCTATTTAAGGTGTGATATAAGGTTTCTACTTACAGACACTTATATACGTAAAAGTGCAAGTGAATTAAAAGGAAAACAAGACTTATTGAGACCCACAGAGGCTCAGGCTCTGGAAAATCAATGGTGAATGAAGATGCAGGTCCCCATTTTTTAAAAAGTAGATCAATTTGTTGAACCTCACCATTTTCATTTTTGACTTTGCCCCTCTAATTTGAAGCCCCCAGGAATTATTTCCACCAAATGTGTGACTTCCTTCTTCCTTGTGGCAATGAACTCCTCAAGACTACGTAGCACTATGGGATGCTAGGCGAAGCTAGGAAGTGTCGAGGCAGTTCAGAACCAGGCCACTCCTGTGGGCAAGAGGCCTCACACACACCTCTCTCCATCTTATAAGATGATTTAACTCCTGGCTGATCCAGGAAAGAATTAGTCCACCAAATGCTTCCATGGCTCCGTCAGAAGATGGCTGGATGCTTCTCTGGAAAGCTCTCAGGACGTCATGTAATTCCCTTCCCCCAGCAGAAGGTAGATGTTGCCACACCTGAGAAGTGATTGGTGATGTTGTCTCCAGGAACCACTTCCCCTCAATTGTCGTCTTAGCTTTCACTTTCCAAATGCAGTGGGGGGAAGAGATATTGGGGTCTGGTGAACATCTGGGAAGCATATTGGTCAAAGGGATCTGTTTCTCTTTTCCTCTTACAGCCCGGGAACTATCCTCCATTCCTAGGAAAATGATTAATGATAGCACACGGAAGCCAAAAGCATATAAGCTTTTACTTTACCTTCTTTCTTCTTTCCCCACTCCTACCTGTGGACAGATAGGCTTTTCCTGTGTATTTTGGCTGGGGATGCCCCAAATTCCAGAATCTCCCCAGCCTCGTTTCTTGTAGGGCCTGTGGCTTTTACTGATTGACTTGCTTGTTGTTACACTTGAGCGATTATTTGTTGTAGATGACACAGAAATTTCTGAAGCATAAAAACCTGCCTTTGCCACTTCGGTTTCTCTCTATCTTTATCAAGTGAAGGCAAACCACAGCCCAGACAGACAGGAAGGCATGTTCACAAGTGTGTGGTGACCTAAAAGAATTGGCTGACTCATAAGGGAGGTCACGGTCACCTCTTGTGGCCACCTGACTTCAGAGACCTGCCCCCCAGCCGCCAGCTCTCCCCTCCTGCAGTGGCTGGAGGCCTCACAGCTCCCTCTTTCATCCACAAGAGCTGTAAAGCATGGCCTGACTCTACCAATGCAGCGTCCTCTCTCTGCTGCAAGACCCCCCCCTCTTACAACCCTTACTCCCACCTCCATTTTTCCCTACTTCACCATTTTCCTCTCAGTCTCTGGTTTTCTCCACAGACTTCCTGCTTCCCACTCCTGAGCACCAGGCAGCCTCTCTGTTGTGACTTGGGGCTGTAGGGCTTCTTTTCTTCAATCCTTATGCCCCACACTGGCTGTCAGCTCCTCATGTTGCTCCTTCCCATCCTCCCCTCTCACAGGAAGGCGGGGAAGGCCTGCCGAGGGCCCTCACTCTACAGTAGAACCTGAGCCACACCGTTACCTCAGGAAAGTGGCTCCCCCTCATTCACCAGCTTCCAGGCTACCCCTGGAAATTTGAGGAATTGGTCTCATTTGTGGCCTATTTGTCCTTCTCATAGACCTCTGAGAATCTGGCTCAGAAACCAACATCAAAACTATTAGCATTGAGTTGGGTGAAATCTCTTTAAACAATCAGATGGCGCACAGGCCGGAATTAGTCCTGGCTACAGCCAAACTTGTCATTCCGAAATGCCATTTAGAACATCAGAAAGGAGTGTGTACAGAATGGATGTGGCTAAAGGAAAGTCGGAGGCAGCCAGTGCCCATTCAGCCGCTTGGAGGAATGAGGCCTGTCAGACTGGCCTGTCTCTTGCTTCCTGATCTGTCTGTCCCCTGGAAGCATCAACATGTCACCCTGGCCTGATAGCGTCAAGCATTTCCTGGTAATTCCCTAGCGTCTCCTGGTAATTCCCTAGCTCTAATTAGGAGTAGGCCCACAGAGGAGCCTGCTGGTCACTTGGTTCTCCATGCAGCCTGTCTTCAGCTGGTCAGGCCGACATGAGCATCCATCGCTTGACTGAGTGTCCTCATTGTAAATCAGGAGGTTTGGCAGCTACCTTGATGAATGTCTCTGTGAGCACTGTTAGAGTGAGTCAGTGCTCTGGGTCTAGTCAAATCTGTGGCTCTGACAGGAGGACTTTATGAGCCTTGAGAGGAGGGGCCAGACAGTGGGCCGTGCATACTGCCAGAGATAACGGTCCCCTTTGCTCCTCATCAGGCATCCTCTCAGCCTCTTCACTGCTACAAGTCGTTTTCTCCTGGCATGTGACAGCTCACTTATTTCTTTGGTGTGCACTGCCCATCCATCGTGCATTGAGAAAACCAGTTTCATCCCCTTGGGTAGGGCAGCAGAGCTTTGTGAGGATGCTATAGGAACCTGGTCAAGGAACTCAGAGAGACATGGAAACCTGATAAACTTCCACTGAGGGTGAGTAATTGCAGATATAAACCTGAGCTTGGTGGAGATAACTCACAATCTGGATGTCTTTGCACAAGCCAACATTTTGTGTCCTTGACCATAAAAGTAAGGATAACAATACCTACCACATAACATTACTGTAAGTTTATTTGCTATGATGGATGGGAAAATGTACGAGCTTTACAAGCTAATGTATTTCTTTATTCATGAGCCATACTTGGAATTTGCATGTGTGAGTAGTTCTTGAAATACAAACAAGTTAAACTCTTTTTAAGTCCCAGAAAATGGAGAGCTGATTTAATTGATCATGTAATGTATGCAAATTCATCAGTTACTAGAGAGGCAGCCAGCAATGCCCCAGCTTGCTCAAAACTTTATAATTAAATACTTAACTTATATTAAGAATCCAAATACTAGATATTATTTTGAATGATAGCTTTGCATCCAAGTTAGATTTCTATTTACTATTATTTTTTAATTAAAAATATGTTTCTATTTTAGAGAGAGAAAAGGGGTAGGGACAGAGAGAGAAACATCAATCAGCTGTCTCCTGCATGCCTCCTACTGGGGATGGAACCCACAACCAGGACATGTGCCCTGACTGGGAATCAAACCTCTTGGTGCATGGGGCGATGCTGAAACAACTGAGCCACACTGGCCAGGGCTCTATTTACTATTCTTATTTCATAAATGAGGTTATTTTTTTATTTTTATTTTTTTTAAATTTCTTTATTGATTAAGGTGTCACATATTTGTCCTCATCCCCCCATTCCCATCCCCCCCTCCCCACGCATGCCCCAACCCCCTGTTGAACTTAACCGTCGGATAGGCTCATATGCATGCACACAAGTCCTTTGGTTGAACTCTCCCCCTCCCCCCACCCTCCCCTATCCTCCTTCTGAGGCCCGATAGTCCGATCGATGCCTCCTTGCTTCTGGTTCTGTTCTTGTTCCTCAGTCTATGTTGTTCATCATTTCCCCTAGATGAGCGAGATCATATGTCACTAGATATATACTTATGAGAACTGAATGTGAGACGAGCAATAATAGTTATGCTGACAGGCAGATGGATCAGTCTGTAGTGAGTTTCTTTCTGGACCAACAGTTCTTTTGAGACCCAATTTCAATGTCCACCAGTTCCTTATGTGTACATGTCAGCACTGACCCCTCAGCTCTGGATGGTGGACAAATGGTGGTAACGGAGGTCCGACTTCCTCTGGTTTGGTCTCGGCCGGAACCAGGGGCACGGCTTCACCCGGACTAAGGGGCACGTGGCCTCACCCAGATCTAGGGACACATGGTCTCACCCGGACCCAGGGACGCTTGGGCTCTCCCAGACCCAGGGGCACGTGGCCTCACCCAGGCCTAGGTGCACGAGGCCCCACCCGGATCCAGGGACACATGGTCTCACCCAGACCCAGTTACGCTTGGCCTCTCCCAGCCCCAGGGGCACGTGGCCTCACCCGGGCCTAGGTGCACGAGGCCTCACCCTGATACAGGGACACATGGTCTCGCCCGGACCCAGGGACGCTTGGCCTCTCCCAGACCCAAAATGAGGTTATTTTGCTGCCAAAATTCCAAAGCCCTGGCAGAAGCCTCTTTAATCTAGAAGCCCCTAGAATTCGTATGGGTAATTTTCTGTGCACTGAGACCGCACCACTTTGATTCCCTTGTCTGGCCAGTGCCCTACTTCTTAGAAGATTTTCACTTGTGACCTTTGTATGGCTACACATAGTAGAGCAGGGGAAAGACCCCTGGAGTTGCAGTCAGAAGACCCTCACTGCGTGGCTCCCGATCCGTCATTTCACCTCTGCACGCCTCAGACTCTTGATACAATGTGGGAAGACTTACTTCACAGGATGTGGTTTCAATGGAGCACTGAGGGGAAGTTGCTTTGTAAACTATTTAAAATCCTGTCTCTGTTACTACCTTCTTATTTTGTTTGTCCCATACAATGGTAACACTGAACATTTTGGACTTATTTCTAGGACTGAGATGTGGCACGGGGCAGGATGACCTCCTAACCAAGACCACTGGGTGTTTGGCCGAGGTCCTGCCAGGCCTTTGGGACTGGGCCATCTCCATTGATAGAACACTTCCTAACGGTGTAAGCAACTGCTCCTATTCTGGAAGAGCTCTGCTTTAAAAACTCTTTCTCTAAGTAGAAATCTGCCTCTCTTGTCCATTGTTCTTAGTTCCTCCCACTGCAGTGACAGTAGAAAAACCTGCACCCTTGTCTGCTGCGACACAACTTCCAAGTCTGAAGGCAACTGCCATGTTCCTTCCACTATATTTGTTTCCACACATTAATTCCCTCAACTGTTCTTTGCCCGAAATGTTTTCCAAACTCTTCAACATATTGGCCAAGCTTCTTCAAAAATATAACAATTGGTCAATATTCCCCTTAAGACCTGTCACCTGAATTAAGTATAGTTAAAAATGGCTAACATTTTATGGAGACTTACTCTGTGGTAGGCACTATTCTAAGAACTTTACATAAATTAGCTCATTCAGTCCTCATGACAACCCTCTGAAGAAGGGATTCTGAAGAAGGGATTCTTATTATCCTGCTTTTAGAGAAAAGGAAACGGAGATAGAGATAGCAGTTTGCTCACCAAGTGGTAAGTGGAGGGTCTGGGATCTGAACACTGGCCTTCACTGTATTATGCGGCCCTGAATAAAAAAAGAACATATGTCCCTGTCTTTGGATGGATGAGCACAGGAGAATGCTACTCATTATTTATTCATTAGTAGTCCTATTATTGACATACGCTGTGTTTTACTCTACTGCACATGTGTGAGTGGCTTCTTTCTAGATCTTGGTTTCCCCACATATCATATGAAAGGGTTTGATGAGTTAGTTTCTAAAACATCTTTACAGCAGTAATATTCGATAATTTTATGGCTCAGAATTTTACAACAATGGCAGTTTAAGATGTCCATCCTAGTTCCTGTGCCAAAATAGATGCTAAACGACCCATTATTTAGACTTTATAAGTTAGTTGAAAGTAGTTTGTTTACTATGAACATTTTGTTCTGATCTTGGCAATTGCTTCTATGCAATGGAAATATTTTGAAGAAAATGGGTTCTGGTGAAGCTGGAAGATGTGTTTCAGATCTGGTCTGCAGTCCTCTCTACTCTCTTCTGGCCCATGGAGCATTTGCATGCTGATTCATCTTTTTAAAATCCAGATCTGAGAGTTCAGTCCAATGACCAAAAATCGTGACTTCCCAGTGTTGATGCTGGGCATTGAACTTGCTAGGATGCTGCTTCTAGTCTTACTCTTTGTTGTACACCTTTACCCTCATTGGCTTCCTCTTGTTTGGTTCACACTTCTTCCTATGCTTGGAAATGCCCTTAACACTTTTCTCCTTGTCTTTCATAGTCAGCACAAACGCACTTTTTATTTGAAGCCTTCTGTTCTTTCTTTAGTCAGATACTCTCTGCCTCCCAACTCCTACTGCATTTATACAGAGCTTCTCTCTCACTTCCATTTACTCCAGTTTAATGGCTGTAATAATGATTGGTTCATAGGCAAAATTATAATATATAACATGTTATATACGATAAATAATCATATATGAAAACAAAACTCCATATTTTACTCTACTGCATAAGTGTGAGTGGCTTCTTTCTGAATCTTGGTTTTCTCACATGTCATATGAAGGGGTTTTGTAAAAGTCTGATCTGAATTATTTTTAATGAGATAATTATAAGGAAATAGATAACTGAAAAGGAAATCCATTTCAAGGAGAGACTGGGCTGTCAGAACTGTTTTAGCAATGGTAAAGTAGGACCCTTCCTAGAAAGTCAGCCTCAAGAATCAAGTTTGAGGCTGCTGTCTCTTCTCTAGGTTAACTAGCTCTCTAGAATCTGGAAAGACAAAGCATGTAGTTTCATGGAGCCATTATGTTTTCTATAGGTGTTATGGTGTGGACATCACACAGCTTTTGGGGCCTGGCTTTGGCGAATTTTGGCTCCACTTCTTAAGTTTCTTCCCCTAAGTGTTTGTTAAAAATGAATGAAAGAGAATTTACCCAGTTTGTGAGTGCTCACCAACTACGAATACCCTTCTGGTACATAGTGGATGCCTCTTTCCTAGAAAACACCCATTGTGTTTGATATCAGCTTTTGTATCTGTAGCTTACAGCGCTTAGCAGCCTAAAATGATGATTAATGCTCATGACTATCTGGCGTCCAGTAGAGTTATCCCCCATTTTCACTGAGGCTGGCAAGGACAGAGATATTACATTTGTCTAACAAATTCACTGGAGCAGAGCCAGGGTAAACACTGGATGTTCCATTAAGGCCAACACATTAGAATTTTAACCAATTTGCAAGAATAATCTCAATTAGCACAGCTCATTAGACTCTAATTGGACTTTAAACCTTTTTTTTTTTTTTTTTTTTTTTTTTACCTGGTAGCCTTAGTGGGTCTCCTGAGGATATGTTGCCGGGGGTGGATGTCTACATGGCTGTATACCTGTGGATGTGCCAAAGAGTTAATTTTCCCATAGCAGGGTGGAGTAATCCAAAGAAAACAAACGAGGAATCAGACTGGCTTGACAAAAGCACTATATGATTGTAAAAAGGATGACTTAGTCGGTGTTAAGCCAAAAGTCTGTCCTGGCCCCGGTCCGAGTTAGTACGTATTGTGTGCCTGTAGCAGTGTCTCAGCGCCTCTGCACTCAGGAAGGTGCTTGTAAAGTGTCCGACCTGTGTTCTTCCAGGTAGCTCTTTGTAGATGCCGGTGCTCTCCCTCCCCCTTACCATCCCTGAAGTTATGAAATCTTTGAAATATGTTGATTTTGGTTGTGAAATATATCACCTCAAGACCAAGATACCCACTATCTTTTCAAGTTTTGATTCCCAGGAGTTCTTAGACTTGGAAGAGGACCCAGGGGTTCCACCCAGCAGAACTCCCAGTTTGCAATAGCACGCACAGGTGCCCATGGCCTCCACTTCCGGTAACAGGGCCTGCCAGTCTTCCTCTTTCTTACCCACCCAAATCTCTTGATTTCCTGAGATAGACCAAATGTGCTGCCTCCAGCTCCACATGACAGCCTTTCAACACCCTCATCTCTTCTCTCCTTTAGGTGAAGAACTCCCTCTTCCCTCAGCGGTTCCTCAGGTGGTGCCATTTTGAGATCTTTCTCCATCCTGACCTGCAACCTTCCTCCACTTTGTTACCCTTTCTCATTTACAGTCAAGGGCTGAAATAGAGGATATCCTTCCCCCTGCATCTCACCCCTAGCACTGGCATAGAATGGAATTTCACCTTCCTTGACCTGGCCTTTATACTTCTGTTGATATAGCCAACATGTGGTGCCTTTAGCGTTATTTGGCAGTCTTATTAAGCCTGTGGCTCATATCAAGCATTATGTCAATCAACCTCTTGCACCCTGGCCTTTTCCATGTAGCAGCTTAGTTGTGTTTACCAGTGATGTGACTCACTGAACAGCAGGGCTTTGTATTGACCCCATTGAACTGTGTATTGTTGGATCTGGATGGTCTTTTTCAGCAACCCACTCAAGAATCAAGAAATATGAACTGCACTCAAAAGGACCCTGTGTTGGGTTAATGCTTTGTTGTTGCCATCTTGAAATTCTTGTTTTTTGAACACGGGATTCTACATTTTCATGTTGCCTTGGGTCTGACAAAGTTTGCAGCTGATCCATCTTGTTTAGGAGTATTTACCTCTCCTTTCCCTCGCCACCAATCTTGGCATATTGTTTCACCTCCTACCTGCTGTACATAAAATGAGGGGGTTTCCACCTCTGGCAACCTATGAGTCTACAACAGAGAAGGTAGAAAAGAGAGTAGTGAACCCAGTCAAGAATTGCAGGTGGGTCTGGATGGTGTGGTTCAGTGGTTGAGCATTGATCCATGAACTAGGAGGTCATGATTCGACTCCTGGTCAGGGCACATGCCTGGGTTGCAGGCTCGATCCCCAGTAGATGGTGTGTAGGTGGCATCTGATCAATGATTTTCTCTTATCCTTGTCTCTCATCATTAGACTCTAATTTCTATCTCTCTCTCCCTCTCCCTTCCTCTCTTTGAAATCATTAAAAACATAAAAAAAGAAAAAAAAAAAGAATTGCAGATGGAATTGAAACTTCATACAGGTCTTTTGAACTTAACTGGTCCAGGTTCCTCATTTTATATTAGAGGAAACTCAGTTTTTGAAAGGGAAAGTCCTATAACACATTGGAGTAGAGTTTTCTGTGGGTGAATCTTTTCCCAGAGGAGCCCACTAGGAGGGTGATGGCTGTAGACAAGGAAGTGACCAATGACAGGGCAGGAAGAGTGAAAAGGACTATTGCCTCCTTACCCTGGTGCCTGCCTTTCTCCTGCTCTCTGAAGCACATTCACGTACTCTATGGTAAATACAATTAAGCAGTTTTGGTGCAAGGTTCAAGTGATAAATCAAACCACCTGAAGTCCTAGGTAGAAAATTGAGTCCAATGATGTAGCGGAGTATGGAGATGCCTGCCTAGATCAACTATACATTGTTTGGGGACATCCAGAGTTGGCCTGCCCTTTGAGTGCCATGTGGGCACTCTCTCCTTCCTAATGTGTTCTATTCTCCTCCTTTCAATAGGGACTTTTAAAATCTCCTTTCCTAAATGCCCATCTCCCCTCCATCTCTTCCTTTCCCCATAGCGACTCTTCCTTGGGAAACTTGAAGCCACCAACCCCTCTGGTGTGATGTAAAGGTATGGCTGAGTGCAAGCTTCTCTCTGACCAGTCTCTGCTCTGGGGTGACATGCTGGGGCCAAGGTCAGAGGGTAGAGGATGTGAGGGTATGGGGATAAACTCTTCCACAGTTTATTTTTTCCTTCTACCTCCTTAAAAATACAATTTCACATAGCAAAGGTTTGTTTCCTGCTGGCCACCCTCTTTGGATCTCTGTGCTAGCTTCGTATTTCTTCTGCTAGAGTAATTGTGACTAAATGATTTTAAAAGACCCCTTACCCTTTCCCCCAAACCCCAGATGTGCTCCTCCATTACATCACTGTGCCCTCATCAAGGCACGTGAACTCACCTCTTAACTTCACTTGCACCAGGATCCCCAGTTCTTGCTGGAGGGGCTCCAGCTTCACCGCCTTTCCAGATTCTAGACTGTGCTCTGCATCCTTCACCCTGAAAATCCCTCTCCACCTTTTCCCCAACACAATTCCCCAGTGAAGCCTTCATTGACAGTTCGGCTAGTCTAGGTATCCCTGGTGTTCACTCCCGCTATCATACCACTTAGGTTTGTTTCTAATGCAATTGTGACTATTTTGGTTGATGCTTCTGTCCTTCATTAAATTAAAACACAAAGGGAAAAATTTACCAAGAATTTTCTATACCCCAGGGACTTTACTTATGTTATGTGATATTTAAAATAACCCTAAGAGGTAGATACCATTATTATCATTCCTGTTTTATCGATAGGAAACTGAGGCATGGAGGAAGTAATCCATTTATTCAAAGTCACCTGACTTAGAGGTGGCAGAGTTGGTCACAGACCAGACAGGTAGTTTGGCTGCAGAGCCCACACTCTTCACCACTCTGCTCTCTGCCATGATAGTAGGGGCTGTCCTTGTATTTGCTTATCATGGTATCCTACTGCCCACCTCCTAGCACACAGCAGATCCTCCATAAATGCAAATGGACTCATGGAAGCTGACCGATTACTTTTTCTTAATTTTAGGGTTTCTTTACTCCTTGTTGCAGGGAAAAGGGAAGGGGACAGATACACATACGCAATAATGTTGGTGGGAAGAACTCTGCCTTCAGAGCATCTGGCGCTTTTATAGAAAAACCACAGAAGCCCTGGGAGAATGGAGCTGACACAGGACTGTGATCTCTGGACCTGATGCTGTACCTCCCTGCTTGCCTTTTAGTTGCTGTGGCCTGTTCTGACCCCGCTCCACGTCGGTGTCAATGAAAAACAGCCCAGCAACACTTCCCATGAAATCTGGCCCAAGAATCATGGAAAGGGATGGCGGGTGGAGAGCCCAGTTGACATTCTCCATTTCAAATGTGGTCAAGGGCAGAGTTCCCACTTAGTGTATCCTAAGCTTTGGCCCTGTGGTGACTAAGAAGGATGATTCATCAGTAATCTTCCTATTTTCACTATTAAAACAATTCTAACCTAATCCAGTGTCCATTGCCATGGAGAGAAAACCTTAGCAATGTTGAGTTTGTTAATATTTAAAGCAGAGGTTGGAGGGGATGGAGAACATAAAGGCAGTCCCTCAGGGAACCTATAGCCTGATTTAAGGTTCACTGCAGAGGTTAAGGACAGGGGTGATTACAACCTTTTTTTTTGCATTCAACTCCACTGTGGTTGTTGGCTGTGAGTACAGAGAGGAATGAGATGAAGTTACCTCCCTGGGTGTGTGTGTATGGGGCATACATTTACATCCACTGTAATAGCAGGCTGACTGTACTGGGCTAATCCAGTTAACTGTTAAAATATAGAAAAATCATTAAAAGAAATCTTAAGGGATTATAGGTGCATTGGACATTACATGATGGATAAATGACAAATTGTCTATAAAGGAAATGTTATGCCTTTTCACATTAAAATGTATGTACGTTATAACTTTATAGTGATTCTCACAACAAAACTCTTTGGTGTTTTCTTTAGCAATCAAACATTACCATTCTCTGTCCAATATATAATCAGTCCATTTTATTAAATTAAACAAAATGCTTGACTATATCACTTTTCCCAGGGGGTCGAGATACAGATAAAGGGCCTCTCCCACCTCTAGCTCCTAGTTCCTCTTCCTGGAGGCAGGCACTGTCACCAGTTTACTTTTGAGGAAGATTCTGTGCCTAAACACATACATGTGTGTGTGGGGTTTTACACAAATGGTAACAAACTAGAGATAGACTTCACTCTGGCCTTTTTTTTTTTTTTCATATCAGTAGGTAAGGAACAAGAAATCTTTTTTCTTTTTTTGGCTGCATAAGATTCTATTGAATGAGTATATCATAATTTATTTAATATATTATGAGGAATAGTTAGGCTGTTTCCTATCTTTAGCTGTTACAGTGATAACCTTGATGCTAGTGTTATTATACGTATTTATGCAGGGTATAGCCATGAGCTAAAGTCTTAAAACTGTAATTTGCACTAAATATAGGTAAAGTCCCATTTCATTGTGGGTTTGTTTTAGCGGGTTTGTTGGGCAGCTTCACGGATAATGCCACATCTGAGGACATTTGAGCAGAATCAGTAAACTGGAAAATTACTTAGAAACTCCTTTTTTTCAGACAGTGATGACACAGATACTACATATGATTGTAAGATGAAGTAATTCTGCTTCTCTTTGAAAACATGGACTTCTTCTACATGGAGATAAGTTTTATCCATAAGTTCTTCCTGGTATGTGAGACAGGCTAGGATCATATTATGGTTTGGCTTCTCCCTAACAGTGTGATCTTGGGCGAACAGCTTATTTTTTCTGAAAACTGTTGTATTCTCTGTAAGATCTGGATGAAATACCTATCTCCTAGGGCTTCCATGAGAAATAGTTGAGATAATGTATGTGATGTGTTGAACAGTGCTTTCCAAATTTGTCCAATAAATAGATCTTAGTCCAAAAACAAATAAGTAAAAATAATAAAAGAAAGAAATGCCATTGGAGCGCTGCATAAGAGGATCTGGAAGGTTGATGAGATGCTGGAAGAGTATTCCTGGTAAGTGGGGTGGATTCAATGCAAGTCTGAAAGATGGTGTTTTTGAGGCTAGGAAGCCATTGGTCTGGAATGGATGATGCATTTGTTATTGAAGGAAGGCCTGGTTCTACATGAGGTGGAGAACGCATATCGTAGTCATAGTTTGGAGGGACTTTACACTTTAGCTAATGGTGAGGGGTGGGGGGAATGACAGGGGGCAGGGATCTTCTCCTCTGTCCCATCTCCAACAACCTACAGCTAAAATTCAGCTCTCAGATAATAAGGGTGGAGGCAGAGAGGATGAGGCCCACAGTCCACATGGCTCCTCCTTCAGGAGGCCTGACCAGCCCTAAGCTTCCTGGAGATTTAAATCACAAATGCTTATTTCATATCACCCTTTTCTCACCATTCCACCTGTACATCAGCCAATCTATAATGGATGTTAAGTTAAACCCTAACTGAAATCCTGCTATTTCAAGTCACCCTGTGAGATGTTGAGAAGAGATATCAAACTTGGCACACAAAGAGAAGCAGCCTTTGTGTGCCAAGTTCATACTGTATTTTTATAATAGTTCTATGAGTTTGGTGTAGATGATAAACTGAAGCTTTAAAAGGTTAAGTAGCTCGCCCAGGGTCAGGTAGGGTAGTGAGTGACTGGGCCTGCATGTAAACTCTGGAAGCTCCCTGGCCCTCAGTTTCCTGGTCTGTTATGTAAGGAGACTATAAATGCATTATGGAGTAGCTGAGGATTAAATGCCATAGCATAAGTAAAGCCCTGGCACCACACCTCACACCTAGGTACTGTGGTGATTTTCATTGCTTTCCCCAGAATGAGTACCTGGCAGAGCTGGGACTGGGGCTTGGGGCTTTCTGAGCTCCCCCTAAATTCATGCTTTTTTTTTGCAACTCTATACTGTCACCCTGCGAGATGATACAGCATATTTTGGTTTAGCTTCTCAATATAAAAACTGAAGGTATAAATAGACTAGAGAATGAAATGGCATTAAAGTGATGCTGGAAAAGGGATTAACAAAGTAGATGACTAGTCTGAAGTACGTGCCAATCCACAGTTCTTCAGGATTCACTAAGCTCTCTCCTTGGATCAAGTTCAAGTCCAGTGAATACTGTCATCCAGCGGCTGTCGGACTTTAGCTCACGATGGCCCGACTTCAGGTGACAACAGCATGACATTGCGCTCGGTGATTCTACAGCAGTCCCCGCTTCCAGAAAGGCTTTGGAACTTGGCCGATTCAGATTTCCACCCCAATTCCAATACTTGTGTGCTCTCTCTATCCTAAGCTTGAATTTCCCCCACTGTCAAATGGGAATAACAATACCTAGTCACAGGGTGGTTGTAAGGTTATATGAAAATAAAAATTCTAGACAGCACTCAGTACCGTATCTGACTAACAGAAGCTCTCAATGAGTGGTAGCTCTCATTGTAAGGAAGTTTTACATCTTTCGTAAGAAGGTTGTTGATGAGTCTTGGATAGCAGTGCATTATGATATGTATACTTTATAAGTGCTTCTTTGGAAGAGAGAGCCATTTCTCCCAGTCCAGTGCTCTGTGGACAATACACAGAGAGATGTGCACGAAGCTGAGGGAAGCCCCGGAGGGATCCATTCTAAACAAACCCACTGTGTGGGAGCCTGCACTCGCACAAAGATAAATCAGAAGGCAGCTACTCCCTTCATAGAGGACTTGGAGTCTATGAACTCTGTCCAAAAGTAGTTTGGGAAGGTTTAAGTGTAAAATAAGGAATACATTTTATATTCGGATTTGGGGCGATTATATAAATTCATTTTCCATTTTATCATGCTTTCCCTTTCACCCCCCTGGGAAAAGATACAAAAACAATTAAGTAAAAATATGTAAAAGAGATTAAATATTTTAAAAAATTGTCTTTTTTCAACTTTCTAGGAACACATAATTATTTTATGTGCAACATGTGTATACTCTATTTCCCGTATTACTTCCTTTTCACTGTCCATTTTTTAATGTCCATTGTTGTATTTTCATCTTAATGCTATTATTTTTTGTTCTATTTCTGTCCTCTCCTTTTGTATTTTTAGGTTATGTCTGTTTGAAGGCAAAACAGTAAATTTGCTCAGTTTGTCAAATAATTGTTAATTTAATTATAGTAAAAAAATTGCAAACCACAAAACAAAATCAAAACAAAAAACAAAAACAAAGAAAGAACCCCCCAAAAAAACAAAAACCAAAAAAACCAAACAACAAAAGAACCCCAATTCACCACCACTACCACCAACCACAGTCATCAAACCAACAAACTGCATCCAGACTTTCTCTGAGGCACCCAGTAGATCAACTTCAAAGAGTTGACTGTTCTGTTCAGTTGTTGTTGACAGTGGTGGTAAAGTCACTTTTTTTTTTTTTTTTTTTTTTGCTTATAGAGTCATATAAACCAATCCCTTATTAATATACTCCCCTCTAATGCTTAGAGTTGAGTGTCCTATCATGGTATTTTTTATTACTAAAGTGGTTATCTCTTTCAACCAGTGAAGAACTGATTTTTAATTCCAACCTCATCACTTAGGACAGTGATGGCGAACCTATGACACGTGTGTCAGCACTGACACGCGTAGCCATTTCTGATGACACGCGGCCACATGCCGAGGATGAAACATTTGCGAAATAATGTTTTTTCCTCAAAGTGACACACTACCCGAGTAATGCTCAGTTTTTTGGCGAAGTTTGACACACCAAGCTCAAAAGGTTGCCCATCACTGACTTAGGATCTAGTCACACAGTCAGTCTATGACTATTTTCTTATCTGTAAAATGAGGAACTATCATGATGATCAAATTAGGTAGGAGATATGAGAGCTATTTTTAAGGACAATATGATGTTTACCTACGTCTTATTATCATCTCTGTTGAAATTCTATTGCAGAACTATTTTTTTCCTAAGGAATGATGGTTACTTTTAATAGTCCATGGAATCATTAAGGAATGGAGATATAAATACCAACTTTTATTTATGTGGAGATATCATAATTCTTTCTTGAATGATAAATTATATCTGAGAAACATTTAAAAATTCTCACTTAACTGCATTTAAAAGCATGAATTCTATTGGTTTCCCAAATAATCAATAGCCTCCAAAATTATTTTTTTATTTTTATTTTTTAAATTACTTTATTGATTAAGGTATCCCATATTTGTCATCAACCCCCCCCCCCATTCCCATCCCAAACCCCCCCACACGCATGCCCCCATCCCCCTGTTGTCCGTGATCACTGGTTAGGCTCATATGCAAGCACAGAAGTCCTTTGGTTGATCTATCTCCCTTGTCCCCACCCTCCCCTACCTTCCCTCTGAGGTCTGACAGTCTGATCAATGCTGTTCTTGTTCTTCAGTCTATGTTGTTCATCATTTCCCCTAGATGAGTGAGCTCATGTGATAATAGGAATATACTTATAGGAACTGAAAATGAGACAAGCAATAATGGTTATGCTGAGAGGAAAATGAATCAGTCTATAGTGAGTTTCTTTCTGGGCCAACAGTTCTTTTGAGTCCCAATTTCTATGTCCAACAGTTGTTTATGTGTACATAACAGCAATGATATTTCAGTTCTGGATGGTGGACAAATGGTGGTAATGCAGGTCCAACCCTCTCTGGTTTGGTCCTGGGCAATCTGTAGTGACGCACATCTGCTGACTGCTAGTATGGCAAGGCATGGTCAGCGTCTTCCATCTCTGGACTGTTTCTTTTCTGTCTTCATGGCTGGAGCACTCCTGTCCTCCAAAATTCTTATACTTGGATTAGTTTGGGGCTGCTTCCTCTCTTCTTATAGGTTACAAATCTGATCTCCCAGAATTTAAATTAATGGGTCAGCAGATTGCCATATCTCTTGTTTTTATGAATCTGTATAAAAGAATATTAATTCAATTTGATTTAATCCCTCTCAATTCAACAGACATCAGTGAGAATTCCAGTGGGGGCCAGATAACAGGGAAGAGACTGGAGAATAAAAAGTTGAGCATGGATTGTGGAGGATGATGTACACCTATGCTAGTTAGCTTGCTTGAAAGTTTTTTCTATGAACATCATGACAAAACAATTTAATATTTGTGCTATAAGACTTCATTGTTGATAAAGTGTTTTGTTTAACTCTTATTTTATCTTGATAATAATCAGATGTGATAGATTTTCACTATTTCTCTATTACAGGTAAGAACCCTGAGATTTATTTAGCAAGGTTGAAATTTGCTTACGTGTGAATCCCCAGCTGGTTTATGGCAGAGCCAAGATTCACACACAAGAGCCTGCATCTAAATTCTACATTTTTCTTTCTTCCACTGTACTGCATCCATTCCAAGAAAGATAATACATTCATCAAATAAATTATGGTCTCATTTTTGTGTTTTAAATTGGCACAAATAACATGTTTCTCCTTGCCAAGTTTACTACTTCTCATCTGCCTGTTCTCATGACATATTAGACATACCAGAGCTTTGAACTTCTTAGAAGAAAGGAACTGTCTAAATTGAAGGTATTATTATTATTATTGCTGTTACTATTAGCCAAGACAAACGAAAAGTGGTGAATAGAGCATCTCTTGTCTTCTAGAATGCTTTAATTAAGAAGATTGGTTATTTTCATTCCCTGTAGCTATGTAATGATTAATGCAATGTGGTACAATACACTCAGAGTATAAGACATATCTCACTGAGACCAATCAGCATGTGTACTTCTCTAAGGAGAAAAGATTGGAGGCCAGATTGGAACCAATGCTGACATCTGACTCTACAGTGAAACGTTATGCTAGATGTTGAAAATTCTACAGTGCTATTTATTTCCAGTGTAGGGGCCATAAAATTATCTAGTGAAACTAGTTTTGAAAACACTTCTTTTATAGATGAAAGTAAAAAAGAAAAAAAAGAGAAATTCAATTTTGTCTTCTAGAGCAAAGAAAAGATATTGCAAGGCAGATAAATAGCTAAATAATGCTTTACCCTATAACACTTATAGCTACACAAAAAGTCAACACACAGATTTCAGTATAATATAAGCAAAGTAGAATTACAATAAAAGCAGTTACATAACTTACTTTGTCTCAGCTACCAACCTTATGCCAGCTGTGGGTCTCAACTACCATCCTTATGCCAGATGGATGCTATGGATGTGGATAATCAATTATCTTCATCTCTTAGGGAAACTGAACTGTTATTTAATAGCTGTGCTCTGGAATATTTTTCCTAATAGAGGATCAGCCTTACCATCTATAAAATAGAAGAAACAATACCTATCTCGTGGGTTTCTATATGAAGCACGTCTTTGAACACAGGGTCCAGCTTGAGTAAGTACATCATAACTTGTAGTGAAGATGCTGATGCCGGCAATGGTACATTAGCACCGAACTTTCACCACCTTTTTGAATAGTCCAAGAAAGCATTTCTTGACCATTGACCTTTGGATTCCACTGGCAGGGGTTGCATCTCAGCCACTGCTCTGGCTCACTTTTTAGAACTTGATTATGACCTTATAGTCCCACATCCAGTTCTTCCATTCAGTCCCAAGTCTTCAGTGTGGCCCTGAGAAGGAGTCCTATTGCTCTTCTGTGTCCTTGGGTATTTGAAGGAGAGTCATCTGGTCCTTGGGCTCACAAAATCTCAGGACTCTTGTGCTCCTGGAATCCTGCTGGAGTGTCTATGAAACTGTCTCACCTCTGTGCAGCTGACTTCTGCTCATTACTGGGCTCAGCCAGCATGGTGGGAAGAATCACTCAAGATTGTGGGTCCCTATGGAGCTTTGCAATCTTGCATCAGAGTTAATGAGATTCCACTGTGTCTCCTCCACTATCTAGACCACAGTTCTCTCCATGCAGTGTGTGCATCTCACTCTTACCTTTGTCCCAGTGCCTGACCTACATTGCAGCTTCTCATTGAATTTTTTTGTGAATTGAACTTTCTGATTTCATTTTCTGCACTGTACCCAACATTGATGTTGCTGAAGATGAAATGATAATGATAATGGTAATCATAAACAAAAAGAGAGAAATGGACAGAATTAGAAGGAGACAACGGTAGTCAACAACCATGGGATACAGGCTAGGAGTCTGGATGTTTTAGGAAGAGCAGAGGATGTCACACCAACTGTCAACCAGAGGAAAGAATGGCTACACATTCCCTGTTGAGACTGGAATCATAAAAAGAGTTTACTCCCATGATCCACACAGCAACATAAAACTGATAAAAGCCAACATTTATGGAGTACTTAGTGTGCGCTAGTCACTGTTCTAATAAGTACCTTACATCTATTATCTCATTTAAGCTTTTGAAAATCCTGTGAAGAAGTCAGTTTTCTCCACTTTATGGATGAGAAAACAGACACATAGAGATAAGTGATTTGTTCAAAATCACACAGCTTGCTATTGGCACAACCATGAGTTGGACCCAGGCAGTGTGATTCCAGAGCTACCCGCTTAACCACTACTATTGCCTTTGGGGCCCAAGGCAGTAAAGTCACGGGGTTTTAGGTGCAAAATGAGATGTAATCACCTTGGAAAACTAGGCATTACAAACTTGACTTTGGTTGTATTCTTTATTCTTTCACTGATCAATTAAGGTAAATTAAAACATCAATGTTAAGCTCAAGCCACAAATCAGTTGATCAAAAATCCAGAAGTGGGAGATAGACCGAGATCATAGTTAAAGCAGATTGACAAATGTACCAAGCCAGGATGTTCCCTAGATGCAAGGATCCAATATAGACATAGCATTACATGTGTGATTGGGGAGACTGAGGCTCTGAGCCTGAACCAGAGAATGACAGTCCATTTTCAGATACAATTATTACCTCTCAAAACTGTGAAGGGCAAAGTGGAGGCATTGATAATCCTCAGTGAACTAGTAAATCATAACAAGGACTGATTGAGTCTAACTGTTGTATTGCCCTCTGTCCATCCTTTTTGTATAGACTTAACTATGATGTTCTTTCTTGAATATTTTCCTTCACATATAAAACAGTTTTTGTTTCTTTTAGAGACCTGACCAATTACTGTTCTCACATTCATGTGACCATGGGAACATGAGCCTATAGAAATGTTTTATGGGCTTAGATCATAATTCCACAATATGAGAGGGAAGTACTCAGATTGTTTGATATCCACAGAAGTGAATAATAGCTGGGGGGAAAAAGGCCTTCAAGGATGATCTTTAAAATAAATTGATAATCTGATTCATTTAGGAAAAAGTAGAAATGTATATTTTTAAGATATCATGCTGCCTACGTTTCTTTATTGGTATCAGAAACTCGCTAACCTGGAATTAACTAATCCACTATTTACTTTGAATAAAAACAATTTTGGTTTAATATAGGCAAAGAGAGGAAAAACTAGTCCATTGACAGAATCCTAGTTCTTTTCTTTCTAGAATATATTTTATGCTCATTGGCTTGAACCAATTCCTCATCTTTGTGATTTCAAACTACATGGAATGTATTTATAATCTGAGCCCAGTTTTTGAGTTAGGGATGGCTGTTAAATTCTTTTATGGTGTTGTAAAGTTTATAGAGCAGAAGGGCAGCATTTCTCTTGCATGTTCAGAGGAAGATTTGATTTCTGAGATGCTCCCTGACAAAAGGGTGTTGGTGCTCAAATAAACTTTCCTGAAATGATGCAACATGATTGTGTTAAAAATTATCTTTAGCTATCTATTAATTAATGTGAAATATATCTTAGAGTGTGTATTATTTTAAAAATTGTTCCAGTTGAGTATAATTTAAATACTACTGATTAATACTGAAGTTTCATGTCCGAGTTAATGAAGAAACGAACTGCTTATAATTGCACAAAAGTGCTTAATGTAAAATGAAAAATAATTTTAATGTAATCATTCAGTGGAAATGATTAAAAAAAGGAATTAATTCCATGTTCTCCTAAAGAGAATATAGTAAATGCAGTTGATTTGCCCTCATGCCTCAGGGATTTCCTATGAATATTGTGCCATATTGCAGAACAGTGAGGTTCTCGCACTGCCTGTCTGTGTGGGCTTCTCTGCCCAGACACTTTAATTCTCCGAGTTCTTACATGTGCTGTTTACCAACAGCGTCCATCATCATCTTCTCTGCAGTTGTCACCGTCACGTCCTGTATTTCTCTCCATTCTTATCTCCTTCAGATTTCTTCTGATGTGATGTGCAGTGTTTAGAACTACTAATAAAATATGATTAATACATTTTTGAGAGATATAACTTTAATAAAGTATATATTACTTTAAATGTATGATATTTAGGGAACATTTTACTGTTCTTTTTATTTCCTCTTATTCCCTGGAGATGAATGATTGTTGTTTTGAATGTGCAGCATTTTTACTTAACATATCTGATTACTGGATGAAGATATTTTTTGTTTTATTTAAAAAATTAACTTATTTTTACTATAAAATACCATTGATCTTATCCTCAATTCACCCTATCAGTAGATTTCCTGACAGTTTCAACCAGGCTATCACCAAGGCATTTTCATTCCCCTGGTAGCAACATATCATAATTACACACAAATTAAATAACAAGGGAGGGTTTATTAAGTTTTCAGATTGCACACCGAAATGAATGAAGGCTATATCACAGGGCCATCTCAATCACACCAAAAGAAGATTTGCAAATGACCCTAAAGTGACACAATAGAACATCTATCACTTTTATTGAAATCTCTGTTCAGTGGTGTTTCCACTGTTGATCAAGCTGGGCTGCCTGGTCACATGGTATCAGACTTCTGCATTTGTTCACACTCTATAGAGAGAAGTCATGTGCAAACCTCTAAACCTGCATTTTGCCTGGACACCACATTTTTTTCAGTGAGCTCTTTACACCCAAGGCTCTATGTATTAAAATATAGCAGACAAATCTGGTCCATTAGGCTAAATGCCGGGCTATGTTAAATAAGAAACTTCTATGGGTGAGTGTCTTTTTTATTTTTAATTTATTTTTATTGTTAGGAGTATTAGAGATGTCCCTCATTTTCTCTCCTTTGCTCCCCTCCACTCGGCTCCCACCCCACCCCAGGCCTTCACCTCACTATTGTCTGGGTCCACAGGCTATACATACTGTATATGCATATAAGTTCTTTGGTTAATCTGGGCCCTCTCCCCCTTTTTTTATTTAAAGAAAAGAAGAAGACCTGTCTTGGGTCATAGAGTCTAAACCACTAGCAGCATGGCCTGGTAGGAAAGACAGACATGTCCGTCATCCTGGAGTTGTACAGGAGTGTTTGTACATCAAATAGGGGGAGAAAAATGTAAGCCATTCCAAAAGGATCAGCATTAGCTGTAGACAGAGGGGATGGGAGAAGCTGAAATGGCCTAATTCTGGGACAGATGCAGAGTCTGCAGGAAGACCTGTCCACCCTGTGTATTAGCTGTAGCAGCAGATTGGAAAGTTCATGTGTAAGAAGCAGAGGCTCCTGGGATTCTGTGCCACCTGGCTCTTCTCCCTTTTGGATAATCTCAGAAATAGGACCTGGAAATGAATCCTAAATTCCAAAGGATATACAAGAATGTGAGCAGTTTTTTGTCAGAGCTGGTCCATGGCGATTATTAATAGGCTAACTCTTCTGTCTCTCACTCTCTGGCTGCTGTAATTTTAATTTAGAACTTTTCAGAGGATATTTTTTCTTGTTAGCAGCTAGAAATTAAAAAAAAAAAAATCACCGAAAGTTCAGATCTAAATCCCTTAAAGCAACACGATACAAAGAACAGAACTCTGGCCTTGATGTCTAGAGGCCCAGAGGAGTCTAGATGCAGCAAAGCTTGAGCCTGCTACTAAATAGCCTTGTGACCTTGAAGCTTCATTTCTCCCTGAGCTTCATTTCCCTTCTCTGACAAGGAGGGAGTTTGAATGAGATGCTCTAACATCCATTCTAGCTCCACACAATGGGGTATAATGAAGCGCTGCTTCACCCAGGACACCGAGCGAGGGCCCACAGTGGCTGATTTATTCAGGACGCAGGGAAGGAGCGCGGGCTCTTCTCCCTTTGCTCTCTCTTAGGCTCTCGAGGCTACTTCTCCTTTTCCAGTGCTGCCCTCAACTGCTGGCATTTTTAAAGCAAGGAATGAACTATGAGAAGCTTTTTGAATTCTCTAGTGCAAGCATGTCAAACTCAAAGGCTAACAGGGGCCAAATAAACAAGGCTTAAGTTTATGGGGTCCGCAAAAAAACAAAAGCTTCCATTTTCATAGAAACGTAGGTTTATTTCTATAGAGACATGCTGAATACAAAGGGCTGAAATAAATGAGTAATTGTTAACATAAAATAATAAAACATTTTAATAAAAATTAATGTTTGTTTTTTAACATGAGCTCACCAAACATTGACTCTAACACGGAATCTGCAAAAATTAATAAGCGTAACGCAAATAAACCTATTTTTCTTGTTCTCTGAAAGCAAAATATTTCCTGTTGCACACACCAAACAAGTCAGTCCAAGGCTGATGACATGGCAATCGGCTGCTAAAATACTCACTGCTAGTATTAGTGGAGAGAAATGGTGCGCCTGGGCGTAAGGCACGTAAGGGAAATGAATGCAACACGATTATAGTAATCAGTCATTAGCAAACGTGGTAGTTCGTTATTAATAATTATGTATAACAGGATATTGTAAAAAGTAACTTACAAAATTTTTATTAAAACGTTTCTTACATACCGTTATATTGGCTGGCCCGCAAAAATATTCGTTGTGGGCCGCGAGTTTGACATGCTTGCTCTAGTGTCTCACTAGATTGAGTGAAACCTAATGTTGGGCAACTCTAGCTGCACCAGGTCACATGACATGCTCACAGATAGATGACAGGAAACAAAAGCACAATCCTTAGCCTGGGGCTAACCTCAATGGATGGGTACTGAGAGTTACAATATGAAGCTATATGGGCGCCCTGAAATGAGGGAATCAGAACTTAGTTCTATTTCATTAGAGACCCACATTTATCAAACCCAGTTGGAAGCATGGCCTAATTCAAGTCCTGTCAGACTATAATAAAGTGGGAGGTGTGATAGGGAAGATTAGCTGGTATATTGACCTACTTAGTGGTATAATGACTAGCTTAGGCACCGGGATGGGAATAACTATTCAGGAAGAGAACATTTTGAGGAAGTACTAGGGCAGTTAAGTGGTAGAGGCTGACATCTATTTTCCATCATTTATAATGAGGTTGGTTCATGCTACTCATCTCTTGCTCTATTTAGTTTCAGTATAGTGCCTTGTTCTTATTTACTTCTAATCAACTAAGCCTCACATAATCCTTTGGACAAGAAATATATTCATTGGAAGACAGTCAAAGGAAAATATTGTGACACATTTAAAAATATGTGACAGATAATTTTCATGCAATGTAAACATAGCCCCACAGTCTTACCCCTTCATCTCAGGTTTTTGCATCTATTCTAAGTAAGGCTAACATTTCTTCTTAAGTGTATGTTCTGGAGCAATATTCTAATCTGTTTATCATGGACAATAGCATGAAGCTGTTGAAAAGGGGTGAATGTGTGTGTCTGGGTGTAAACTGGAAATATTGCTTCATTTTATGACATTCTTAAAACCAAATTTTATGATCCCTTCTTTCTGTTGTGGGATCCTCTGGGTCCTTTTGACTTTTTCCCTGCTATGGAGTCAGCTGGCGCCTAGACAGAGGCCCCCGAAAGCAGTTTAGTATGTTTCAACAGAACCCTGGGTAATGGCTTTTAATGAATACTGCCCACAGTGTGGGCATTGAAATTGGGGACTGTCAGCAAAGCAGATAAGTCAATTTTAAGGATTCTCTAGGGGAGCTGCAAAGAGTTCCTCTCACTGTTGATGGCATATCCTGTCACAACTTCAGCCTCTGGAAATGCTTTGATTTAGCAGCAAGTTGGAGCTCTTAAACACTCCAATGGGCCTTTGTTGGCAACTGCGCTGCCTGTATACACAGAGGGCTCATTCTTCCACAGAGGCCAGACGGCCTGCTGATGGGCCAAACCAGTTTACACTGATGTTGCTGGTGGGAGGGAGCAGCAAGCAAGCAAGCATGGACCAGTGTGGCCTATAAAGGCACCATTTATCCCTTCCCAGCTCTGTATCTTCTTCCCCAAATGCATGCCCCCTTCAGCGTGCCTCTTGTTTAATGGCCTTTGAGCTGCAATCCTACAGACTAAAATACCTCCGACACGCCTCTAAAATAAATTCCTGAACATACAACAGAGGCTGTTACAAGGTGCCTTCCCAGTGTCCCTTGGGGAAAATGCTTTGCGGAGAAAGTAATGTCATCATACGCCCCCTCCACACGCCCACATTTCCCTTTGATCTCAGTGTTTACCTGTGGCTTATTGGTACCAAGGCAAACTGGGTATTGAGCATTTGACTTTGAAATAGGTCTGGTTCTCCAATAGGCATTCTTTGAAGTCAGATCCATTATGCATTGTTTATTGCCCTTTCAAACATACCCACATGTATTTCTAAGACCAGTGCTCTTTTTCACTCATTCAAAAGGAGCACTGGACTTTGTTGCCAAATTGGCTATCCTTTGATATTGTTAAAATGAGAAAAATAATATCTCTGGAGTCCATTTTGTCCACTTACAAATTATTTTAACAATATATGTTAAGGGCAATTTTACATTCTCTCTATCCCATTACTATCTTCCAAAACACAATTATATGTCAATTGAATGACTCAGAACTTCTTCTGCCCAAGTAATAAATCATAAGTGTAATGGGTAAAAAGAATTTGTCATTGTTCAGTGTGTATACAGAGTTATGTGGCATATAACCTCAAATTTCTTTCAGATCATATATAAATACATAATAAAATAATAATACTCATTAGTCAACACCAAATATAAGTTCCAGATGTCTGAACATCAAAGTATTTATAGGCCTATAGGAACCGCCTTAAGACAGGAACAGTTCTTCAGAAATGGCACTGGAAGAAAGCAGGCTACAAAAACCTCCCAAATTCTCTGAAACAAAAGCTATTCTTGTTTATACATAAATTATGAATGACTTTTTAAGGGCTGACTCATTGGCCAGTGCATGTGCCTACAAATCCGGTTTCACAAGAGAATGGGAGCTGACTGGACTAACAGGAATCCTCCAACAAATCATTTTTCCCAGCTTGTCTCTAAAGCAAGTCAATTTGGGGTTTCAGCCACCGCTCTGGTCGAGGCACAGAGGGGTTTGTTGCTTTAACTGGGAGCCCTGCCACGGCTCCGATGCCACTCGGATTGCCGAGCAGGAGCTGCCTGCTTCAAGCACGTTGTGGGCCAGCTCTGCTGTTTGCCAAGAGGCCTTCGGAGTCCTGGTGCTCTCCAGCTAGTTTTTGAAAGAAGGGACTTGGCAGCCCCCTCAAGTGGTGGGATTGGAGTGGCCGGACGTGGACCCCTTCCCTGAAGTCACCCCGAGCAATTGCAATTCCCAAGTTTCTTTGGATGTTGGCCTCATGTCCAGAGATACGGGCCTGGTGGACAAGAGCATCAGTTTCTAACTCTAATTATGCCATTTATTCACTACCTAACCTTAAGCAAATGAGTCAGCTTTCTTCAGGTTTTCTCATGAGATGTCCTACAGAATAGCCTTGCGGATCCTGTCCAGCTTTGATGAGCTATGATTTGCTTTTCCTCTACATAAAAAGAAATAAGTGGATGTACTATTTAGTTCATCAATGTGGTGTATTGGATCCCAATGACCAACATTGCTAATGAGTGGCTTAATTAATTATGACTTAATATAAGATCTCACCGCTAACACAGACCTTCCAACTCTTGAAACATTTCTCTCTTGCAAGGAGAAGAGGGGGCAGAATATGATTATTTTCTGAGAATTGAAGCCCAGACGACTTGTTGGCAATATGAAAAAAATTCTTTTATCCTTTCTTCCTCAGATCTTCCTCTTACAGGATTTTTTATAGGAAGGAGTGAAAAAAAGAAATTCACTTTTTAAATACAGTGATTCAAACCCTCCAATGACTGATAGTGGATGAATGTCAAGAATTTTGAACATGAGTTATCCATCTTAGTATTTCTACCCCAAATGCTTTCTGTTGATTTCTCTAATCATGGAAAAATGTCCCTAGGAAGGAAGTGTTTGGTTCTTGCAGCGTTGAATAGGGAGATAAGTATTTGGATCTGAGCTCTATTGAAACTCTTTGGGAAGCTGTTTAAGTGGATGTAACCACACTTCTCTTCCTTCTTTTCTCAGGAGGAATTTGTTTTTATTGGCACACTCTTCCAAGAATCCCGAATTTCCTCTGCTAAAGTTTGATCACTCCAAGGTGGTAATGGTGTTTAATGATCAGTTTTAATTAATAAATAAATGACTGCAAACTCCATAGTCAACATGGAATAAAGTCAGCATGGAAGAGAGATTACTTAAACCTTGAAACTCTAATGTTGCACAATTAACAATAAATCCATTATTACTTGATGTATTTTCTCAAACAAAAAACACATGTGACTGGGAATTTAAAAACTGAACAGGCATTGGCAAATGTTTTCCAAATATAATACACCATCCTGACAGCTAATGCATCAGCAATGTTTACTTCAGCAAATGTTTCCAATTTGGAGGGAGAAAAAAAATGAATGTCTAATAATAATCTTTTACATTGGAACATGTGTATGGTGCTTTACAGTTTACAAAGCACTTTCAATGTATACATCCACTCCACTGATCCTTAAAACCACCCTGGGAGGTAGATGGGACCCATGTTATCTTCCAGCAATTTGTAATTCCCCGCTCTTGTCATGCTGTTTTGCGTCTTTGGGATTTCACACATGCTCTTCCTGAGTCCTGGAATGTCCTCTTCTCCCTCCTCTGTCCCATTCTTCATCTAATTAATTCCCAATCAACTTTAAAAATCAGTGCAACTGCCGCCTCTTTTCAAATCCTCTGGAAGCCTCCAGTCTGATTCAGATGGTTTCCTTCTGTGCTTTTTCTGTACTCCACACGGTGTAGCAGCGATCACATGTTACTGTAATGATCTGTTGGCTTCTCTCTCTCTCACTAGAATGTGCGCTAACTTGATTGCATGGATCTTGTCTTATTTACCTGCCACTGTTCCTGTAACATAATAAGGACTCATAAATGTTGAAAGAATGAATGCATTCCACTTATGAGATGAGGAAACTGATGCTCATGAATTTAAGTGACTCGTTCAAGGTCACACAGCTAGTGAGAGACAGAGGTTGAACTTTAACCTGTGCTGTGGTTCTTCCAGTGTAGTAGTCTTTCCTCAGTATCACACTGTTTGCTCTGCTCATTTCTACTGAAATACATTAAATGATCATGGATATAGCATGATAGCATCTTGCGGGTATTTCTGCAGCAGATATAAGAAATAGCTGGGAAGAAGCATGCTTACTTCTCTTCTTCTTTATTCATTTAGTATTTTTAAACTCACTATTTACTTTCAATAGTGATTTGAGGCAGCTTAATATAAAGTTTATGAGAAAGAAGGACAAAAGATAGGAGCCAGGCAAAAGCAAAAGAAAGGAAGGAGGAAAAGTGTTGTATGAGAAATATGAAGCTAAGGAAAGTGACTATCATTTAACTTAAAACTTGGATTTGAGCTGCCTGGAATCCAGGTAGAAAAGGGAAACATGATGTGTTACATTGCTCTTATTATTATGTTAAGAGAGGTATAACCTCTCAGACAAAAGGTACAAACCTCCAGTTCTAAGATAACTAAGTACCTGGGATGCAATATACAGCATAATGGCTGTAGTGACCACTGCTGTATGTTACATATGAAAGTTGTTTAGAGAGTAAATCCTGAGTTCTCATCATAAGGAGAATTTTTTTTTCTTTTTCCATTTCTTTTTACTGTACCTGTATGAGATGATGGATGTTAACTAAGCTTATTGTGGTAATCATTTTACAATATATGTAAGTTTAAACCTTTATGCTACACGCCTGAAACTCATACAGTGATACATGTTAATTATATCTTAATAAAAATGGGGAGGGGGGAGAAAGAACATCATAGAAGGCATTCCCCCCCCCCCCAGCATTAAACTCTAAGAGGAATTTATTACATAGATATTTATATGAGTCCATGAAAAACATAATGGAAAATGCCTTCACCTGCAGCTCATAAAAGAGAAATTCCTTCATCAAAATTTATTGGATATCTCCTATATGTTAGACAATGTACTGGGATAAAGATTCAAAGAGGAATAAGATATGGCCCTCTGTTCAAGACTTCACAGTCAGCTAGCAGACTAAAGTAATATACAACTAAAGGGACAGAAACCTTTTCACAGTTATTTTTTTATAGCAATGTTCATAATAACTGGGCGCATTATATTAAGTTAGAGTTCCCCTGAAGACACCTTTATGAGGCAGCTAAATAAATACAGAATATGTGCATAGTTTGTATTTTGGGATTAGAGCTTTCTAACCAGGCCTTCTTTTTAAAAATCATAGGTTTTGACAAGAATATAAATATTTAAGTATATTATCAATGTTTGATGAATGAAAGGATCAATGTCTTATTTGCTTTCTTTTGGTATTTTTCTGAATTCTTTCATCTAAAGTCAATGTGAACTGTATGATCGCTGTTCAACATAAGAATGTATGTGTTTTAAAAATTTATAAACATTAACCATACATGGAGACATCTTTCTCAACTCTAGCTCACTAGGAAGTAAACCTAATAATAAGTTGTCTGGACTCAGAAAACATGGTTAAAGTGAGAAGTCCACATATTGTTTCTCTAATTGGTAACTCACTCAGAAAATCCCTCGGCTGGCTCGGAACCAACTGACGACCCCCCAGCTCTGGGCTCATAATGGGGAGCCTATTTTTCTTTTATTACTGGTAACTGGAAAAGCCTAGCAACTATTTTCCATTGACATTCCCTCCAGGATGGAGAGCTTGTTTTTCCTAGATTTTCGTATATTTTTAGGCGGTCATCTTGGGCAGTCTGGCTTTGTATCAAAAGTGGTTTTAATTGAAGAGGTTCTCCCTTGGGCTATTGGGCAGAAAAATACATTCTCTGTATCTCCATGTCTATTTTGGGGGTCATGGCAGGACTCCAGTTCCTCATCTTTTTGCGAAGCAGCTGGTCTTTCATCTTATCCCTGCCTGGGAAAAGGAAAAGGGAAGGAAGGAAGGACCAAAACCTGTGATCAGTCTTTAAATGGCTGGCTTAGAAGTGGCAACAGTGACATCCTTGCCACCTACTCTGTTTTCTCAAACTTATGGAAAATTTAAAAAATGGGCCCTGGCCAGGTAGCTCATTTGGTTAGAATGTCGTCCCCATAGACCAAGGTTATGGGTTTGATCCCCAGTCAGGGCACATACAAGAAGCAACCAATGAATGCATAAGTAAGTTGAACAACAAATCAGTGTTTCTCTCTCTCTCTCTCTCATCAATAAATAAAACATAAAAAATGTTGATGGAGAAACAGGAGTGTGGATTATTGGGCAATAAAATGATGGTGGGCTCTACTTTCAGACATGCTATTGGATGGTGCTTATGGGTGTTTTTACTTACATTTGACTCCACTCCTACGTCAAGTTTTTCATTTGCATAATTCTTATTTTCTTAGAGGCAGAAGATGCTTGTGCTTGGCTTTAGGTTCATGAAACATTTTTCTAAGTCCATGCACGTGCGTGGCTTCTGCTCCCTTTGCTTCCTGCTTGGCTTGATGAACTGTAATACACTTAGTTTGCACAGAGAGTCATGCTTGATATTCTACCATTTGAGAATATGCTTTGGTATACACTGGGCAAAAAGACTGGCCTTTCACTTGTATCTAATATGGGGAAGATGGGATGTGAACTAAGTGGGATCCATAGGCTGTAGGTCTGGTATTATGGTAGGCATTTTAGTACATTACCTCAGTTCTCACAACCAGTGTGCAAGGAAGGGTTGCTTATCCCCATTTTCTAGTGACAGGTTTCAAGGTCAGCTAACGTGTGAAGTCACACAGTTGTTGTTGGTGGAACTAGGGTGCCCTGAAGCTGATAGCACTCCACAGTCTTATGTTCCGTCATGTTGACCAGGCAGCCTCCATGGAGGCCCGAAGGGCCCAGCACACCATGATGCATCTTTAGGAGAGTAAGGGATAATGACGTGTTCCCGCAATGTTTTCCTTAAAGGATTCTTTCTGCAGGGTGGGATTATCAGTAGAGCAGAGTTTTAGGCCATAACCCAGCATGTATCTTCTGAGAAAAACACTGATTCACCCAATTATGTTATTCAGAGGAGACTAAGAAATGAGGCATCAACAGACAGTGAAATTCCTTTTCAGTGAAACCAGAGATGTCAGAGAAAAAGCAATTAGAGACATTTCATAATACTTCATACACAGTGCACTTATCTGATTCTCAAGCTCTCTTGTCCTAGTTAAGAGGACAGGATAAGGGGTGTGACGCCCACATAGTTTCGCTTGAAAAAGGGACACATGCTAAAATCAAACCTTTGAGGATTTTACTGATATGGCTTGTTGGGAGTGGCTTCTTTTCAGTTGAGGCCACTGTGTATGGAGCCTAGAGGCCTAGATTAGGCTTCTGAGAGTTTCAATGTGGCACTATATAGAAAGTCATTTTACTAAAGGTAGTTTCACTGGATGCTGCTTAGATTTCTGTGATAATTTACTGTCATTGAAAAAAATTTCTGAAACTCTAGTCATAAAGTAAAAATTCTTTGGAAGCTTCTAGGGTGTCCTAAATTATTAGTCAGATTGTATATATTTGGGGGTTATGCTCAGAATGTTAAACATCTGCCTTGGCTTGGCCATGGACCACGAGAAAGGACCCAGGCTGCAGAATTGGGTCTGAGCTGGGAGGAGCCCTTCCTGTCAGGCTCTGAGTATTCAGGAGCTGCATTGTGGGAAGGTCTGGAGGTCCAGGGAGAAGAAACCTAGGTGTCTAGAAAGCAGGGAGGATCTCAGGGGGCTATTTACCAATTGACGGACAATGTACAACGTTTTAACAACGGTCACCACCACACCAGTATGTATGAACTGGAGGTCAGGTTTGTGTACATGACAACCAATCCAAAATAGTAATGAAATTCTACATTTACTAGGTGCTATAGGTCTAACTGAGGAAAATCCTAAAGCCAACGTGAAACTCCTTCTAGGAGTCTTGACATCTAACACTGGAAGGGTGATATAGTTGAATATTTGAGAAAACAGTCTCTGGAGTTAGACTGCTTGTGTCCTATTGCTGCTGAAACAAGTTCTCACAAACTCAGTGGCTTCAAACAATGCACATTTTATTCTCTTGCAGTTCTGGAGGTGGGATGTTTAAATTCAACATGTCATTAGGGCTGCATTCTTTCATAAGGCTCCAGGGGAGAATCCATTGTCTTGTCTTTCCACCTTCTAGAGGCTGCCTGCATTCCTTGGCTCATAGCCCCTTCCTTACATCAGTCCAGGTCCTTACTTCCAACATCATGTCTCCTATTACTGACTTTGGCCTACTTGCTTCCTTCCTATAAGGACCCTTGTGATTACATTTGGCCCACTTGAATAATCAGGGTAATCTTCCCATTTCAAGCTCTTTAATTTAATCCCATCAGCAAAGTCCCTTTTCCATGTAAGATAACATATTCATAGGTTCTGGGGAATTCGTTCATGGACATCTCTGAAGGGGATCATTATTCTACCACAATGGATTCCCACCTTTCCTCGGCCACTTCTTAGTTATGTGGCTTAGTGACTAACTATGAAGCCAGTTAGCCATTCTCTCTGTGCCTTGGTTTTCTTGTCTGATAAATGTAGGATGAAGAGTAAATGCATTATTACAGGTGCAGGGCTTGGAACGGTCCCTAGCTCCTAACATGTGTTCAGTGAGGGTTACCTGTGTGACATTAGAGTCACTGCTCTTCTGGTGACTGCTCCCCAACTGACTACAGAGCTGATGGCCTCACCAGGCCTACTAAAGAGGTCATCACCTTTTGGTCCTTCATGAATCTGTTGCAGTCCAGTGACCCGCCTGGTTTCCAATCCCAGCAACTCTCCTTTACTGCAGATGGGTTATTTCTTGAGTTCTGGAAGCATCAGCCTAGCTGCACCTCTGGGACAAGGAGAAGAAGGGTAGATTAGCTTTAAGAAATTATAGGTCAATATTCTGAGCTCACTACGAATCCATGCCTCAAGTCTACCAATTCCTTGTTTCAGGGACCATCGTTGTAAGAATCTTTGCAAATGAAGTTTCATCCTGTTCTCACCCATCTTTCTAGTGCAGGGTTGCTTCCCCCCTCCCCCCACCTCGATCTGATGGGATCCCTGACATTGCCATCTTCTCGTTTTTGTGCCTCGCTGGTTCCCACATCCTCCAAGTCCCATAGGAGGATGTGGGGACAAGCCCACCCCCAGCACATCTTCCCTCTTGAAGGGATTTCAAAGCCTTCATATCAAATGTGGAGAATACAAGTTGATTCCTTTTATAGAATAAATTGGATTTGGGCTTGCAGACATCTACTGTTTGAGAGTTGTCCTGAAAGAAGAAAGTGGCATGGGACAGGTGGCTCCTTCCAACTTGGGGGATCTATGGATTCAGTGGGGACACTCAGAATGTTGTAAGATGCTCTCCTGACATGACTGAACTCAGAGAGACTTTCTCCAGGGCATTGTAAAACCTCATCCCACTTCTGTAGTGTTCAGTTGTTTTACATCTCTATTTGTGGAAATTTCTCACCTGTAAAGCCATATGCAGATAAAGAAAATATATTCTCTGACACTAAAAATCAATCCATTTAAACCACTGATCTCTCCCACTGCTCCCTCGCTCCATTACCACAATTTTTAAAAAAAGAATTTCAACTTGTGGCATCACTTTGGTAACATCTATTGCTTCTAAACTAGGTTGTACTATTTTGAAAAACAAAAAAAGTATTTTACCCAGACCTATTTTCCTCGTCAACTGCCTTTGCCACAAAAGACTAAATTTGTCTTTATTATGAATAGAGCTCAGTTACAGAGGAGTTTTACTGGCCACCTTAAAAGAAGCAGGGCTGTTTTAATGAGTAGAATAATTTGAAAGTTTCATGTCCTTCATTTTCCAGCCCTCTTTTTAAATTAAAAAAATATCCTTTACTAGAAGAAATGCAAACCATTTCTATAATATGAAGACTTTACAGCTCTTTAACATTAAGCATCCAAAGACACAGAAACTCAGCCCAAAGCAGGCTTGAAGTGGGAAGAGCACTTGATTAGAAGTCAGCAAACCTGGGTACTAGTTCTTAGTTACTAATTAAGACTTAACATTCTTTGTGCCTCAGCTCCTCTCGTGTAAAATGTGGATAATAATTCCTCTGCCTCATAAACTGCAACAGGGCTCACGGGAAATAATCTTTAAGGAACTGCAATGGCAAGTACAAAGGGCTGTTTTGAAATATGAAATGCCAGCACAGAAAAGTGGAGAGAGTGCAGGTTTCATGCAGCCTGTGTGCTGAGTGCTGCTTCTGTTAAGGAACAAGCTGTGCGCCTTGCTCTTTAGTTAACCTCTCTGAGCTTTGAATTCCTCATCTGTAAATGTAAAACCCTACTGGGCGATTGTGAGGGTGGAAAGAGAGCACAAACCAAGCATTCAGTGATGGTAGCTTACTACTTTTCTTCACTGAGCAAGGCATTCCTGTCTGTATATCCGAACTATAAATATACTTAGAGGTTTCCCTGAACCAGGCACTCTTGGAACATTTGACTCAATAGACTTTCTCCTTTTTTCTTTTTAAATGAAAAATTGATACTGTGGGCAGGCTTGTGGTTCTCCATGTCATTAAGTTCAGAAATAAATGTGCTCCACCATAAACTCCCCGTGTTGTCTCCAAAGGCAGCTCAGGTTTGCAGTCTGCACGTGAGTGGAGTGTGCTCTTGCCTGTGAGGAGCATCCCTGCCCCTTGGGACAGGGCCCAGGGCCCAGGTATTGTGTCTAAGAATTTCCTTCTCTCTCCTCACAGGCCCCATGTCTCTCGCAGCTCAGTCTGGCACAACTTTAAGTCAGTGAGTGCAAACTCAAGCGAGGGCAGGGAGGTAACCAAATGAGTGTTGTGTGTTTGGGAGATGCAACCTGGGAGCCATGGAGAACAGGGACGGACAGCTCAAAGTCCAGCTGGTGGTTGCTAGGCAGAATTTTGCTCTATCTTATTTGTTTTTCTAATAAAAGCCAAAATTTTGAATTTTCATGGGATATTTTCCAATTGTTAAATGTGAGCAACTAATCCAAATTACTCTGGAACTCTGTAGAGATGAGAGTTAGTCCATGGACCACCAATGTGTATCTTCCTATATTCGGTGTCAGCCGGTGGGCCTCTAGTAACTCTGTGTGTCAGGGAGACTCTACTTGTATCTGCATGAATGTGGGTCACTTAGAATCATAATCACCTTTAAATGAAAAAGCTACAAACTCTCCACAGAGAATAATAATAATTTGGGAAGCGATGTGTACTTATTCTAACAATTTTCTCCCTATAATGCCAAACCAACACCTTGGGATGGCTACTGTATCAAATGACTTATTAAATTAAAAGCACCCTCATATCATCTAAGAGTTTAAAAATGTATTTCAGGTAAGATCATAGGCACATTTTTCTCCATGCCATCCTTTAAAAAAACCTACATCTTCATTGATTTATGTTTTTAACCATTTCTTAGTTTTGGTTTTTAAAAATTTAAGTATTCTAAGTTATTTCACTAGATGGTGCTATATGTAGTTCAGAGTTAGGGTCAGTGTCAACTCAAAAATCTGGGAGTCCTCTGAGGAAAACATTTCTTCTTATGACCAGAAGTTGTCAATGATTTGAATTGGGATGTTCCAATTGGCTTTATTCTCTTCCTTGCCTTTGTCTATGGGATTGGTGAAGGTGCCTCACCAACAGAGACTGTCATTTGCCAGGCACTTTAAACACTACTTTCCCAGTGGTGGAAGGTGTTTAGATTTTCTCTGGCCATAGAGATCTTGCCATCTCTGGAGCACCTTTGAGTTCTGCCATAGGTCACACTTCCTTTGGAAGGTGTCTCTATCCTGACCCTGTGATCACTTCATCCTTATTCTTTGGGTGCTAACATTCAATGTCCTTATAGCCTCATTTCTGAGCTGCAGAATATGTTGCTAAGTTATTTTCAAGATGGTTCATAAATATTTTAATTTTACAAATCTCATTCAGTACTTATAATTTATTGGGAAATGTATAAGTCTTTCTACATATATTATTTCATTCATTAGGTATAAGAAATTAGTATTTTAAACCAATTTTGTAGAGTTTTTCTTCACTCTCTATTCTCAGAAGACACATAGAAAACTCTCTAAAGAGAGAATGAAAACCTTATCAACCTGCATTTTGCCACCTGTAAAGTCATCAGTCATTTTCACTGTTAACCACATGATATGTAGGCCTCTTGATTGTGTTATTAATTTAAACAATTTTAATTCTAAATTAATCACAAATTAAGGAAGGCTATAATTAATTTTGAAAGTGTCTTTTCAACAATTCTGTTGCCTTCATGAAAGAGCCAGTTTTGCTTACAACTGTACCCCCTCCCCCCAACGTACCAGGTATCTAGTAGGTGATCAATATCTGCTACATTGATCATTAGGTTATACACTTCTAAATACTACCCCAATTACTCTAGTAACATTAGAACAAAGCAACGTTATTTCTGTAGTGTTCCATAGGATGAGGGAATGGATTCTCAGAAACTTGTCCTAGGTCCCACAGGCAATGGTAGCAATATAATTTGGAATTTTTTGGGGTCCTGAAACCTGGGAGAGAATTCAAAATGCTTATCGTTTTCTTTTGGGGCAAACAAAATAACCAAATGTGATAGCAAGTGGGAACAGTATATCACTCAATTTTGACAACCATATCCCTATCTAGAGTGGCAAAGCATTTACATCACATCTTTCAAATCTTCACAACTGACTAAAGAAATATTCTTAAAAATGGAAACATTGAGGAGTCTTTGACACATCAGATAAGCTGATTTAATAAATAATTGGATCTCTTTACATGTTATAGGTTAATATAATCTATTTATTCTTGAGTCAGTTTTGGTACAGTAGTTGGTATTTTTCTAAGAATTTGCCCATTTCATCTAGATTATCTAATTTGTTAGCACTCAGTTGTTTATAGTATTTTCTTATAATCCTTTTATTTCTGTAAGGTCAGTAGTAATGTCCCCCCTTTAATTCCTGATTTTAGTAATTTAAGTCATCTTTTTCTCTTGGTCATTATAGCTAAAGGTTTGTCAATGTTGTTGAACTTTCCAAGGAACCAACTTTTTGTTTCATTAATTTTCTTTATTTTTGTATGTTCTATTTCATATATTTTTTTGCTTTTATCTTTATTTTATTCTTTCTGCTTGATTTTGCTTGTCTTTCTTTAGTTTCCTAAGATGGAAGGTTAGGTTATTAATTTGAGAACTTTTATTTTATTCTTTTAAAAAATTTTTAATATAGGTGATTCAGCTATGACTTTCCCTCTAAGCACAGCATTCACTGCATCATTGTTGTGCTGTGTTTTGGTCTTCCTTCATCTCAAAGTATTTTCTGACTTAACTTTTGATTTCTTCTTTGACCCATTGGTTAAAGATGATACATAAATGGAAAATAAGCAAATGAAAAAGGGTGCTTTAGGGAATCACAAATTAAAACAATGGGATACCACTACATACCTATTAGAATGACTAAAGCCCCAAACTCTGACAATACCAAATGCTGGCAAGGATATGGAACAACAGGAACTCTCATTCATTGCTGATGGTAGTGCAAAATGGTGTAGACACTTTGGAAGTCACTTTGGCAATTATTTATAAATCTAAATAGACTCTTACCATATAATTCAGCAATCATACTCTTAGATGTTTACCCAAATTAATTTAAAACTTATGCCTACACAAAAGCCTACACATGCATTTTTATAGCAGCTTTATTTGTTATTTCCAAAAATTGGAAGCAATTAAGATGTCTTTTAAAAAAAACTATGATACATCCAGGCAATGGAAGATTATTCAGCAATGAAAAGAAATGGATTATCAAGGCATGAAATGACATGGAGAAACTTAAATACATATTGCTAAGTGAAAGAGGTCAGCCTAAAGAGGCTACATACTGTATATTTCCAACTATATGACGTTCTGGAAAAGGCAAAACAGTAAAAGGATCAGTGATTGCCAGGGGTTTGGTTGGAGGGAGGGAAGGATGAATAAGTAGAGCACAGGGAGTTTTTAGGGCACTGAAACTATTCTTTACGATGTTGTATTAGTGGTACATGTCATTAGACTGATGAACAAGAACAGAACCAGAAACAAGGAGGCATCGATTGGACTATTGGGCCTCAGAGGGAGGATAGGGGATGGTGGGGGGAGTGGGGAGAGATCAACCAAAGGACTTGTGTGCATGCATATGAGCCTAACCAATGGTTAAGTTCAACAGGGGGTTGGGGCATCCGTGGGGAGGGGTGTGGGATGGGAATGGGGGGATGAGGACAAATATGTGACACCTTAATCAATAAAGAAATTAAAAAAAAATCCATAGGACTTACAGCACACAGATTAAACCTTATTATACACCATGGAATGTGGTTAATAATGTATCAGTATTAGTTCATCAATTATAACAAATGTATTCTACAAATGCAAGATGCTAATAATAGAGTGGATTGAGGGAGGAGAGAAGGGTAATATGGGAACTCTACTTTCTGCAAACCTAAAACTATATTAAAAAGTAAATGCATTATTTTTTTAAAAGAATGTAAGCTGGTGTTTCACATTCAGAAACTAGCCATATTTTGAATTTCTAATAAAAAATTTTAAGGTGGTTTTATAGTCTGGAATGTTTTAGAAATAGGAAGAAAGGAGTTCAGATGAGCCTATATATCTTGAAGCAGATGAGGAAACACTGTCCTTTCTAGTTATGATTTGGTCTGGAAAAAAAGGTGATATATTGAAATTTTTATTTCTTATGAGTGGGCAAAAATAACATCCTTCTAAAGGGATATTTTAAAGTCATAGCAATAGTAACCTTGTCTATAAATGCTTAAACAGTCCCCAAATTTCAACCCCTAATGAGCATCCTTCCCTTTGCTGCCAGGGATAACAAAGGCAAACAAACAAACAAACAAACAAAAAAACAAAACAGAAAAACTCTGCTCATAATCATTTGGTAGTTTCCCTTTCCCCATAGGATAAAATAAAACACATTATTCTAGCATGTGAAGCAATGCATGATCTGGTTCTTATAGACTAGTTAGTCTCATGTCTTCTTTAGTAATGAACCACTATATTGTACACCTGAAACTAATATAACCAATACAAGGTTGAATACCAACTATACTTAACTTAATAACAATAAAGAATGAATAGATCAATGAACAAATTTAATGAGCACTTGCTTAGTAAAGACCATTCTGCAACATTCTAGGGGCCCAGCATTAGGAACAGAGATGTCTTTTCTACCACCGTATTTTATAACTAAGTGTCTAGAACTTTATAATCCAGCAACAGAATGCATGTTAAGCTCTCTTAATCCACTATGCTCTTTCTCACATCCATGCCTCTGAGATTGCTAGTCCTGCTGGCTGGAATGCCCTCATCAAGCCTTCCTTCAGCAAAATACCTGATCATCCCTCAAGATTCAGCTCAGTTTATCTCCTCTGTGGCACTTCCCCCCACTGCACATCATACCTCCATTGTAGCAATTTCCCGGCTCTATTACAGACGTTTTCCCCCATAACCCCACTGGATGATGAGCCCTTTGAGGGCTGTATTATTACACCTCTAAATCCCTAGCACCTGGTTCACATTTACAGCCTTGCAAGAAAGCATAGGTGAATGCATGGATTTTTTCATTGATTCAGCAAATGCTTGCTGATTGCTTTCTCAAAGGCAGGCTGTGCATTGGGTACTGAGGACTCTATGATATTATGGTACTTACATTCTAGCAGGGGAGAGAGATAGCAAAATGACTTGGGAAGGTCATAAGTGCTCTGAAGAAAATGAGCAAGGAGAGGTGACAATGAATGAGTGAAGGAATGAATGAATGAATGGGTGAAGAGGGCAGGGCTCACCTTAGGCAGGGTATTTGGGCAAGGCCTCTTGGCTGATCCAGGAAGAAAGAGAAGGGGGCTTTTGGGAGGGAGATGGGAAAGTTGGAAGAACAGGACTAAGGGGTATTAACATGGATAAGGTTGGTGTATTTAAGAAGAGAAAAGCTGAAACGTAGTGATGGAGGCAGAAAGGAACAGATGACGTAGTTGGGCCAACTAGGTGTAGCCTTTGACACCATTTTGAGGACTGTGGGTTTTATGGTCAGTGCAAAGTTTGGAGGGTTTTAACAAGGTGAGTGACATGATCTGATGCACTTCAAGAACATCATTCTGGCTACTACATGAGGATGAATGTAAAGGTCCAAGAGGAGACTGGTTAGAAGGCTACTCTACTGCAGCTGAGTGATGATGCGGGCATGGATGGGGAAGGAAGAATTGTCTGCAGTACCTAGCTTTCACCAAGATTTCCACCCTAATGCTAAAAAGGTGAATTGATTCTAGCTTCTGAGGTTCGAGTGATAGGCTGACTTACGGGAATCTGGTATAGGGGGTGGATAGATAGATACAGGGAAGGAAGAAAACAAGGTAGGTAGATAGATTGGTGGGCATATATGCTTCCTGCCTTAAAACTTTACTTTTTTTTTTCACATAGGATTTTAAAATGGCATGGTGAAATGGTCAGATCTGCATACTTGTGGCCTTTAATCCATTGGGGGCTTATATACCACCACCCTGTGTTTATATTATGCATATGTACTAATAAGAAGACCTATGTCCATATAGCTTGTTTAACCTTTTGTTTTATACATTTAATCTAATTTATAAAGGCTTAAGGACACTACCTTGCTATTGGTTTTTCACCAGGATGCCTTGCAATATAGTATATATTCCATAAATATTTGTCAGATTTGGATCAGTCAGAAAAGTAACCTAAATGCCATGCTTGGAAACAGGTCCTCCTTCCCTCCCTCCCTCCCTCCCTCCCTCCCTCCCTCCCTCCCTCTCTCCCTCTTTCTTTGAATCTTCCTTCTTCTTGGGATTGGCAGTCTACCATCTAACTGATATCCTGGTGTTTTGTTAGCTGTTGATGAGTCAGTAGACCCTTAAGTTTTGGTCAAGAAAAATTTTTACAAGAACCTATTAATATGTAAAATCCTCAGGGTTACATACTCAGTTATTCTCTGCTGTGTTGAGAGATGTTGTCATGCTGACTTACAGTTGGTGTGAAGATATCCACAAATGAATTGCATTTTTTTTATTGCTCTTGAGATAAATAAAAGCATCATCCCAGGTGCACAGTGGAAAATACACCACTTGTACAGTTTCAAAGTTCTTAAATGAGTGTCCAAGCTAATGCACAGATGAATATTTTAAAAAATATATAGTATCTCATTTGAAATGGCATCCTTTCAATTTGAGGACCAATCTGATGCTACGGAAGATGTTTCTGAGCATCATTTTGCAAATTTTAAAGTCTAGGCTTCAAATCCAAGACATGAAGATGCACCTTCTTGCTCTGTTACCACCCACAGAAGGTTCTCCTGTTGGCACGCTCCAGAGACAGTGTTTCCACTTTGAACATGTGCAGACACTGGGCTCCTGGTCTTTCGTAAAAAATTAAATTGTAAAGTATTCGAGGGAGTCCAGCTGGTGAGGCTCAGTGGTTGAGTGTTGACCCATGAACCAAGAGGTCACTGGTTTGATTCCCAGTCAGGGCACACGCCTGGATTGTGGGCTCGATCCCCAGTAGGGGGCATGTAGGAGGCAGCTGGTTGATGTTTATCTCTCATTGATGTTTCTATTTGTCTATTCCTCTCCCTCTCTCTCTCTCTCTCAAAAAAAAAAAAAAAGAAAGAAGAAAGAAAGAAAAGAAAAGAAAAGAAAGAAAGAAAATTGAATTAAAGAATTTGAGGGAAAGGTCAGGATCCCTTTTCACCTGTGTCTCCCCTTTATTTTATTATTTTTATTCTTACCTGAGTACATGTTTATTGATATTTTTAGAGAGAGGGGAGGAGAGAGAGAGAGACATTGATGTGAGAGAGAAACATTGATCACTGCATCCTTGTACATGCTCTGACGGGGCCAAACCCACATTTTTTGGTGTACAGGATGACACTCCAACCAACGAAGCGACCCATTCAGGGCCCCATGTTTCCCCTTTAAATCATAGCACTGCTCAGCATGGGACACTGGACCTGGAGCACACCCCAGTTGGGGCCTGAGCAGTACCAACCCATGGACCAGGGGCCAGCAGAAGAAGTGCCAGAACACTTGCCTCCTTGCCCAGGTCTGAGTGGGCAGTACCTTTCTTAATTGGGACAAGGGAATGTGAGCTCAGCAAGTAAGGCAATTTAGGGGATCCCCTTCTTACCCAGCATGTCACTTACATAAGAAGGCAAAAACACGGCTTTTTGTATTGAGGAATTTTTGAGGTATCCTAAATGGGTTATATAAAGCCTGCTTAGGATAATAAAGGAAGGTGGAGGAAATTGGGCAAGGTTTACCTAAATATGGGAAAATAGTCATTGTCCCCTTGTTTCTTTGACAACACTTACTTTACAATTGTCTTCCAGATCATAATGAAAACATTTAAGGCTCATTAAAAATTGCCTGAAAAATGCCCTACAAGATATGTGAAACAGACAACGTAAAACAAACAAATAATAGTTTAGAAGGGCAGTAAAGGTTATGTTTTTAACCAGAGATTTAAATAAATAATGATGGTATTTACCAGTATGTTTAAGACCAAAACAATACTTGTATTACCTGGGTGCTTTATCCTGAAGGAGCTGGGCCATACCTCGCCTCCCCCCGAAGTGTGTAGCATGGGATATCCACTTAAGCTTGGTGGGATCCCGCAAGAGTGCTTTACAGGTTCCTCTTGTTTCAGGCCAGAGGCAAGTTTTTGGCCTCCCCCTGAATCCTGTGTTTGTTTCCCCACGGCAATGCCAGGTCCCCCCATCGAGAGCATTTGGCAGCACAGTGGAGGGAGGTGTGCCAGCAAAGCTCTCACAGTGTTTATGGTGCCAGCTGCTTCCTTGGCATCCAACGAGGTTTCATCATCTTTTGTTTGGGATTTTCTTGGAGCTCATGCTCATTTCTTTAAGGTCGTAAAAGGATGAGGTATTTCCACATCTGCAACCACCAGTGCTTGCTCAGTGGAAAATGATGAGAAATAGTTTGGTTGCCTTTGTCAGAAGCCAAAGGCACAGGTCTACAGCACTTTACAAAGTGTTCTCACACCCAGTGTTTCACTGCAGTCTCTTGGCAAGTCACTTATACTAGCAGTTTAACAGGACCTGAGAAGTTGACTAGCCCAGAGCAACTTCACTAGTTAAGTAGCAAAGTCAGAACTCAAACCCAGGACTTCTTCTTAGAGCAGTATTAGATTCACAACAAAAGTGACAGAAAGTACAGAGATTTCCCATATACTCCTGTCCTTACACAAGGACTGGCATCCCACTATCACCATCCTTCGTGTTACATCAGAGTGTACATTTGTTACAACTGATAAACCTGCTTTGGTGTATCATTATCCCCCAAAGTCCATAGTTTACATTAGGGTTCACTCTTTTAAAAAAAAAATAAATAAAAATATATATATATATATATATATTATTTATATATAAATATATATATATTTATATTGATTTCAGGGAGGAAGGAAGAGAGAGAGAGAGATAGAAACATCAATGATGTGAGAGAATCATTGATTGGCTGCCTCCTGTATGCCCCCTACTTGGGATCAAGCCTGCATCCCGGGTACGAGCCTTTGACCAGATTTGAACACGGGACCCTCAATCCGCTGGCCGATGCTCTATCTACTGAGCCAAACCAGCTAGGGCTAGGGTTCACTCTTGGTGTACATTGTTTAGTTTTGACACATGTATAATGGCTTGTATCCATCATTGTAGTATCATACTGAATAGTTTCACTGCCAAAAAAAAAAATCCTTCATGCTCTGCCTATTCAATTTTCCTTCTCACCTAGCCCCTGGAAACCACTAACTTTTTTTACTATCTCCATGGTTTTCCTTTTTCAGAATATCATAACTTGTAATCATACAATATGCAGCCTTTTCAGATAGGCTTCTTTCAGTTAGTAATTTGCATTTGTTTCCTATGTGTCTTCTCATACTTTTTAAAAAATATATATATTTTATTGATTTTTTACAGAGAGGAAGAGAGAGGGATAGAGAGTTAGAAACATCGATGAGAGAGAAACATCGATCAGTTGCCTCCTGCACACCCCCCACTGGGGATGCGCCTGCAACCAAGGCACATGCCCTTGACCGGAATCGAACCTGGGACCCTTGAGTCCACAGGCCGACGCTCTATCCACTGAGCCAAACCGGTTTCGGCTGTCTTCTCATACTTTTCTAGCTCATTTCCTTTTAGTGTTGAATAGTATTTGATTGTCTGGATGGGCCACAGTTTATTTATCACGTTGGTTGCTTCCAAGTCTTGGCAATTATGAATCTAGCTGCTATAAACATCTGTGTGCAGATATGTGTGTGGATGTAATTTCAACTCCTTTGGGTAAATACCCAAAATTGTGATTGCTGGATCAAATGGTAAGAGCATATGAATGTTGTCTTCCAAAGTGGCTGCACCATTTTGCATTCCCACCAGCAGCGAGTGAGAGTTCCTGTTGCTCCATATTCTCACCAGCCTTGACCATGTCAAGAGTTCCAGAATTTGGCCATTCTAATAGCTGTGCAGTAGTATCTCATTGTTGTTTAATATGCAATTCCCTAATGATGTATGATATTGCATATTATTCCATATGATTGCTTGTCATCTGTATCTCTTCTGTCCAGGTATTTTGCCCAAATTTATCAGACTGTTCGTTTTCTTATTGCTAAGTTTTAAGAGCTCTTTGTATATTTTGAATAAAAGGCCTTTATCAGATGTATCTTTTGTAGCTATTTTCTCCCAGTCTGTGGCTTATCTTCCATTCTCTTGACGTTTTGTGTACAGAAGTTTTTAATTTTCATGAAGTCCAGCTTTTAAATTCTTTCTTTCACAGATTGTGCTTTGGGTGTTGTAGCTAAGAAGTTATTGCCATTCCTAAGGTCACTTAGGTTTTTTTCCTTTGTTGTCTTTTCAGAGTTGTATAGTTTTGCATTTTATATTTAGACCTATGATCCATCTTGAGTTTATTTTTGTGAAAGGTGTAAGGTCTGTATCTAGATTCTTTTCTCTTTCTTTCTTTTCTTTTCTTTTGCATGTTCATGTCCAATTGTTTCAGCACCAGTTGTTGAAAAGACTATCTGTGCTCCATTGTATTGACTTTTCTCCTTTGTCAAAGATCATTTGATTGTATTTTTATCTACCTATTTATGGTCTCTCTATTCTGTCCCATTGATGTATTTGTCTATTTTTCACCAATACTACACTGTCTTGATTGCTGTAGCTTTGTAGTAAGTCTTAAAATCAGAATACTGTTAGTCCAACTTTGTTCTTATCTTTCAATGTTAAGTTGGCTATTCTGGGGCTTTTCCTTCTCTCTATAAAATTTAGAATAATTTTGTTAGCATCCACAAAATAACTTGTTAGGATTTTGATATTATAGATTAAATTGAGAAGAACTGACTTCTTGACAACATTGAATCTTCCTATCCATGTACATGAAATATCTCTCCATTTATTTAGTTCTTTTTGATATCTTTCATTAGAGTGTTGTAGTTTTCCTCATATAGATCTTGTACATATTTTTGTTATAAGTAAGGATATAATTTTTTCAGTGCTAATGTGTTTTTAATTTTGAATTTCATTTGTTTATTGCCAGCATATAAGAAAGGGATTGACTTTTGTGTATTAATCTTATATTCTGCAACCTTGTTATAATCGTTTATTAGTTCCAGGAGGATTTTTTGTCAATTCTTTTGGCTTTTCTACATAGACAATCATGTTGTCTGTGGGCAAAGACAGTTTTATTTCTTCCGTACCACTCTGTATACCTTTTATTTCCTTTTCTTGTCTCATTATATTAGCTAGGATGTCCAATATAATGTTGGAAAGCAGTGGTGAGAGGAAATATCTTTGCTTTTCTGATCTTAGCAGGAAAGCTTACCACAAAGTATGATGTTAATTATGGGTTTTTATAGTTTTGTGTTTTTTTTTATCAAGATCCCTTTTATTCCTATTTTGCTGAGGGTGTTTTATTTTTTAATAATGAGTGGGTGTTGGATTTTTTTTTCAAATGCTTTGTCTACATCTATTGATATGATTATGTGATTATTATTTTTAGCCTATTGATGTGATGGATTGCATTAATTGATTTCCAGATGTTGAACCAACCTTGCATACCTGGGATAAATTCCAATTGATCATGGTGTATAATTCTTTTTATACATTGTTGAATTTGATTTGCTAATATTTTATTGAAGATTTTTAAATATATGTTTGTGAAAAGTATTGATCTATAGCTTTCTTACAATATTTTTGTCTGGGTTTGGCATTAGGATCATGCTATCCTTATAGAATGAGTGAGAATGTATTCACCCTTAATGTCTGGAAGAGATTACAATGAATTGTTATATCTTCTGTAAATGTTCAGTAGAATTTTTTTTCTTCTGGGCCTAGAGCTTTTAGTTTTGGAAGGTTATTAATTATTGAAGCAATTTCTTTACTAAATATAAGCCTATTCAGGTTGTCTAGTTCATCTTGTGTGAATTTTGGCTGATTGTGTCTTCCAATAAATTGGCCCATTTGTCTTCTGCTGGCTAGAAGCATGAGGGTATTTTCTCTGATATTCACTGTGAAAACATGGTATAGCTATGGGAGGTAAAACTCACCAAAGTGTTGAAGCCTCTCTATACTGCATCCCTCTGGTGTTTGAACTCTCAGAGTTGATCGCACTGAGCCTCCAGCAATTACAGCTCAGGCTTTTCTGCTCTGGCACTGGTTTGCAAGGAGGTTTCTGTTCTGGTAAGTTGTGATTCTCTGTACCCTGTCTGTCTCTCCAGTTTTGAGGGACATCAGTTTGTCCTATGACCTTTCTTTTCTGAGAGATCTAAGGAGAGTTATTGGTTTTTCGGTTTGTTCAGTTTTCTACTTGTTATTAGGATGGACTGGTGACATTCAACCTCCTTATGTTCTGGACTGGAAACCAGAAGGAAACTGGGACTTCTGACCTAAGTTGGCACTCTTTCCTCTGCACTGCACCTGTCTCATATGTGGTGAATTTTGTAGAGAGAATAACACTGACTGCCACATTTTATATTATCACTCACCTTCTGTGGGCTAGTAGCCTTACTTCATACTTTAGAATTGCTACTCATTGACAACCTTGTCTTCAGTCTTCTCATTTTTTTCCTAATTAAGTAGAATGTGGAGCTATGCTGATTTTATTCAACTTATAATTGGATGATATGGATGCAGTTTTAAGCAAAGAGTTTTAGTTTTAAGCAAAAAATGTATATATAGTCTACTTAGATGGCAAAGGGACTGTGTCTTCACATTTTTTTTATGAAATGCTATGAACACACTATTGTTTTAAAAATATATGTATCAAAAGCATATCTCTTTTAGGGAAGCCCAGGGAGAATAATAATTAAAAAGCCAATGTGGAAAATATGGGAATTTTTGTTAGGGTGGAGGTTCCAAATGGACAAGTAAATGCTGAGATCTACAAAGGGGAGAAAGCAGGATAATGTGAAGAATAGGTGTTTTTTCACTATTGATGGAAAAGTTCATGATGGTCAACCAAATAGTGCTTATTTGTGATCAACCAACCAGATGAAATGGCCCAGGATAATGCAAAATAATTGAGTCTAAAATAAAGACTCTCAGAGGCCCAAGAGACGTAATTCTGTAGGTCCACTCCCAAATCTGTTCTCAGTAATTTAAGAAGGAAATAATAATGCAGGCCATTCTTTTCAGATATCTCCTGAGTGCACATTGGGTGTGTGATATCATGATGAGGCCCTGGGGAGTCCTGCCTGAGGCTTAACCAAAGAGACAAACTCTCAGCCTCCTCAAAATGTCATCTTAAAGGACACATTTAAGCAGGTATGCGTGGCAGTAGGGATTAAGAATGGATTCAGCCAAGACCCAGGTTGAAAATGTACGCCTTGTATTGTTTTTTATCCCAAGTCATTTTGACCTGGTATAACGGCAGAGGGAAGATGCCTCCCACAAGACCAGGAAAAGAAGGGACTTCGAGTTGGGTTTAAAGATTTCTCCTTGGATTCAGTCCACTCACAAAACGATAATGTATGCCGCTGCCTTCCTGACACATGGACTTTGTCAGCAGGAAATTCTCATCACAGGCACCATCCTCAGCCTTCATCCAACTCCCGGTTTACTTTAAGATCAAGCTTATTTATTTTCCCCATTGAGCTTTCAGGCCTTTTAGGGCAGGTAGAGTCCCTTAAACCTGCTCAACTACCCTCCCCCCTTTCCAAGTACACTTAGGAACATGCTCCAACTCACATAGTTTAGTAGGCTATTTTCTTTAGGAATAAAATTTTTTTGTTGTTTAAGCATTTCAAGTTGTGGCCTGTGGCATTTATCTGCAAGACGATGTTTAATACCAGGAACAGTTTTAAAACTACCATTTAAAAATAAGTTTCATTTCAAGCTCTTCCCTTCTTCCCTCCCCCCACTTTTTTTTAAAGCTTAAGAGCATTTCTGAAGAAATATTAACTTTACAACATCTGGGCTAATTCAATATTCTTGATTTGCCTTTTAAATTGTAATTTAGATGCACATGAAAAAAATGTTTTCCAGCCATGCCTTCCAGTCCTGGCTGCACTATACGTTGTCGCAGGCTGTGTGCACATAAAGTAACGGGAGGTGAGGTGCAGAGCCTATCATTCTATACGTAAATTGCCCCACACCAAAAACCCAAACTTGCATCCCAGAATGCACTGGGATACACAGAAGCTTCAAAGGGAAATCTTTCCCTGGAGGGAATTGGTAAAATTGGAGTTGGGTGAACCTCAAAGGAGTCTCGATTCGCAAACATTGCTTATGTTTGGATTTGGAATTGAATTTGGCTCCAGCGGCTGGCATCTCTACACTGTGCAATGAACTAGCCCAGCCACAGAGAAGGGGGAGGAAGAGGAAGAGAGGACGACTGAATTGCAGAGTAGAATTTCTAAAAACATACAATAGTGCAATGTTGATGCAATTAAGAAAATTGGAAAATGGAGTTTAAATTGGAAAAGTCCGTCTTTATCTTTTGCTCCCTTTGTGATATGCTTTCAGCCCCATATCCTCTGTCTTCTTTGATCTCACTGGCTTTCCACTTTTCCTTCCCTTTCTTTTTCTTCTAAGATTGCTATTCAAGCCCTTCCTCCCTTTCTTCCAGAGTTTGCCTCAAGGGCTCGAGTTATGAATTTCAGGGCTTAAAAAAGGCCTGGCAGGTTACAAAGCAGTATGTTCAGTAGGAGCTAAATTTTGAAAAGGAAAACTATGCATTTATTTATGTACAAGTATGTGTGTGTATAGATGGGAGATTAGAAGAGACTTAGAATGCTTCAACTGAGTGTTGTTTTTTTCTGGACTATGTGTGGTTTTCACTGCCACTACCTTCTTCTACTTCCTCCTCCTCCTCAAATCCCTCCTCCTCCTTCTCCTCCTTCTCTTTCTCCTCCTCCTCCTCCTTCCCCTCTTCTTGTTTTCATATTCATTGTAAGGTAATGTATATTTTCACTTCTCTGCAAAGAACACTTACACTGTAATGAATGCAACATATAAGAGGACTGGTAATTTGACATGGTCTTATTACTGATTTTTAGGAATCTTGTCTTTTTTCCTATGTCCTTTGAAAAAATGTTTTATTATTGAGTGTTAATATAATTTGTATCATTTGCCTATTGCATTTTAGTTATAAAAGGATGATTCTCTTCATTTAAAAATATTTTTAACTTTTATTGTTTGAATATATGTGTGATTAAGTTGACATAACTTTAGACACTAGACAGGTCTCTGAAAAGCTGTATGTAAGTAAAGTTTTAACAAATTCTATTTAGAATGCTTTAGACAACTATGCTCTCTTTTTTTTTTTTTTGCAAAACAATTCCTTTGGGGAGGAAATAATGTCACAAAATATTCCTTCTTGAAAGTTTCCCAGATTACTTTTTTATTATAAAATAGGTGGTAATGTGGCTCAAGGAAATAAAAATAACCAGGAAGAACAAAAGTACATAGAAATTTACATATGCTTTAGTCAAAGAAAGGAGTTATTAGCTATCAGTGCACACATAATATGGGTACATATATACATTTAAATAGAAAGGAGTGAAAAAGTAGACCTTAAATATCTCAGGAAGACTCAAAGCAAGCTCTGTTAAAAATATTGCTTAATAAGCAACCTTGTAAAGAATGGGCATTATCACAAAACTAAATGCGTCAACTGGTAAGGATCTTGGCTGTCTTTGGCTATGTTCTCTACTAACAATAGAGTGAATCATCTTTAAAGGGAGATAGAAGCATAGCATTCCTCTAAATCATGGTAAGACTTAGATTTTAAATTCTCAGTGAGTCACTGTTCTTGGGGTCTTAGCTGGGAGTTTGCCATTCAGAAGAAAACCCTCCTTTATCTGGGAGTACTTTTGTAATATTTCAAAGATTTTACTCTCTTTGTTGGAGTCCAAAAGAGAGATGCTGTCACCCAATTATTATGATATATGTGCATCTTTATAGGTCCTGGGAAGACCATTTATTGATTAATTTTCTCAGCTCATTGAAGAAACTCCAATTGACCTGTTAGAATGGGCCAGGCATTGTGTTAGAGGCCAGGCATTGTATGAAAGCCCCCAAACCTCCTGCTGAGGTGGATTAGAGTCTGTAGATGGGAAAGCATTTGGCCATTTCATTTAGTTTCCAGAGCAGGGATCACACAAACATGTCCGGGAGGGCTGCTCCCCTCGGATGGGCTAAGTGTCACCAGAGAACCGGGCATCGGGCCACTTCCCTGGGGTTCTGAGTTCTCAGAAAATGGCTCAGGTCTACGGAAGAGACACAGGTGGTGGGATCAGTGGAACATTACTGCCCTAACCTGACTGCTGTGCACAGAGGTGACTGAGGTCACGAAGAAACACTGACTCAGACCTTTTCGGTTTTCTTAAATGCATAATCTTCAGTGAAACTCCCTTTTCTTGGAGTTTCATGACATAAAGCAAAGCTTCTTTAATTCTCATCAGGAATCTGAAAGGAAGAGCAGTCTTGATTGGTGCAAGTCTGCACTATATATTATGTCTAACAAGATGGGAGTTTGATTGTCTAAAAGGATGGGAGTAAATGGTCCATTTATTGTAGCATGCCAAAAGTTTTGAAGGGGAGATGCTGTGAATTCTGCATTATGGAGGCTTAATGTATCATGCATTCTAGTGTCATGGTTGAGAGCATGAGCTCTCTGACCAGACAGGCTGAACTAAATCACAGCTCAGCCTTTTACTAGGCCCGAGACTTTGGGCTGATGGCTTGGCTTCCCCATGCCTAAGTTTACTTATATGTAAAACATAGAAAATAATAATACCTCATACAGTTGCTTTGGGAATTTAATTACTTAATACATGCATACTCTTAGAATAGGGCCTAGCCATAGCTAATTAGTTCTATCATATAATTAGCTGTTAATACTATTTCAATAAGGCATCTCAATATACGAAGACAGTTATTGGAATGGCGGCATTGTTTAATGGTTAAGACTGTTAAGTTTCAGAGCCAGACTGCCTGGGTGTAAATTCCCATTCATCTCTTATTTGCTGAGCAACTTGGCCTAATGACTTAACCATTTTGCACATCAGTCTCTTCGTATGTAGAAGTGTGCTAATAATAGTACCCATCTCACAGATTTACGATACAGACTTAAAAGCTATTGTAAAGAATTAACACATGTAAGCCACTCAGAACCATGAGTGGCACATACGCATTTGGTAAATATTGATGTTATTTTTACTGGCTATTTGACCCAGCTTTAGCACTCACTTTTTGAGACTGCTTTTTTATGATGGAAATGGTAACTCTCAGGGAGCTCAAGCATCCTCCTAATTACTTTATATCTTAGAGGCATGGTTATTAAGTATTGTCTCTCAAAAAAGAAATTTAAAAAGTTTAAAAAAAAAGAAATATAGAAATTAAGTACTGTCTCTCATCTTCAAACCCACCCTAAATGCTCCAGTTTGTGGGACTAGGGTAGGGAGTCTGCAGAATTCATTTCCACTTTGCAAGCTGGCTCTGTGACAGAGTCTGTCTAAAGCGGGTGCTAGTGGGGATGGACTCACTCCATCCTGTCTGCCTCCTGCTGCTGTGTCACCCAGCCCTGCTTCACCCCAACAGTGACAGCCCCTGAATATGGGTTGCAGTTTTACAACACTCGCATTTCCAGCTTTATTATGTCTACCTTAGTCATGTGAGCACGCGCTCAGAGCTCTCTTTGAGCTCAGAGACATCAGCCAGCATTGGCCACAGGGACCCCTCCTCAGGAGTCTGAGCGTCATCTCCATGGGGCTTCTGAGCTGTGATGGCTGCTTCTTGACATCGCCATCTCTGTGCCACCTTCGAGTTCTCTTCTTACTCTTTGTGATGTGCTTAACTTTATGCCTATTTAATTCTTTTAGGTTATCTCCGTTCAAACAGCTGGTGTGGTTTCTGTCTCCTGCTGGGTCCTGGCTAATGTAGGCAATCTTAGACTTTATCCAGGAAGCAGAGCTCCTGGAGATGATAGTAGTGGAAGCAAAACCCTCTGAGAGACTGACATTCCATCTATGGAGAGAAGTTACCATTTCTGTTCATCAGCTGCCGTTGTCTCAGTTTACAACCAATACTTGACAATGGGCCAAAGATCTAATTTACATTCGTGGGAGAAAAATGGGAAGTTGAGAAACTTCCCTTCACTAATTTTTTCTCTTGAGTCTACAGTTGCTAGAATTTCATTTCGGCAGCAAATCACTTTGATTCAGCTCAAAGGAAATCGGAGCACCTCGGAAGCAAAGTTAAGCCTCTTTACCCCCTCCTATTTATGCTTCTATTTGAAGGGACTATAATCCCCCAACAGACAACACACGTGCGAGCACACACACACACACACACACACACACAACGGGAAGGTAAGCTCTAACCCAAGTGCAAGTATTACAGATTCTGCCCTCCATTCATGAAGTTTAAATGTAAAGGGGCCTGCTATGTTCCGGAACATCTTTGAAAAACAAGAAGGCTACTTGGAGAGAGGCAACAGTGTTCTGAGACCAATGTGGAACTGAATTCAAACCTTGTTTTCTGGCTCAGTCTTTTTAATTGTGGCTAATTGTGACTTCCTGTTTTTTTTCCGGGGCAGGGACAAGGCTAATGAAAAGGCCCCATAAGGATACTTGGACATCAAATGACTCTTACAAAAGAGCATTTTGATGATTTAAGTATAAATAAATTAGAAACATACTACAGTATTTGATGTCTTTTAAAGTCCCCATGAGGGCAGAAATGGAGAGCCAGCGAAGAATGAGAGAAAATGAGAAACTTAGTGACATGAACTATCGGAAGGAGTCTTGGGCCATTTCATGGTTCCACAAATACAGGCAGATTTGCATGTTCTTAATTGATAATGAAAGTGCCTCAGGTTAATTCTGATCATCAAATAGTACAACTGCCGAAACCGGTTTGGCTCAGGGGATAGAGCATCGGCCTGCGGACTCAGGGGTCCCAGGTTCGATTCCGGTCAAGGGCATGTACCTTGGTTGCGGGCACATCCCCAATAGGGGGTGTGCAAGAGGCAGCTGATCGATGTTTCTCTCTCATCGATGTTTCTAACTCTCTATCCCTCTCTCTTTCTCTCTGTAAAAAATCAATAAAATATATTTTAAAAAAAATAGTACAACTAACAATTGCAGTTGGAATCTATTTCAGCAAATGAGGATGTATGTCATTTTAACAAGTGGCCCTGTGCTAATTAATACATTTTAAGTTATAAGTAATGTTTCCTACAGTGCTTAAAGGAACTATCTCATGGAAAAAGTGAAAGTATTTTTCTATAACATGATGGGTGGAGGGGAAGACGTAAGGATGAAAAAGAAGTGATTCTAGTTGCTGAGTCCTAAAAGGTTTTGGAGAGTGGGAGCATTTGTTTCAATTGATCTGTTTCTAAATTAAAACAAAGTAAATTGTGAAGAACATTTCCTGTTACATTTGTTAACTTTGACGTCAGTACTTCTCATTTTATTAACACATCTTCACTGATTTCATAGAAATCAATAAAAGCAAGTCTCTTATTCTTTTCTTCTCCAGAAATCTTGTTAATAAAAACCCTAGGCACAAACGGAGGGTGGAAAATTAAGGAGGTGCATTTTTCACAATACCTGAAGTAGGCCCACGACATTGGGCCATGCCCCTCCCTTTCCTGGCCTTAGTGTCCTATTCTGTGAGGTGACAGCCTGAGAGTCCTTAAACTTGGAGACCCCCAACCTCTGGCATCTTGGGAGTCAAACATTTTACACCCAGATTAACATCCTTGAATTCTCCCTAATTTCCTTTCTTTCTCTTGCATGAACTCTATTAACATAATTATAGGCTTATTTATCAGATTAAAGGATTCATAGTTTCACCTTATATTTGTTATTTTGGAATGATTTTTTATAGGTGCTTTTTTTTTATAACCATATTTCCAACCTTTTAAAGGAGCTTTATGTTTACCACATTTCAGTATTTGTACTGGTTGTTTTATACCCTGATTTCTTCATTCTTATGTTCTTATCTTTCTTTTGGCTGGTATAGATCTTAAAAACAACAACAATACGCGCGCGCGCGCGCGCGTGTGTGTGTGTGTGTGTGTGTGTGTGTGTGTGTGTGTGTGTATGTAATTTATTTTATTTTTTCCATCACCATTTATCCCCCTCTATGCCCTTTTAAAAAATGTATACTTTTTGAGAACTTACAAATCTGAGAATATTTTTCTCTTACATTCACAAATGAATGACATTTTGCCTCTGGATACAGTGTAGACATTGCTCTATTGCTTTCTGTAATCCTCTTCTTGCCTCTCATTCTGTTCTCTCCTTATGGCTTCTCCCTCCTGCCCTACCAACCCCACCCCATTTCTTTTTTCTATCCTACAAAAGGTACAGGATAGCTCTCCAAAATTTTCTTCTGGTTCCACTCACTTTCATGTTATTGAAAAAGTACTTTAATTTTCCAATGAGATTTCCCTTAGGCAATGTAGGAAACATTACCTATAACTTAAAATGTATTAATTAGCACAGGACCGCTTATAAAACAACATTTAAGGAAATAACCTGTTCTCTAAGTTACATGGTTAATATTCTCTCTGGGTCTCTCAGAATTTTTTCAGCCGTACTAGGCTGACTTTTCCCTCGAGTTCTCCTCACAAGGAAACTCTGCATGGATTTGGCCTTTAACTGGAGTCATTCTGTCTGGTTGTGCTCCCCTCAGGGGCATTAGATGCTTAGAACTGGTGGAGCATGACAGTCCTGAGCCAGCATGCAGGCTCCCTGCCCCTCCTCTTCCTCATTCTGCCTGCAGTTCCCACTGTCTCCAAATGGGTGCTTCACCTCCCGGGTGCATCAGGCCACGTTCAGACCCTCTGCCGTGTCCTGACATGTGATTACTTAGACTTCTAGTCCTCAAATAGCTACAAACCAGCATTTGGATTACTTCAAAGAGCAATACCCATGCTACAGAGTGTGATTGCTAAGTTTTCTGGTTGTTCCTGTCAGGCTTAATTTTTAGTGTTGATGGAGGTTTTCCTCTTTTCTCTGACTTTGTGTGCATTTTAATGACAGCAGCTCTGGCTGGGGCTGTTAGCCAGATGCCATGGTAAAGCAGAAATGAAATTATTTGGCCAAAGAGCCTGTACATTTAAAACTCTCCTTACATATTGCTGAATAGCATTCCTAGAATTTTGTACTGATTTGCAACCCTTTCAGCCAGCCATTGTTTCCCCCAAGGTGTCTCTGGGATCTGTACTACTGATATCTCAAAGAAACGACTCTTTAACCAAGTATTTTTATTATCTGCTTGTGCTGGTGGTCAGTCATGTTTCATATTTGAATCTTCAAAGCATTTCACTAAGAAACATGCATTTCATTTTGTCTTTCTTCAACGCAGCATCACTGTGGCTTATGTCACAAAAGCCCAGTGTTTGTTATCAGGAGTTCAAGCCTTGGGTTCTCCGTTTTACCCGCTGTGTGACCAGGACAAGTTGCTCAAGTTCTCTGGGCCTCATCTGCAAAGTGCTGATGTTTCTGCATGCGTAGTTGTGAGGGGCACCGGAATCAAGGCTGGGCAGGTGCTTTGTAAATGTAAATTCTGCAGGAATGTTGGCAGCATGGTTGAGTTAGTGCAGTGGTCAGCAAACC